>NW_015090793.1:3939974-3940497 GCF_001431845.1 Calidris pugnax | reverse complement strand
ACAAATAATTACCATCAGCTAATCCGACATTGCCACCCACAAAACATATTGCTCATGGATACAGATGTGCAAGATGCAGCATCAGTGGCGGGGGGGGGGGGGGGGGGGGGGGATGCGGGGGTGCTCCGGCCCCCTCCCCGGGCGCCGCCCGCACCCCCAACGCCCGGCCCCGGGGAGCCCTTGGCCGGTGGCGGCGGGAGGCGACCCGTGTGTGCATGTGTCCCCCCCCGCGGCACGGCTCCGGGGGTGTCTCGGCCCCGCAGCCGGCGTGCGGGTGAGGGAGGGCGGCCGGGCGGCTGCTGGCACCCCCCTCCCCGCCCCGCATCCCAGGGCTCCTCAGACGGGCGCCTTTGGGTTAAAAGCTCGGCCTTTTCGGCGGTGACGGAGAAGGTGAAAATGACGGAGCCCTGGCCGGGATCGCCACCCGGTTGCCCGGGGCGATACGAAAGTGATTTCTGCTGCCATAGATGCAGAATTCGGGAACTGACTCGGAATTGTGTTTTCCAGAGATTCAGCATTCGGC
>NW_015090793.1:3930060-3939964 GCF_001431845.1 Calidris pugnax | reverse complement strand
GGCTACTCCAGAGCGCAGCGGATGGCAAAATCAAAATATTCCAGTCTTTAAGGCAAATAGAGGGTTGTGCACAGGGGAAGGGGAGGTTGTGGGAGCTGATGGTGTATTTCATTTCGGAGGGTAACTGCAGCTGCTAAATATACCCTCTGCCACAACACCAGGGAGAGGTTGAATTGCCACAATTACGTGGTGACTCCGTATGTCAACATGCTTAATCACATCACGTCCTGATAGCGAGCCAAATGAGAGCCTACTGCAAACAAAGGGGAGAACGAGCTCCCAGTGAGAACAGCAGGAGACCTGGGGTCAGGCACCTGCCAGGGGCTTCAGCTAAAAAATCCTAGTTTGGCATTTCCTCATGTCTGTTAAAGCCGTAGACGTTTCCCTGTGTTGCCCGTCATCCACGTTCTCGCGTGGTCTGTGGATGACGGCGTGTGGGTCCTCTCCAGGAAACTGCCAGGGCCAAGGCAGGTGTCCAGGGGTGCAGGTGAGAGCAGGGTAAGTGTCTGTTGAATTGAATCCTGTGCTAGAAATCCTCAGTCTGCTCCCTATCTCCAAAGGGAATGGAGATGGTTAACGCAGATGGTGACATCTGCATTAGAGATGATTAAACTCCAGCACAGAATCCTATCCTCGGTTACCCGTCTGTAATTTTGAACTGAAGAACACGAAATACTGTGAAACATTTAAATTCTGTAGTGGTAGAACTGAGGCTGGTAAGGGGGGAGTGTTAAAGTCCAAAGTTGTATCTCTGTAGTATTTAAAATGCCAATTAAATAGATTGGGAAGTTATAAATCCAGTAGAAAAGTTAGTGCGTAACACTCTAGTGCAGAGGAGACTTGACACAATTCTATCTCGGTAATTGCATGAAACATGGTGTAAATGAAATAGCAAAAATGAACGGTGCCAAGATAAAAATAACATCCTGGGAAAAAAAGGGAGTGGAAAAAAACCCTTGAGAGTTCTTAGCTCTCATTTGAAAGTATAACTGGCAGTTTTAAGAGCATTGGTTTTAAATATCAGTTTAGCTTTGATGTTTCCAAATTTTGATTTTGCGTATCTATGTAGACTTTGTAAACAACTTACAATCAATTTTTAGTATAAATTAAATGTGAGGAGCCCATACCTGCCATGCAAAATCAATGGGAATTTTCCATTGACATCGATAGGGCAAGTATTGCACAGCGAATTTAATGCCACGACTTGACTAAAATTACTGTTTCCAAAAGATTTCCACCAAAATTACTGTGGTAAAGCTGTAATTCAAAGTTTGGTGTTTACTGTAACAGATATTTCTGGTTCTGCAAAGAAATTAAGGGCGCGTTGTGGTACTCGGATCAACCCTACATAAAGTTCAAGGAATTGCTGCACTGTTTCATAATCCAGGAGAAATCCCTGCTCTTCCTGTTACTCTTGAGACGGAGTAAACTGTTGTGGATCTGTGCTTGTTGCTCCAGAAACCTTCGCTTGGATCGTGTTCCCTCTTGTGCTGATGCAACACATCATTAGCTACCTGCATCGAGAGGGTTTCAGGCAAACCTGTCACCCTGCCCTGCTATTTTAACCATAAAATTTGGCTTTAGATACAGAAATGTGTGTATTTGTTAAATGTGATTTAGTTTGTCGTATGTAGATACAGATAATGCAGTTTGAAGTGCCCCAATAGTACATGCTTTGAACCATCATTCAGTGTTAATGGACTGCAGACTCATGCTGTAATTTTAAATCTAGAAAGCATATGACCATGTGGCACAGTAAAACACAGCTGAAATGCATTATTGCATAGATTGTAATGAGATTTTTTCCAGGTGTGATTTTCCTCAGCTGACATCCATATACTTACCATTGATCTTGGCTGAAGCTATTTCTAAGAGCTTATTCACTGCCCTTTACACCTGGATTTGCGTGGCATGGCTGTGCTTCTGGGATTCTAAATGTACTTGTAAGAGTTTATAATATGACTATCAGTCTAATATTTCAGTTATTTGCCATGTTGAAATCACAGCAAGAAGAACGGAGTAGGTTAAAAATTTTAGTCTGAGAAAAGTAGGTTCCCATTGATTCCCAGAAATAGGGTAACTTGGTGTCTGTTATCTAAGTGCCAAAAAAAAAAAAAAGGAATCGCAGAGCTAATTGCATACTAGGTGAATTATCTTAGATTAGATTAAATGTCATGACACAAATTCGTGCAGCTATTTAGTCTTTAAACTATTACATTAGAGGGAAAATTTGATTGCGTGGATCGGAGAACAGCTAATGGAGTGTCAGAGCCCAAATGGAGGAGGAAGACAGTGACTCTGGTTACAAAAGAGGTTGCGCAGGTCGGTCCCTCGGGTTCCTGCTCAGTTTGGGAGATGCTTAATTCCCTTTCAAAGTTCACATGCAAATACGCTGATAGGAATCCTCTCTGGAGACAAGAGTATGACTGTTTCAGACTGTAGTATATTTTATAGTTAGATACAGTGTTTTACTTTCAGCCCTTCATTTTGAGCACTAGTCAAAGAGATCATTGAATTACTAGATACGAGCAAGAGGCCGACTTCCTTTGGAGTTCTCCAACTTATGGGTGTGTGAAGATTATAACACACAATTCTCCAAGTTTTGTAATTAAACAGGATTAAAACTGCTTCATTCTGTTGCTATTTTAGCCATAATATTTCCTCATGGCATTTTCTTCCTTTGAAGTTGAATTGTATGTAATTTCTTAGAGTGCAAAAAACAGGAAGCCATATCTTGGGATTCTTTAAGGTTTTTGTTTGAAGATTCTTCTTTACAGCTCTTTAGAAAAGGATTTTAGCCCAGTATATGACATCTGTTAAATGGCATCATGTTCTGGGACTGTAGGAACATACAGAGCAGTTAGGAGAGGATGAAATAGGTCAGAAGAGCTTATCAGGTGATGGTACATCAGCTCCTAACTTCTGAGGGACATCCTGGCTGGCATGGGCCTTCGTGTGCTGCCCCAGCGCTGCAGCAGGTCTGTGGAAAGGCGCATAGTTTTGCTTTAAAAACCCCAGATACGTGGCTTTCTGACTGCGGTCTGTTTCTTGTCAGTTTTCTGTGCAGCATCTGTACAGTCAGGAGCATCCTCCATGGCTGGTGTCTGCAGGCAGCTGTCTGCCATTTCACTACATTGTTCAAGTCAACATACTGCCAGGTTTGCTTCTCAGGACCTTAATGGCTTATGTACTTAATGCCCAGTAATCAGTTTTCTCATGAAAACATAAAGGGCTAAGAAACGTAATGAAAATCAAAAAATGAATCAAAGCATGGCTATTGAGGTAGCCTTTTCCTTTTACCACCTTCTGTGCGAGGGGATGGCCAACAGTCAAGAAGTGAGGAAACCCTGATTTTAGTTCTGCCTAGTTTGGCAAATTGTTTGCTCTCTGCACTACAGAAATTCAGGCTTTTAGCGATGGAAATGCATCTCTCTTGACTGTTATTAAGTTCACCTCTGCATTTTCCAGTCCTGCTAGACGGTTGCTGGTGCTGTTAGCTCACCTTTGGACCTTGGGCTCTCGAATGGAGCATTCAGCGCTCACAGTAATGAGTTAAACATATTTGTGTGGAAACGAGCTGTGCTGCTTGGGGCTTTTCAGAGCAGAGCCCTGTAGGTGCCTGGGTGAGAGGGGCACAGCCAGCAGAGCTGTGGCTCTGCACAAGCAGGGCAGTGGATGGGCCTTGGAGATTATTGGACAAGTTGCTGGCTCGTGGTCTGCATCCTTAAACATAACCCTAAGGCAAATATTTCTGAATTCAGATTATTCCCTGTGTCAAGATCCATTAGCAGTGTGTCGAGGTCCTTAACTGTTACCGTCTGAAATATTGGGATGTTTTTTTCACAGCTTATTAGTTGATGTTTGTGCTCTGAAATCGGGATGTGGTATTGTTTTGCATGAAGTGGGATTATTTATTTTTCCGTTTCAGAAAAGGAATGTGAGAGGAATACAAACTCCAATGAATATTTCTGTCTGCTTTAGGAGCCATTTTTCTCCCTTTCTCTGTAAAAGCAAATCATTCTTCTACTGGCATTAGCCAAGTTGGTCAATAACTCTGTTTTGGAGATTCTTCTCATCTTATAGGACAAGTTGTTTGACCTGTAGGTGAAGGAAAACAAAATCTAAACGCAACTGACCATGAAAAATAAACACTCCTGAATTGTAAGATATCACTAGTGATATTTTAAAAAGGCTGGAATGTTCCTGTAATAAGGGGTGGTTTTTTTTTTTTTGCTATTTAGAAACTGTTATTTTTAGATTTAAGTAATACTGTCATTGTAAAACAGTAACAGATCGTAGTTGCTCCTCATGGTGGATGTGAGGAACAAGTGTGGTATCTCGGCCGTTACAGTGCAGGAGCTGCTCACAAGCACAGCATCCAGTTCCTTGGAAGTCTTCAAGTCCATTTTCTGTTGTTGCATTTCTAGCATGGGCCAGTCTCTGATACTTCAGAAGAGGATGAAATGTGAGTGTCCCATGTGCTGGTTTATGGAGTGAAATAACTGGATATAATGCGAGTGTGGAGCATGAAGCATACAGTAGTTGGATTCTTTCAAGTCTGTTTCAGAGGATGACAAAGGGAAATCGAATCCCAGTGATGTTGTTCGTATGGTGAAATCCTTGGGGAAGTAGGAGGAGTTAAAGTTTGATGCATATTGTATGAAGAAGCCACCACAGAACCTGTTGGGCTTGAGAGCGTCATGCAAGAACTTTTGTCCCTTTAGAAACTAGGTCATATACCTCCTATGCGTGTGACTTGAGGGTTTGTGGCTAGCAGGGCATTTCAGAAGTAATCTGTAAGGCAGTTTACTAATTGATGTCTAATTATACACTGGGATCTTCTCTGCTGAGCAATGTTAAGTGAGACTAAATGAATAGGCAACCCTATTTGTAGTGATTAATTTGGAGAGTTCTTTATCACAGACCACTTCAGTATTTGCTTGACTTGTTTTTATAATTCTGTCAAGAGAATTCATTGAGGTACATCTATAAATCCCAGATTGCTGCAAATATTACAATTTAAAATGATGTAAATGCTCTAGAAATCATGAAAAAATATTGTTACAGTTTCATCTTTGCTTTCATCTCAGTTATTTTTGTTTACTTTGCCCTGTTTACAAATTCTCTACCTTTCTTTTCCTGTTGATGTTCTCAGCGTTGCAAACTGAGCTGGGTTCTGCAAGTCAAACAGGTGTTTCTGTTCCTTACCTTGTACCAGCCCGGTGGGGATTTTTGATACAGCTCAGCTGACAAGTTTGGCTTTATAAGGTCTTGTAGGGTTTGCCTTGCTCCAGTGTTTCTTTTGGCTTTACAATACCAGTGGCATTAAAGCAATCACTCAGTGACAATTTTAGATGCAACACCGCTACGGAGGATCTAATCTTTGAGGTTGCCTGTGTAATTGTGTAGGTCACGGAGAGCACAGGAACCCGTCGAAATGGGCTGTGTTGCCACTGTTACCCTTGATGACAGGGAGAGGGGAATGGAAAAGGGTTTGCAGCCAAATCCCATAGCCAGGAGGCGAGGCAATGGGGAACAGCTGGGGCTGCGTATGGCTGCACGGAGCGTCTGGCAGGGACTCCAACACCTCACCCCTCCGACTCGCACATATGCTCTCCGTTCTGCTCTCTGTTAACCTGGCTGTAAGTCAGGCTCAGAGAGTGCTGACTGTTGGGTTCCTGCTCTCTGAGTCTCAGGGGTTCCTGCCCTGCTCAGGGTAAATCTTTGAAGCAGTGGCAGAAGTGTGCCTGAGCACAGGTGGTGGGTAAATACTGGTGATAAGGGCACAAGGTTGGTTTCCGTGCCATCTTGAACCCCTCCATGACTGATAGTGGACACTTAGGTACAGTGTTCCCACCTGCTTGGTCAACAGAGTCCAGCCCCTAATTCTAAGGGGGTTCGTGCAGTGAGCGTGATGAGAGGAGCTGCTGTGGACATCCCTCGAGTGTGGACACACAAGGAGAAGTGGGGAGGTCTGCTTTTTGATCCACCTGGAAATAGAAGGCCAAGGGGAACTGAATTGTGATCTTCAACCCCTTAGTAAGCAGGTAGAGGGACAACAGAGCCAAGCTCCTCTCACAGGTGTATGGAAAAAGGGTGGGAGGCAACAGTCAGGAGATGAAGCAAGAGAAGTTTCTGCTGATTGTAAGGAAAAGAAAAAATAGCAAGAAGAGTCCCAGAACCCCAGAGGTTGCCCTGAGAAGCTGTGAAATCTCCAGCCTCAGAGATTTTCAAAGTTTAACTGGCAAAGGCCTGAGCAACCTGACCTAACTTTGGAGATTGCCCTGCAGTGAGTTGGACCTCTGGGCACCTGGTGCAAAGTTGTTGTGGATATCTGAAGCCATCATTAAGTCTGGCTGCAGAGCTCTTGTTGAGCTGCTACAGAAATCTACAGGCAGATTAATCTCAAATGTTTTGCGTGGCCGTTTACCAACCAGTCTTCTTGGATGTGTTTTGCTGGCTCATTCCTGCCTGGGAAAACTGAAGAAAAACGTAATGTCATCTTCATGCACGAACATTTGTAAGCTCTCCTGCACCAGGCTCTGGAGAAACAGAGTTTATGTACCACAAATCTGTTTAACAGTTTTCTAAAAGATGCAGACCTCTCCCGTGGGTTATGTATGTGCAGCTGCAGAACCCCTCCTCGACTGGGATGGGGAGTTTGGTGTGAGCATCTGGTTTCTCCGTCGCTGCAGGGACTCTGAGCGATGCTGAGCGTCCATCACCCATGGGTGAAATCACAGTGAACTGCAGAGTGTTCTGACACTCTTAAACTAGGGCATTTATTTATGTGCCTTAGTATAGAATTACATGTAAACATTTTAACAACTTTATTCAAATAGCCACAGTTTTTCACAGTACAGAACTAAGATAAAAAGCATCTCTGAGGCTGTCTTGATGTGTTGTTGGCTGTGGGAGCAACCAGAGCTTTTCCAGCAATTTCTTTAAGGCTTCTGTCTTTACAAACTATAAGACCTTTAATAATATGCATTTGTGTTTCAATTTGCTCTATGCCATATTTATTGTTATTTAAGATCATAATGCTGTCTGCACCATCTCAAATGTCTGTATGGCCCCGTAGCCTGTGTCCAGCTGTGCCTGTCGTGACCTGAACCACTGATAACAGTGGATAGTTGTGTCCATCTTGGTCTTGAATGTTTTTCAAGGTGGTAATAAGCAATGCATCACCTCAAATGCTGAATTTTAGCTCACTTTGGTAGCATGGCCTAAATTTCACTGTCTGCAGAAAGCCAGCATAACAGTAAACTTCTATTTATATCTTAATAGAACTACTCAGTTACAGTGCTGTAGATTTGTTTGTGTCTGTATTATTAATTGGATTTGACCTAAGACTGAAACCCAGGTTGTGCTGAGGACCCGTAACTCCCGTTATTTCTAAACTTTACGGTTAAATAATCTCTCCGGACTGAAGTGATATGCTACATTTTCAGGAAAACTGCTGAAGTGATAGGCACCCATTTTGGATTTCTCTCCATAGAGCTATAATTTTAAGTTGTGATATGCCTGAGCTGTTTTCCAAGGTCAAGGCTGATTTTCTGTGAGAACCACACGGTCTGGTGTCCTGTAAAGAATATGAGACTGACGTTAGGGTGATGCTGCCAGCTCTGAAGAAATGCTCGGCTGGGCTTTCTGCATCTTGTCTCTGAAGCACATAAGGTCTACATAGATCTAGAAGCGTGCCGTAGTCATGCCTATTTTAGAAAGCAGCAAACAGCATGAGCTGTGAATGTAAGTTGGCAGAAGAAGCCTGGCTGTTAAACTAAAGCTGTCAGAAACTGCCCTAACGTTGGTTGGATCCTTGCTTGATTTACCTGTCCTGTTATGAGTTAGGAAAAGGCAGCTTCTCAGAGCCTTGCTAAAGACAAAGGTACTTAATATTTTTTGGAAACATATAGGAATGCTATAGATTGGAGGCAGTCCCAGATTCAGTCCTGGTAATTTTGATCTCATGCATGTGTTTCTTAGGTGCTGTAATGATGTATTTCATAGAGTGATGGATGCTTTCAGTACAGCTGTTTGCACTGTGGACATCAAACAGCTTGCCAATTTCAGTTCTGAAATTCATCTTTAACTAAAGTAGTTTTGTGAGACTGCCTAGGTTATAGGTCAAATTCAGTTGCTAAACTGTGTGATCTTCTACTACTTCTCTGTAGAACCAGTTGTTTTCACTCGCATGTCCCAATACTTAGTTGTTTGCAAAAGCAGAGCCATCTTCCCTCAAGACAATGAAAAAATAAACACATCGCTTCTCTTAACAGTCTGCTTCTGTACTAATTACTCTGCTTGCTTAGAAAATGCAGTACTGGTTTATATTGGGGGGGGAAAAAAGTTTTCTATTTTTCTTGAATTGAACCTATTTTCTGTAAGTCAACCTGTGAAGGTATTTTAAGGAGTTGTGCATCCAGCGTTGCCTACAGAGACCTTACCAGTGGGTGATTAGCAAACCTTGATGTGTTAAAGCAAACTGCTGCTCTCAGACTGCCTGGTGCCCCTCTGCTGTGGGTCTGGAAGGCAGGTGATGACTCTTGTGCTCTTGGTGTGCTGAAAGGCAAAGAACTGAAGTGTAACAGGTGGCCCCTATGAAGTTTCTAGGGAAATTATGATAATTGTGCTATTGAAAGAAATTATAGTATGGAAAGTATTTCTCCTGCATTGATACTATTGGACTATGAAGAATTAACAGTTACCAAAGGACCTATATTGGTCACAGGCTATTTGGCATTTCAACTTGACAGCTATGTATAGCACTTGAGCGGTGGGGAGGGAGGACTTTGGATGGACAGTAAAAGCTATGCATCCAGGAGAGCTGTTGTACCAACCCATAAACAAGTCACCCTATACGTTTTGTTCCTTTTTGTCTCTAGATTGCAACCTCTCCTGCTGCTTCTGAGATGTCAGTGTTAAAATCTTTTTATCAATTTATTTAGACTTTTTGTTGCATACTTTGTGTAAGCATTCTAAAAGAAATTATTAATGCAATGAGAAATTGGAAAACTCTTTTAAATGCAAATAATGTAATAAACAGGGTAATTGCTATTACATTAATATTCCGTGTATTTCTTCTGACTGCTGTTTATGTTTTTTGTAAACTTTGGGGAGGAGATGCTGTCTCTGGCTTCGTGTGCTATATAAACAGCTATACTATTTTTAGTTCTAGGCTGAAAGATAAGATAATCTCTTTGGGAAAATTCTGCTATATTTTGCAGGAGCTCCTTCCTTTTTCAGTAGGAATTACCACTCTTTATATTGATGTTCTCTGATGTGAGGGTTTCCTTTTGGTAGAATTTCATTATAGTACTGTGGGTGCTGCATGTTTTTATAAATTGACTTTTAATTTTCATCAATTGACTGTAGAGCTTTCACAAGAGAAGTGAATTCACTTGTGCATGTTTGGGAACTGAGAACAGATTTGTGACTTGTATTTGGTGGGATTAGTCAAGAGGAAAAGAATTTGAAACATCAAAGTCTGAATTATAACTGTTGCATCCATTGGGTCACTCTGACTTCATGTGTGTGAGGATGTTTCAGGTTGGCATTGGCAGGAATGGCTGGCATCTGTAGAAGTAAGAAAGCGAAATGAGCGCTTAATTTGTTTGCCATCTTCCACTAAGTTTTGAAAAATAAAATCTGATCCTTAGCTTGTCCAACAGCTCAAGGAGGGAAAGAGGGAGGGAAGAGTTGGGTTTGTAAAAACCAGCTGCGAGAAAGCCAGTTTCTTGCTGTTAACTCCATGACCCAGGCAACATAGATCTCCCTCCCTCTTGCTTTTTGTTTCTCTCTGGATTGTATCCATGTGGAGATTTCATTCCAAAAAAGAAACCAAGGTTGCAACTGATGTCACCCCTCAGATAAGACTGCACATGTAAAATACTAAAAAAAAAAA
>NW_015090793.1:3863265-3929990 GCF_001431845.1 Calidris pugnax | reverse complement strand
GTTGGAATAATTTCCCTATTCCTCCCCAAACACGAGTATGAAATACCAGTACAGTACACACAAATCAAAATGTCTTCTCCATAATCACAGAATCACAGAATTACAGAATCTTAGTGGTTGGAAGGGATGGCCGCGATCATCGAGTCCAACCACCAAAAAAAAAAAAAAAAAAACCCAAAAAAACAAACAAAAAAAAACCCCCCCCAACCCCCAAAAAAAAAAAAAACCAAAACCCAAACCAAAACCCCAGCCAACAAACCCAAAAAAACTCTAATAAGAATGTAACCTTGGAAAATGTTTTGGTTATTTTTTAACGTGGCAGGAGAAGGCTGCACGTACTGGCACCCGAGCTGCGAGCGTGCAGCCCCACCAAGGAATCTGTGCAGCCCACAGTGACGCCTGTCCCGGCAGACCCCTGCCAGCAGCTGCCACTGTCACTTGCCAGTTGTTTAAAGCTCTTTAAAGGTGGCATAACGTGGCAAAGAGATAACGTGCAGCTCTTTCCTCTAGAGGCAGGCTTAAGTTAATATTTCCCCAGAGGCCAGTGTTACAGATTGGTGCAGAAAAGTGGAAGAGCCCCTGGCTCTTCTCTCTGCTCGCCCGTCTCCCAGCTGGGAAGGAAGCTGGGGATGGAGGCAACTTTCCAATTTTTCAATTTCTACAACTTTTGTCAGTCACAATCGCATGAATACAGTAGGTAGTTTGGAAAATATATGTAATCTAGCCCAGATAACACCAGTAACGCCTCTCAGCTTCTGTAAGCCCCAGTGGCCTGAAAGCTTCTTTGTTGGGGTGAAAATTGTTTCAGTCCTGAGGTCTTGTACTGAGTCAAACTTGTTTACTGGGTAAATTTGTCTAGATAAAAATGGACCTGCTCCAAGCTACACATGGTGCTTCTGTCCGAAATACATTGAAACAACCAAGGTCATTTTAAGGGAAGTCTGACCAAAGTGCACTACATTGATTGTCCCCTGTCACTCTCTAAATCACTACGGCAGCATCAAATTCCCATATTCATGTGTTTGTCATCAGGTTTTGATTATTGTGTCGTTCCAGAAGAGTGTAACCGCTGGTAGAAGTGAATACTGGGGGGAGAAAAATCTGCATAATGAGAACCATTCAAGTGAGATATGGAGCAGACAGGTCACACCAGGGTGTCCACTGGGGACCAGTGCAGCACCAGCACGGGGCACTTATGAAGAACTGCATTGCTGAGGAAACTCATTCCAGCTTGTGTGTTGATAGAAGCATTTTCTGATACTTGGGCTTTGTAGGGAATCCTCAGTATCGTACAATAATGGGCTTTAACAGGACTTCTGAAACATAGGCTTCTGTGTTTTGAAGCTGTGTTTTGAGAAGTGCTCTCCAAAATTTGTTCTAATTTATAGCTTATTTTAAGAAATCCGTGAGGGTTATTTTCTGAGCTGTTCACATGAAGCTGCTGATGAAAACAGCAGCCAGCCCTGAAGCTCGCAGACCCCATAGGGAACGCCTGTCAAAATGCACTGTGGCAGAGCATCAGGGTAAGGCTCTGGCAAGTTAAATTTGTCTTATGCGTGCCCAGAGAGTCTCAAGAAGCCAGAAGTGCTAATGTTGGGGATGCTGACTTATCAAAGGAGTGCAGCTACGAGCAAGAGGATTAATTTTACTAATACATGCTTATAGTTCGCCAAGCTAATAAGGCTCTGCAATATCTGATGCAAATCCACAAAAAAGTTAAATTTGGTAGGCATTATGTTGTGCCTTTATTTCGAGATGCACATTATTAATGTTTACAGCTTGGCATTTCTCATTTGTAGTGCTTATCATAACGTTTTAAAAGTTATTCTAAAATTGATTCCTTAAATGTTTTCGAGATGAATAATTTTCAAACTCATGCCTAGATACCCTCTTTGTCATGTGTAGTCCCATTGAAGCATAAGGAACTGTGCACTAATATAAGAAATAAAACTTCATGCTGCAGTTATTAAAAGCTATCTCTTACCTTAGACTTGAAAATTGGAAGAACTTTTTTTCAAAATAAGACTATTTTATATTTCAGAGATTTTTATTAATAATATTACTCAGTGACCAATTCCAAATACAGCTTTGGCAATCTTTCATGTGCAGATAGAGGTACCAAAATGTTATTCCTTAAAGTTGAACCTCCAGACCCCCCTCATCTATGAACTGTTGTACTGCAAATTATTAATGGAATATATTATTTGGGAAGCTCAGGGCTGTTTTATGTCATTTAATGCAAATGAGTTGTAGATAAAATATACTAGGTCATTAAATGTTTGTTTGAGATAATAGGTCTGTTTATTCAGCTTGAGAAAACTAAAGGTGGAGTTAAGACTGGACTTAAAGTAGGCAGGAAGCAAGGAAGCAGGTTTTAATTATGATTTAGAATAAAATCTACAAGCAAATAGGTCTAGAATAAAATTATAAGAGGTTGCTGTAGGTTGCTACAGTGGTACATTAATGTACTAAACTATTTGGATGGTGGCACATTTTCCACATCAGAATTAGACAAATAGCAGCTTAATGCGTTAAGTGATTTCAGTGACATCTGCTCTGTCAGTTGCCTATGGGCTGGAAAATTAAGTGTTACGGGAAAAGATACACAGGCAGATCCAGCAGCTCAGGGTTCAGCCCTCCAAGTGGTGGAGGGCTACGGGCAGTTTTGGGTCCCTGGGTACCAGTCACATTGGTGAGATGCTTCTGGCCCCTGCCTTGGTTTGGCAGGAGATGCTCGGGTGATGGGCATTGTCATCACCATCCCATTTCCCCTCCTGCTGTAGCAGTAAAATTGTTGAGTGGACTGAAGGGGCTATTCCTGGTGTTTCCATGAGGAATATCACTTGCTGTGGGAGGGTGGTTTTTTTTTTTTTTGCCAATGTTTATCCCTATTATTGGGGCTACACCAGTGGGAGGAACTGCTCATTATCTTTGTCTGCACTGGAAAGGTGGCTCCAGAACAAAACTCTAGTGATTTGCAGTTCTTACACTAGAATACCTTGTTTTGGAGCATCTTTAGTGCTTTGGATAACCTTATACTATTTTTTTTTTAAGTTGGTTTCATCAGTTTGCCAGATACTATACAAGCAGGAGTGAAAACCTTATGCTTACCCTTGAGATCTAACTGTCAATTAGGTCATGTATATACACAAGAAAATTAAGGGAGAAGTCACAAGCAATAGCATCTTTATCTGTAAAACAGAATATAAGTTGGAGACTCTTTTTTACCATTTGGAATTTGTTTATGGTGTTCATACAGGAAAGGGATGAAGGGACTTAAAAGCTGTTAACCTTTTTTTCTGCAACTATGACAGCTAGAACTACATTAAAATAAATAAAAAGAACAGACTGCTGCATAATCACTTATCTCCCAGTCATGGTACTTAATTTAAAACGTCAAGTATTTCAAGGCTGTGATAAAATGGTGAGACTGAACAATGCTTCTTATATTGCAGTCAAAACTCCCAGAGCTCCCATGTCAAACAGTCAGCCAAAATTCAAAATGCAGCCAGATTAGCAGAGTTAATCACATTGCCTGTTATTTAAATTGCAAGGGAGCTGTGCAGGGTGTAGAGGCTGGAAACTGGATACCTGTGTTGTAATCCCTGCCCCCAAGGATGTGACCCACAGGGTATGTGGTTAAGTGGGATTGGCATTTACTGTCACAACAAAATCACTACTTGTAAGGCAAATTGCAACGTTGAATGTGCAACTTTGTAAACCAGGTTGGTTTCTTTGTTTGGTGTATGCACAGATTTAAAAGGACAGCTTTGCTTCTCTGCTTAACTGTGATTTTTTTGGTGGCGGGATCACCGGCGTCATTGTATGTCTAATGGTTGGGTTGTAGGATTGTAATGAGATTCCTACTGAATTCTCAGGGCCAGTCCTGGGGCCAGACAGCGGCAAATCAGAAGGCAGGCAGTGTCAATGGAAACAGATAGGCATATTCATTGTGATTGATAGCACTACGGGACAAGAGATTTATTCTGACATTTATATCTTAAAAAAAAACCCCAAACCCACAAGTCATTCATTTAGCCATTTACATGAGTATGCCTAAAATTAGCTTCTATTCTGTTAGAATCCCGTGGTCTAAAGCTATAAGTTAGAAATGTTGACCCCCCCAGGACATCCCAAGTTCTCTATGGCAGATCCAGAGAGAAGTTTTGCATTGTTACTTATGGTATGCAGTACAATATTGGAAAGTGGCCTTGTGGAGAAAAAAAACAAACAAAAAACCAAAACCAAAACCTAGGTGGGCAAAGGTGCTCAGGGTTAAAGGTGTTCAGCAGCACTGAATATCAGGTCACCTTTCCATAGATGCCCAATACAAATTAGGAAGGCTGATTTTAATCAACCTGCTTTAAAGTGTGTGTCCTCACTCACCTGTGACGATGTTAGTGTTGGGGAAGGATTTTAGACAGAAGGTCTGTTTTGCTCTCATGCCAGGGTCCTGCTGCTGAGGCAAAGTGGAGCAGGATGGGATGTCTGAATGGCAGGGGTCTGAGTATACAAGGAGGGGCTGCAGGAGCCAGGCTCCTTCAGGAGGTTGAGGGGGAAAATTTACCATAGAAGCATAGAATGGTTAGACTTAGAAGGGACCCGAAAGATCACATAATTCCAGTGCAGTACAATATTGGAAAGTGGCCTTGTGGGGAAAAAAAACAAACAAACAAAAAACCAAAACCAAAACCTAGGTGGGCAAAGGTGCTCAGGGTTAAAGGTGTTCAGCAGCACTGAATATCAGGTCACCTTTCCATAGATGCCCAATACAAATTAGGAAGGCTGATTTTAATCAACCTGCTTTAAAGTGTGTGTCCTCACTCACCTGTGACGATGTTAGTGTTGGGGAAGGATTTTAGACAGAAGGTCTGTTTTGCTCTCATGCCAGGGTCCTGCTGCTGAGGCAAAGTGGAGCAGGATGGGATGTCTGAATGGCAGGGGTCTGAGTATACAAGGAGGGGCTGCAGGAGCCAGGCTCCTTCAGGAGGTTGAGGGGGAAAATTTACCATAGAAGCATAGAATGGTTAGACTTAGAAGGGACCCGAAAGATCACATAATTCCAGCCCTCCTGCCATAAGCAGGGACACCTCCCACCAGACCAGGTTGCTCAAAGCCCCATCCAGCCTTGTCTTGAACACTTCCAGGGATGGGACATCCACAGCTTCTCTGGGCAACTTGTTCCATTGTCTCACCACCCACAGAGTAAAGAATTTCTTCCTAATATCTAACCTAAATTTCCCCTCTTTCAATTTAGAACTGTTACCTCCTGTCCTGTTGCTACATGCCCTGACCAGTGGTCCCTCCCCATCTCTGGGGAGTTACTGGAAGGCTTTTATAAGGTTTCCCTGGAGGTTTGTCTTCTCCAGGCTGAGCAACGCCAATTCTCTCAGCCCGTCCTCATAGGAGAGGTGCTCTAGCCATCTGATGGGCTTCGTGGCCCTCCTCCTGATCCACTCAAGCAGGTAATTACTCTCTTCATGTCCCTGCTGGTGGCCTGTAGAGAAGATGGAATCAGGCTCTTCTCAGAGGTGCATGGCAAAAGGACAAGAGTCAACAGTGACAGCTTGAAACACAGTGAATTTTGATTAGGTATAAGGGGAAACAAAATTCCCAAGAGGGTGGTAAAGCACTGGAGCAGATTGTCCAGGGAAGTGGTGGAGGTTTTCAGGTCTGGATGGGACAAGGCCCTGAGCAACCTGATCTAGTAGGATTTGTGCTGAGCAGGAGGCTGGATTAGTTGACCTCCAGAGGTGCCTTCCATCCTAAATTATTCTGCAGTTCTAAATATAGCATGTGGGAGTACTAAATGACGACGGCATGATTAAAGTTATATTTGAAGCTGGACTAGAACATCAAGGCAATGCTTCTGGGACTCTCATGCACGTCTATATTTTCAATAGAAACACAGTTATTCTGTAGCATAATGATATCCCAGCTGAGAGTTACGTGACTGTTGTAAAAACATAGCTACATAGCTATGTCTTGGGATGTGTGTGGTGCTTAGATGTACTTTGTAAGGGGTCACATTTAATTCTCCAGGTCATAAACTGAACAGCTGAATGGATTCAAGGCTTCTCTTTCCCATTCTGTGGCATAATTAAAAAGACCTAATCTCTTATACTTCTGACGTCAGAATAAAGACAACACGTTTCCAATATTCTGTAGATTTTCTGTGTAGTAGAATATCCAGCTTCTAATTTTTAATTTACTATGTCATTGCTACAACTAGGCCAGTTTTAAGGTAGCGTTTTGATTTAAAATTGAATCTTGGGACAATTATTTTCTTGTGGAGTGAATGCAAAATATATAGGGAATTGCTGGATAGGAGGTGTAGAATCTCATTAGTATAAAACAATGTAAAATGATTTGAGAAGATATTGAAGAAAAGGATCATTTTAAAGATTAGAGCAATTTCAAGTTTTAAAAAGCAAAATTTATTTTGTTTAATTTTCTAATTGTGTCCATACCTCATCATACAACTACTAAATGGACTGATACGTACTTGAGTTTAGGATTAACATATAAGCATTAAAGCCTTTGAGTAGGTTTGAGTGTGCTTGAAAGGTTTTGGATCAGTGCTTTAAGTAAAATAATTAAACTTTACTGTGTGAGTAGAAGAATACACTTTAAAGTCATAGTTATAATTCTGACTTTGTACAAATGTAATCTCACTGGTTTAAAAGGGAACATCCAGAATGAATGCAAAACTGTCTTGGTAGCTTTCAGGTTGATTATAATTAGTTTATATAAAGATGATTTACAGCAATTTTCCTTTACCCTTCCCTCCCACTAAGTGACACTCACAAATGGAACTGGCCTACTCAATTTGTAAATAAGTGTTGATTACATCTATATAGGTATAATGGTGCCAGCAGTCTGTCAGTAATTGGACTGATGGTATGAGTTAGGTGACAGATTTGGCCTCCAATTGGAAAGAAAGTGAAATGGAGCAAATTGTGAAGCACCACAGAAAACGTTCTTGAACTAGAGATGCAGGGATTCTGCTGATTTTGCAAGTGCCTTATCAAACAACAGTATAGTAGTGGTGTATTTATTAATAAAGATAATACTATTACTGGGCATATAGAAAACCTCCATGACCCCATCTTGACCAAAGAATATTTTATCAAAAAAACCCTTAGATTTTTAGATAATAGTAATCATTTTATCAAAAAAACCCTTAGATTTTTAGATATTTTTAGTAATCATAGAGTGACATTTTTTGCAAATGTTTAGCTAGCGTTTTGGGTACTTTTTATTATTTTGGTTAAGAGGAAAAATTGACAACAAATGCAGGTATTCCTTGCAAAATTACATTTTCATAAGAAAATAACCTGAAGAAGGGCCTTTTTTGTTGCCTTCTGTGTTTTGGCCCTGCTGTTTACAATCTTGTGATTCAGAAATACCCCTTTTCAGCTGTTTCTCCACTCCAGGGAACCTGTTGCTCTTCTCTTCCCATTCAGATTTAGGAATCAATTGCCTTACACCTGGTGATTCTTCTCTGTCCTGAGGGCAGTACCTGTTTTTGCCAGTGGTTCCCAGGTGTTTATATGCAGAGGCTTTCTACTGTTTCTCAGACCTTTCTCTGAAAAAGGCGGCTTTCTTTTTTTTTTAATTTTTTTCTTTTTCCCTTAATCTGTAAAGTTTTGATATGAGCCTATATTAAAGGCACAGTTTGCACGTGTATTTAATATTAGGTTATATCCTGAACTTGCGTAGTCAGAATCTGGAAATAAGACTGTGTAACACTGTGGAAATACTTATTCAGAAAAAGACTTTCTTCTTCGGTTGCCTAATTTTAAAGCTTAGAGATTAAAAATGTTTCTTTTTTGTTACAGAGTGCCACATATGGTTAATTCCTGCCCAAGAGCAGTGCTTTAAACCCTTATAAATACCTTTGCTTTGAATAAAATATATTTGTGCATAGTTTCATACACAATGGTCTGACTAAGGGATTTTGTTTGAGAATTGACTTCTGATTAAACTTGTATTGCTATTGGCAGTAGCACTTCAGCAAACAAAAGCTGGTATTGTATAGACATACAAAGTAATTATCATCCTTCCTCCAAAGAGCTAGTGGTGTGACCAACCAAATCCATCAAGATAGATATGTATTGTACATAGAATATTTTGATTTACTTCAGTACAGCTGAAATACCACACTAATATTTTTCATTTTTTGTGGATGTCCATATCGGTATACACTCTACTAGTATGAGCATCCAAAAATATGAAAGACTGTTAATGGATTCACATCTGCAGGGAAAATCAAAGAAGCTAGAAAAAGACCACACAGCCATTAATTGGGATAATTCACAATTAAAAGTTTATAATTATGTAGAGCTACTTGAAAGGGGAAAATAGCACAAAGAACTACTCTACTGAGCTTCAGTGCATTGCTCAAGGAATGGATTGAAAACTTGATACTGGGGTGTTATGAGCTTCACTGAATTGTTAGAAAAATCTAACTTCTAAAAAAATTATATTTTTAAAAGTTATTATACACAATTCTCCAATGGGGTATTATGAGCTTCACTGAATTGTTAGAAAAATCTAACTTCTAAAAAAATTATATTTTTAAAAAATTATTATACACAATTCTCCAACAATTTCAAGGGGTTAAAAAGCTCTATTTGTCTTTTCCTAATGAAGGATAAGATTTTCATGTGTTTATAGGGCTCCCACGCTGGAGGCACAAGAAGCATTGATGAGGATTAGGAGAACTGGCAGCTGAGTGACAGTGAGATCCTAGGAGATTCAGACATGGTTGGCATAAGAAATAAAATAAACTCACAATCCCAACAAAAGTTTTAAACAAGCACAGAAAACAGAGTGAGCAGTTATGTACTCAGGCTTGCAGCATGTCCCCCATCCTGATATTTGGATGCCTGAAGTTAGGTGAGATGACTCCTATCCTAGTAAACAAGAGGAGACTGAAATTGTACCCAGTCTCTGTATTTGTATAAAGCTCATGTTTTCATGGAGTGAAGAACTAAAAACTTGTTCGTTTGACAGTTACAATTGCCTTTGGAAAAGATGCCATGTTAGTCTTCCTCATAGACAGTTTGGAAATGTAAACTTTGGAGATGTGAAGTGCCTAGAAGCATTGTCATTATGAAATCAGCGATACAATGCATGGTGTTAAAACCTGTCTGCCTGGGGCTGTCAGCGTGGTGTCAGATGGTGAGGCTGTGACATGATGGGGGTCATCAAGCTGTATGGCTTGGGGCACAGACGCACGTCATTCCCATCTTCCACACTGAAATTCAGACTGGACTTCTCAGCTCTATTGCAGCTCAGTGTTGGGAGAGGGACTAAAATTGAGATAACGCTGAAATTTCCAATGCTTAGTGATACAGGTATTGCTAGTGGAGTAACTTAAAGAGATGGGACTGACATGTGATTGACAGTATGAAAAATGTTGTTAAAATGACTGAGTCTGGAAGTTAGGTCAAATTAAGGGTTTCTGGAAGCTATAGTGGCTAATTTAGCAATTTATGCTTTTGGCACCTACTGTCTCACTGGCTTGTGGAAGCAAGTTGGTTAATCAGTAGAGAAAAGCTCTTCCAGAAGATGTCTCATTTTGCACAGCCTCATTGACAGTTGTAGCTAAAATTATTAGAAATGTAAGGTTTGGATTGCATTAAGGAATTGCTCCTCGTTCACTGCTTATTTAACATGTTAGCTCCTACTGTGTCCTTTTTCTAGCTTTTATGTAAGAAACTGTATTGCTGAGATAATTCAATCACATCCTATCATTTTTCATACCCTGAGGACCTCATCAGTCTTTTCATGGAGTTAGATATCATGCTTTGAATATGAAATTGATACTCGCTTCTTGCAGCTTGATCAGATTAAATTTATTAGACTATGTTTTTTTTAGATAGCTCACTTAGAGCTATGTTCCCGTCCATGTTTTAAGAGAGTACCCAGAAAAACAAAATAAATATTTGAAATTCAGGCCTGTTCCTACAGAAACACTGTCAAAACAAAAGGTTTTGAAGTACAGATACTAATAGTGCTTAGCAGTGCAGAAAAACGAGTCATACTGGAATGAATGTTGATTTCATTCATTACAAAGCAGAATTGTCCTTTTTTAATTCAGTGAGAGCAGGGCTGTCAGTCTAAATGATAGAGAGAAATGGAATGCCATAGAAAGGGTATTTACCATCTGAGTCATCATGTACTTTATGAGTATTTGGACTGGTAGGAGAATTTTCTTTGCTTACATTCTGGTTTAGAAATAACACTGGAAGTGTGCTTGCTGTGGTAGCACGGATCCCTTGCTCTTTCTGTTTGTCATATTAAACTAAAGTTAGGCTCCTCATTAAAACCAGGATTTTTGTGAGATGCTTTGGAGTAGAGCAGAGCCAAATTGTGTCCCAATGCTCCTTTGGGTGGGTAGGAGTAAAAAGATTTTCCATGTTTTTCAGCCCTGCGAAACAGTAAGGCAGACTCTCCTCCTCCTGCCACAGGTGGAGCCCCAGGGTTGGTGGAAGGAAAGGGTGAAGAAACTGTGTACCCAGGAGAAGTCTGTGAGAAGGATTTGAAGGTGGGGAAAGGAGGCATCAAGGTGGGCCAGGGAAGAACATTTGTGAGAAAATGGAGAGAAATGAGGGATAAATGGGGCTGGCTGCAAGTAAGTCAGCTGCTGGGCAGTGTCCTTCTCTGGTTGAGCTCAGCACTTGGTGGGCACAGTCTGTCCTGTTGTCTTAAACTGTGTGTGAGATGGGGGGGTTCATGCTTCTTGGTGACTGGCACCCAACCTCCGTGCTGGCTGTGTGTGGGATGCATCCCCATGTCCCATGGTCCCCCAGATTTGGCCATGCATAATTTATCCCACATGCTGAACAGCAGTCATCAATGCATAGACCAAAACCATATGGAAGTGGTCATCCCTTGTGTGAAAGTGGACAGGAGCTTGAAGTGGTTAAGGAGGAAGGGCTGCAGATACAGCCTCAGAGCCATGTGTACAGAAAGAAGGGGATGCCATAAACCATGTAGGCAGTGCCATGAGTGAAGTCCATGAGCCACAACAGCTGTGTCCATGGTGGCCCGACAAACCAACTCTAGTTTCACAGGATAAAGGTCAAGGGATAGCATCCTCCATAATTGTTGTCTTAGTAATGCCATCCTACGTAATTTTCATCTTAGTAGGTTGTTATTAAAGACTTGATTCAGTAGGATTATTGGCAATTGTGGCAGGTTGCAGCCAGACGAAAATCCCTGTTTCTTTTCCTTGTGCAGAGGAGGAGTGACCTGTTTCTGGGGTGAGCTGTGGGGCTGCCAACCTCTGTGTTGCTGCGACTCGCTGGGCTTTTCTGTGTTAGGACAGATAAAAGCTTCTCTTGAGGAAAACAAAGGTTTTTCTAATGCTCTTGCAAGGGTAGCTGGTGTTCAGCAGGCCTTGACTACAATTTTAGATTAATTTGTTTTATTGCACAGAATGTGAGGACTTATCAGGTTTGGTCCCAGTGAAACTAAAAGCCAATTTAGATTAAGAAAGTACCTCAAAATGGTTTCTTTTGCTTTCTTTTGTTTTGACTTGAAAAGCATTCTTTGGTGTTTTCCTCCAACCATATTTTACCTTCCCTCCTCAGTGAACAGAAATTAATTTCTGAGTCACTCTTTTCATCACACAGGGCTGCATTTGTTCACAGAGTCTTAGAACAACTCAGGCTGGAAGGGACCTAGAAAGATTACCTGGCCCAACTTTTTTGTGGGAAAGAGAGACCAGATGAGATTATCTAGAAACCTTTCCAATCGCATCTTGAAAACCTCCAGTGATGGAGACTCCACCAGATTCCCCGGGGAGGTTATCCCAGGGCATGATTGTTCTCACTGTGAGAAATTTCCTTATGTCAAGATGAAATCTCTCCAACTGCAACTTGTACCCATTCTCCCTTGTCTTCTTTGTGCATGGCTCCTTGTGATGAGACTGCGTTCGTCCTCTTTGTGTCTGCTCTTTAAATACTGTAATACTGAGATGAGGTACTCCCTGAGCTTGCTCTTCTTCCTTCTAGCCCAGTGAGTTGGAAAAGTGTGTGCAGGCAATGTGAAGACTGTGGCAGCTCCAGTTTGTGCACACCACAGCCTCACCCTGACATACCACTGGGACCACCAGTTTCCCTCACCTCCTCTTAACAAAGGTCTCCATGCAAAAGAAAGCTGGGTGGAGAGGCTGGATGGGGACTGGCCAGCTCCAGCATCTCCTGCCCCCAGAGCACACATATTCCACTATTGTTCCTTTGGCACAATAAACATAATTTGTTTGTGGCTCAAATCAGGGGATTTGGAATTGTGTCTTCACCTGTCCTTCACTGAATTGCATTTCTGTACATTACCTGGGAGAAGAGCCATGAGATTCTTTTATAATTAAGATCCAATTTTATCAGATGTTGTTGCTTCTTCCCCTTCTATCCACAAAAGACAAATATCAAGCTTCAGGCCAAAATAGTCAGTTTGACATGAAACTCACTCACTGTCTGAATGTGGTGACAGGTTGCAAATTTAGCAAAGCTCAGTCAAAATTGTGTTGTGTATATAGCTCAGAAATGTATCCGTCGACAGCAGAAATGTTAGTTGCAGAGCTGTGGAAGTAGCAGCACAGTGACCCAAGGCTCTGGGGCTGCGTTTGTGTGACTGTAACATGTTTCTGCTATGAATGCAGCCTTGAAAGATAATTGATTGCAGAAATAGCATAGTCTGAACGTGATAAGGGAGACAAGGAGCTGATGTATCTGCTGGGGATAAAGCACCATTAGATTTGTATCGAAGAAGAAATTCTCATGCTGTGACAACTTCACCAAAGTTAACTAATTCACACCTATTTAAAGTACTTGGAGTTTAGCACCAGCACTTCAATAACATCAATACCTATGTATATTTAAAGCAACTGTGTGATTGCAATAAAGCAGTGGCTAACCTCTTAATGCCAGATTAATCAGAGCAAATGAAAACACAAGTTCAATTTTATATTTCGGAGTAATTGTCTAAGACATTTGAATATGCCATAGAATGCAACATAAAAAAGAAAGAATCTTTGGAAAGGTTCTTAAATTATTGCTTGCAATCCTTTTAGGAACACCATTACATACAGCATTAGTGGAAAGTTAGTAAAATATAATTTAGTTATTGATTGGAGGTGATTCATTGTGGCTTGGCTAGCAAAATGGACTATTGTTCTCTACATTATTTTATCTTGCTTTTGCATTTTTGGTGTTGCTATAACAAGCAGGCATTGTTATTATTATTCTGTTTGTACCAGGGAATGGAAAGAGAAATGAGCCATGGAAATTCCACCTAAACTGTTTGGGTTTTTTTTTTCCCAGTTGCAAACATTTGCTCATTTCCGAGCCAGGGAATGTGCTTGTTCCCCTCCTCCATTTGATGACACAGATGGAGAAAATACCAGCGTGGAGAGTGGTGGTGAGCAGGGATGCAGCATTGTTGGTGCCATGGACCTTTGGGGGTGGGAAATAGAAACCGCAATGCCTGTTCCTGATCTAGGGTTGTGGCTTTCTATAGCTTAATACTCTAAAGATGAGGGGACTGGCAGGAATATGGCTTGCGTAACTGGTGGAAGTGCTAGAAGTGATGATCGGGTAGTCAGGAACCTGCAGAGCAGAAGTAGACATAGAGTCCAGTGGGTTTTTTTAAATTGATTCTTAACATTTTGGAGCTACTTATGCTGGAACTGAGCAATAAAGAATATCATTTAATTTAGACATACTCCAAGAAAAAATCTTTCTTTGTTTCTTGGTATTAAAGTGAGCTCAGAGACATAATTTCATTTCAGATGATACTGATGAGAAATTGTAAGCTTGGGCAAAGAGGGGAAAGGCTGAACTTTTTGGCAGCGATGAGTAAATTGCTAAGATCAAAACTTGGCTGAACTGAAATCAGAAATTAATGCTGTTAAAAGTCTTCCACCCAGATCAATAATAGTTTTACTGGTGGGCTTCACAGGGACAGGGTCAAGTCCAACAGTATCATGTTTCTGATGATGGCTTCTTTCTTATCTTTACTTTGAGAACAGCACTCCACGCTGTTGACAAATTCCTCAGTGATCATCAGCCAAAATGAATGCATTTAAGTAGGCTTTGGATCTGACCTCCTGCTTTGCAGCTACATCCCTTCATAGAGAATGGGATTTGGAAAGCAGGCAGAAAAATGTTTTCTGGCGTGGTCGCTGTGGGCTCAATGCAAGGATTAAAGGGCTGGGAGTTGGGCACGTCTGCATGGGATGTGGAGAACTGAAGATGAGGATGTGTCTGAAATCCCCTCTGGCCTTTGGGGCAGGTTTCTTGTTCAGGGCTTTACGCCTGGGATTCATGGTTTGGATCCTGACCCTGATTTCAACATCAGGATAGAAAACCTGGACAGAGCTGTCTCTGCAGGGGCTGGGGTTGGACTTGCAGCTGCTTGAGCCCCCGAGTAAGTGGAAGTTTGCAGCTGTGGTTTCCTATTGGATCTATCAGGGCTTAACTCACCTTGCCAGTTTTTGGTTTTTTTTTTTTTGGATTGCCATTATCAGGAGACTGCAGCCCATTTCTTGCAAAGAGTGGTTTCTGCTAGTTTGTTTGGCCGTGCCTTCCTGTCCTGGAGGTGCCACACGTCAGAGACGGGCTGAGCTGCAGCAACGCAGCCTGGGCTCAGGTGTGAAGTATCTCTCTGGGTTTCCTCCAGCAAATATGCTGGGTCTCCAAAAGGTCTCTATAGTCACGTCTTCTTGGAAAGCGAAGAAGGTAGCTCTTCAAATAGAAGATCCTTAGATCTGCTGGGTGACACTGAGTAAAAGCACTCAGTACCCCACATATGCAAAAAGGATTTAAGCTCCAAAGAAGCACATATGTAGGGGTGGGTAAAGCAGCTATGTGGAAAAGGAGAGGAAAGCTGAAGGCAACTTCTTGCAGTCCTCTGGGGACAGCTGGGAAACAGGAGGCAAAAGATCAGCTGGCTCTGCCTTTGGATGTGCCGAGGAGCAGACGTGAGAAGGCTGCTAAGAAGGGGGTGTTTGGCCCTTCAGCTTTGGAGTTAACATGTACAACATCTCAGGTCTTTCCTTAGACCTAGTCCCAGGCCTTTTAACTCTTGAAATCTTCCATATTTTTTTTCAAGGTTTTTGTGCATTCATTGCTTTTTCTTTATAAGACACCTCCAAAATAAAATTTCTGTATTCTAATTGCAGCACGTGAGAGAGTGGGTTGAATCTTTTTCCAAATAGCACCCAACCCACATTATCATTTGATAATCTTGCACGATAGGTAGCTTGTGATTGCAGAATTATGGCAATGTCTGTGTAACTTTCCAGAAGAGAGCCAAAGCAGTGAAGATCCTCTTAGTCTCTCTGATTGCTTAGTTGATACTTCAGTTTATTCTCCATTGAAGCACTCAAAATTTCCATTGATTAAAAATCCAGACAATATAAATGGTAATTTTTAATGTAAAGCAATTA
This sequence comes from Calidris pugnax, assembly GCF_001431845.1. NCBI lineage: Eukaryota > Metazoa > Chordata > Aves > Charadriiformes > Scolopacidae > Calidris > Calidris pugnax. Next base: position 3,914,530 of record NW_015090793.1, on the reverse strand, counting down.
TAAATTAACAATTTATATAATCTTTCTCTCTTTGTGTGCGTGTGGCATCAGCCCAAACAGAAAAATCCATCTTTAAAAACCTGCTTCATGTATTAATTTATTCCCAGAAGAAATACCCAAAAATAATCTAGGCATCTTTGCAATACCTGTCATCATTCTTGCACCATTTGTGATCCCCTAAATGTCAAATTAATACTGTTGTTTAATTCCTCCTGTATTAAAGGATATAAATTAGCCTTTCTGACTTCCATGCCTACTATGTACAGTTTTTGACCACACCAGCTGACATTTACTGCCTCGTTCCCCTTCTTCAATTTCCCTCCCATAAAATGCCAGGCTCAGATTCTGGGTTTTATCTCGGCAGTCCTTGTTACAGTACCATTTCTATTGCAGGCAGGATGCTTTCCCTTAATACAATACATCCCATTATCCTGTTAGCTTTCCTAGCTAAGTGCCAGGTATTCAGCAGACGGTTTAAGTTTCCCTCTTGTGGTCTCAAGTCCTTTCTCTGATTAGTCCCTTGTAGTGCCTGACCTTTTAGAAAGCAATACCTTTTGTTAATAGCTTTGCCTTATCCTTATTACATGGCAATTTTTCACTGCTAAATGGCACATGTCAGCCTATAACCTCTACGTAAGCAGGTCTTTTCTTACCTGACACCTACTCTGTTTGTTACTGGCCATCCCTATCCGTTTCATAAGGTCAGCAGATTCCCTGTGCAGCAGCTTCATTTCTGAAGGTGTGTGACCTGTGGTGTCATCGCTGTGACTCTCATTATCACTTTGCTGCTAACGAGACTGTATCCCTTTACCCTCTGACCAGTGTCAGTTTGTAAAACACTTTCTGGACGTGACAGTACTCTGTCACCTCATTGTGAGACAAGTTTTGAGGTTTTATTGGTCCTCTAAGGATTTTCTTGCACCTTATTTATGGGTTTGATGTACCACTAACTTTTCCCATTATACAATCTCTGCTAAAGGCTTTGCAGGCTTTGTTTGATTTCTGCTCGCTATTTAATGTGTACAGTTTTCTGAAGAATACTAAATTGTGCTTTTATTCTAGTGGGGGGAGTAAAAAGGGATAACGCACCCTTCAGTCTGGATCTAGGTCTGCTGTAGAAAGGTCCCCCCTGGGAGAAGGGAGTTGGGAGTGGGAGAAGTTCTGCTTTCGTTTGTCTGAGTTGCTGGCCAGCAGACAAGGACTGTCATCACGAATTTCAGGGCTGAAGGAAGCTCTTTATTCCTGAGAGATAACAGGGAAAAGGAGAAGGAGTCATGACCCACTTACCTCTGGAGTGAGCACAGCTGCCTGCTCTCCCTTGTGCAGAGCTCAGAGTGGATTCTCAGCCTGGTCTCACATTCTAAGTTTTCCTGCTTCATAAATATGCAGCGTTGTCTGCGTCTTATACTTCAGTGCCTTGTACTACAAGAGCCCACAAATTGTTATTTTTTCTCTGACTTGCCTGCGTGTGTGTTTCAATTAAAGATTCCCATGTATATGGTTCATTGCTGTGCAGGTGATGAAAAATGTTTTCTCAGACACGGACTTGAGGATGGAGATGTTTGAGAGCAGGGGAGATTTTGGTGGAGTATGGCCGGTCACTGAAGGCATGGATGGGTGACTCTGCAAGTCCATTCCCAGCAGGGATGGGATTGACATGAGAGGCTGGGCAGAAAGTTGGAAGATGTGGGTTTAGTTATAGAGACACCATTTATCCAACTCTATCTTATCAAACCTTTACCCTTTTATTGTTTGTTTTCGCTCTTACCATGTGTTCATCCTCTTTGTTTGGATCATAAGCGTTTGAAGGTAAGGACCATTCAGTAGTAGTGCCAACTTTTAACACAACCACTAAGAAATACATCAATTCATAAATGATGATCGTTAAAAGGAAACATCTGTTTCTTAATTTTATTTTTGTCCTAGTGATCAAAAATTACCAAAATCTTTATCATTACATACAGAGATATGCTTAATTTTATTGCATTGTTTGTTTGTTTGTGTTCATATTAACCTCAATAGAATATCCAAATAAACACTAACCTGGATCGCAACCACTGTACTTCAGAAAGAACATGAAGCAGCCCTACAGCCACTTTTTGAGACTTAAAAGGAAAGTTACCTTAAAGTATACTGAGGAAAATCTATGAAATAGGATTTCTTGTATTTTCCAGCATTTTCAAAGTAAAATTCATTAATTACAGATTGTTTATGAAAAGTAAATTTCTCAGTCTGTATTGAGACTGGACTCTGTAGTCTCTATTTGCTATTAAACAATCATACATGCAATTGGTTAGAAACTTGGTGACTTAAAGTCCAAGGATACAGACTCATAGAAGATCCTGAGTTAGAAGGGACCCATGAGGATCACAGAGTCTGACTCCTGCCTCCACACAGGGCAACCTAAAAGTTAAGCTCTGACTCCACACAGGGCAACCTAAAAGTTAAGCCGACATGTAGTCCCCGAGCAGCAGGAGAATTGCAGCCTGCAAGCAGATATGTAACAGGTATTGCAAAGTCCCTGAATCTTAGGTGGTGTTTTAGCTCTGGTTTGTAAAAAAAGAAAGAAAAAAAAATTGGTTAGGAAGTAATTAATATTTTATGCTGAGGAAAAACTTCTACATTCTTCCATATTTAATAAAATAAATAATTGTTTCTAAATGTTTTCAAATACAGGCTTTGGAGAAAGCTCAAAGTGGGTCTGGTGGGGTGCTGTGAGCATGGGAGAAAGGAGCAGGGTTAGACTCTACATCGTTGCCTTCAGTTACTATTGACATTCACTTTTACTGGAAAGAGGAAAGGGGAGTACAGGTAAAACACATGAGCTAATTAGGAAGGGATCCGAAATCTTTTAAAAATGCCATTTACAACTGATGGTACCATAGGCTATAAAGAGTTTGCAGCCAACTAATCCATTTCGGCGTGGCCTAACTTCGTTGCTAAGCTGTCTGGCTGCTGTTTGCAAAGACATCAGTGAAGGCATTGACCTCGGTAATGTAACCTTGGTGAAAGGAAACCTGAAACAGGATGGGTGAGGGCATTGCTGTGGCTACCAGGACTTCAACTTGAAGTTGTAAGAGGAGCCAAGTGCCTCATCCTTTCCAATAGCAAGGGCAGGGTACCGTTAATGCTTTCAAAAGCGGAGAGATGCAGGTGTTTGGCTTGTGCTGATTTGAGAAATCAGGTTAAAGCTGTACTGCTTTTCGGGATGGTTTGCAGCAGGGGTGTCAGCAGGCGGTGTCTGGGCTGTCTCGCCTGAGCTGCTGTCACTGCCGTCTCTTGTCACGCTCCCCGGAGTTGGCCCATCACACTAATGAAGTGCAATAGTCTTGTGTTCTGTGCCTGTGAAGCCCGTGGCTGGTGCTGGAGTTTCACAGCAACGCCATCAAAACCCTCCGAGCTCTTGGAGTGTGATTTCTCCTTTGCTGTAGGCAAGCAGTGAGACCGCAGGAGGAGGCTGAAGGATTACACCTAGAATTGTAAATACAAATTAATACACTATGTGACTGCATTATGATCGTATAATGTCAAAATGTGGGTTATATAGCATTTAGCCTTGAAAAAGAGAAAGCCTGGGGAGCGGAGGGAAAGGCTGTGTTAGAGTGAAAGCGCTTTCACTTTTCCTGCCTATTAATTTACGTTCCTTCAGAGCGTTGCTGTTTAGCAAAGTGCCTTCTGTGTTTCTGCCAAGCTGAAGTAGCCACTGGGAAAAACTAAGTAGGCCAAGTCCTGCAGATATCTGCAGAGCTCGGCCAGGGTGGCTGGTGATGATCCAAAAGAGTGCGGGGATGGATTTGGCCTCACGCAGGCAGGACAACAGCACTGAGCAAAATAAAATGTTGCCATAAGGTTTTAATGCCAAAAGTCAGTTGCTCCAAGATAAGCAAAATAAAATGTTGCCATAAGGTTTTAAAGCCAAAAGTCAGTTGTTCCAAGATAGTGTGTGTATATAATGATTTTTGAAAATGGAATAGTTCATAGTTTTGCTTCGATGTGCAGAACCTGGGATGTTCAGATCTGCTCTCTGGGTCTCAGGCTGTGTCAGCCAGGGGCTATTTAAAGTCTGGCAGGACAGTGGTGTGTCACCACAGGGATTTCCACAGTCAGAGCTCCTCAGCAGTCCTTGTAGAAATGCTCATTCTATTCCCAGTAGTCAATAATGGACAAACAAAGCAATGTTTTTTTTCATATCCACTACAAAATGAAAAGATACTTTCTGTACGTAAGAAACCAAAGGGAAACACTCTGAAACTCCGGGGAATTCTTGATTTCTGCTGTAGTTGATGGGCATTTCTGTAAGATCTATGAACTATCAGCTGTTTCTGGTTTCTCATCAGGAAATATTTTCAAACTTGATCATAGTTGCATATAGTGCTTTTGAAAGATTGATGCTTTTTGTCTGAGCCTCCGCCCCCTATTTAAGTAGTGTTTATAAGAATTCATCCATAGTGAGCAGGTAAAAACTTAACAAAATCCATAAGAATTTCATTAAGCCATAAAATTTTCACTTTATTCTACACAAATAAGCCTTTCTTTTTCAAACAAAGAAAAATAAGCAGTATTTCAAGTTTTTTAAAAAAATTGCCTTGTATTTGGTGGAAACTGGAAGGTATTGAACTTTGTGCGAGATGATTCAGCATCGACTATTGAAGTATTGATGGAGACTCAGCCTTCCACGCAGCTTGGATCAGTTTGATAGATTTTAATATGTTTCGTTGCAAAATATTCTTCAACCTGCGTAGCCGAGTGAGCTTATTGTGCTTTTTGTGCATGGTGCTACACAAACTGTGGTTTTTTCACAGCCCTCCCTCAGCAGCATCAGAAGCTGTGGAGACCTGTTTTCACATTTACGCCCCTGACTAGTTACTGTTTGTCAAAAGAGAGAAAAAAGCTATTTCTTTGCTGCTCTGTAACCAAGTAGGCAATGACTGCAAAGAAAGATGGTGAGCAATGGGGAGGGGGGACGGGTGGGTGGGAGGAGAGAGTGTTTTGGCTTCTGTGAAGCGTGCAGGGAAAAAAATAATCTGCATTGTGAAAAAGGGAGGTGCAATCCTGTTCTTTTTGCAGCACCTTACTCCAGGTTTAGCTGGTTTGTTCTCCAAGCCATCAGTCCCTTTTCCAATGTGCGCGTTACTACCTTCACACAAATTTAGTCCAAAGCAAGTAAGAGCTACAGATTTTAATCCTTGTGGAGTATTCACATGATAACTGGGCAAGCAAGTATTGCTTTAAATAGCTCCATCGCTGTTATTCCAGTGACAGGCAGTCCAACTCCATATGAGCAATCCGGGGAGAGATTTTTGGCTGCCAGGTATCTCACTGCCTGCCTTTGGGAGAGAGACGTGCTTACAGCATCTCCTTCCAAAATCAGTGCTGTGCCCTCCTGCACCAGGGGGACACGTACTGCCTGGAGTGGGGGGATGGCTAGGGGGGGGTTTCCTAGTAGCTATCTCAGTCTATATTTTTAATTTTGTGGCCAGGCAGTTTGCAGTTTGTCCTTTGAGCATTTATCCCCAGGTGCCCGGCACCGCCATGCAGTGGCTATGGGAGGTGGCATCACCCCATGCAAAGACAGTCCTGCGTCCGGTCCCTCTGAGACCCTGCCAGAGGTGGCCCACCCACCCTGGGGACGTGACAATATGTAGGCTCCTGCAGGATGCTATTTTTACCCGGCGGGGAGGTGTTGGCTGGCCTCCTGCCTGTGCGTGGGTGCTGCAGGAGTCATCTGACCCCTGGGCACGCTGGTGCCGGAGCGCTCTGTGCCGGCACGCTGCCGCAGCTCCCGCTCCCCGGCACAGCTCCTCGCCCCTGCCGGACACCCAGCAGCCCTGCTTCTGGTGGCATTGCCCCTCTCAGAAGGAATTAATGCGGGAATGCCAGAAGATACAGGTATGGTGTGATGACTCCACGTTTTGGAGAGCCTAGACCTGAAATGACTTGTTTTTCAGCCGGAGCCGTGGTAACGAAATCGCCGATGCTGCCGTGAGAATAATTATTCTGTGTTTATGTGGAAGCGCAGCAGAGTGGAGGAAGATGGTTAAACATTTATTTTAAATTATGTCTCGTATTCTTTTAATTATAAGAATGATGATTTGGAAATTATAATGATACTGACACTTAGCTGACAGCTCAATTTGAAAACTTGCCTCATTTTATTTAATTTAAGTTTACTTTAGACTTTATATTAGCTTATAATGAAAAAAAAAATACGTATTGCTTTACGGAGATATATCGGAGTGCTGTTCCTATTTCTTTTCTCATTGTAATCTTGCTAAACCCATACAAAAATAGCCTTTATGTTGCTACAGTAACCATGCCTGAAATTCAGCAGAGACTTTTGCTAACTGCCTTTGGGTTTGGTAAATATTTTATTATAATAAGGAGGGCAGCAGGTTAGTTCATGGCTAGGCTTGTTTATGTGGCATGAATTCTGCGCTGAGCATATGGTGTGATTTGGAGCTCTGGTGTGTTGAGTGTTTGTGCTGCATCTCCTAGGCACGGTTGTATTCACGTTCTGCTGGGTAGCACCTCTCCTTCCTCCCTGATCCCATAAACTCTGTAATTAGCAGTAAAAGCAAAGTTTGCTTCAGTTGTACTGTCTGCTTGCCGTCCTGTATCAACTATAAGTTTGTGTTCTGATTATGATCCATAGGAAGTGCTGGAAAAGGGATGCAATCCTCTCCTTTGTGCCAAAGGAAAGGCACTGTAAAAGCTGATGGTTTTAAGTAGTAGACACAGGTGTGGAGTTCAAAAAGAAGTGATTATTGAACCGTGTTATTTCATATTTTTGGACTACGTGAACGAATTCAGTTAAATAGAGACTTATTGATGTAAAGATTCATTGCGTTTGCTGAATTGCCTGTCTTAATGGTGTAGGAACTAAAGGGAGAAGCAGTAATAGTGCTCTGCTGTAGGAGCCACAGCAGAGGTCTTGCCAAGAGCAGGGAGCGTTTTTGGGGGAGCGGCCGGACCTGCTCCGTGCAGAAAGTCCCCACTGGGGAAGTGACTGAGCTCCCGTGTGCTGGCCTGGGGACAGCTCAGCCTCTGTATGGCCAGCTGGAGGGCTTGAGGGACGTTCAAGGCAAAACTTCTTTAGCTTTCACTTTATTCTTGTGATACTCTGCTTTGTCGTGAGATGTATGGAAGGCAAAAGCATTGCATTGTAATGGTAAGGTGCCATAAAGCATGCAAACACGTTTGAAATGGCTTTTAACACAAGCTGCTAATTGGTAACCTGTTTCACTATATTTCTCAGTAGATATTTAACGTACTTACAGGTTTCTCTCCTGTCCGTTTGGGCACATGTGCTCCCTCTTGCCCTGGTGCCAGGACCACCGGAGTTGGGCCAGGGCTGGGGCCAGGGAATTGCTCTTCCCTGCTGCCCAGCGTGGTGGCGAGGATGGATGGGGAAAGCTTGTGGAGTCCCCATCTCACAATCACCCTTTCTCTCATCCTTTCTGTGGAAAGGGCCATCGAGTTCTCAGGCTCTGTAATGAATCACAAGTTCTTAGGGGAAAAAAGCCACCACCAGCTCCCTTATCTAAAATAAATTTATAGCTTACACCCATGCAGTTCTCTGAACGCTGCCTGTATTACAGTATTACTTATTACTGTGTTATATTATCCTTCCCCCTGACACAGGCACTCAAGTACTCCCAGTCACTGTATTTTACGCATGGACACAAGGCAGGGAGGGAGCAGGGGTCAGCTTTAACCACTTAAAAACCAGGAATAATGCTTCCCGGGCATATTTAGAGGCACTTAAATACTTGTTTTCTTTGCTTGCATCTGGGTGTTTTTAAATCCAACCCTGCGTGTTTTGACTGAGGTGACACAAGAAAGGTTTGGCAAAAAAGCAGCTTGAACTCCAATCTCCAATTCCAGTCGAGTGCTGCTGCTCTCATCTGCTTCTCCTTTAATCCTCCTCAGAGGAGATTGCAAATTTAAATCCCCTCCGGGTGCTGTGAACCACACCCTCCCCAAATTGCTTGATACAGCATTTCAGCAATCAATAATTCTGTCCTGTTTCTCAAATACTGAGTGAGTAAATGGCATTTGGGTCTCATATTTGTTCATTTTGATTTTCTGTCACCACCTTTAGCTATAATGAAAGGTTTCAGTGTCAACACAGAGGTAATTTCCTGCTAATTCCTTCATGCAGAAAAATATCTGTTACCAGAGCTGTGATTTTTTTGGTTCAGAGTTGGAAAGTGGCCTATGTCTTTGTTGAAAAAAATGAACATTTTTATGAACTAAACAGCTGATACTGGTAATTTTCAATATTACCGTCTTTTTACTCAATTTTTCCATCTCATGATGCGAATGTAATTGGTAATGATGTAGCTTTTCTTCTGGTGGAGGGTTGCTCTTGGAGGCAAATGACATTATATTTGTCTGAGCCTGAAATTGAAAGACTTGCACCCAACCTCAAGAACGGGATGACAAAACCCAAAACAAAACACAAAAAGAATACACCCCTCCCGACCCCATTTGGTTTTCCTTTTACTGTTGTCTTTAGGCTCTAGTTCTAACTCATCCATCCAGGAACCTTGGTGAGGAATTATCACTTTCCCTGGTTGAGACGTAATTTTGGGGATTACAAAAACTTGTTCTTCAGAGATAAAATATCAATTCACATAAATGTTGTCTATCCATTCAAATTGCACCTTAGTTTAGTTCACAGCACTCTTTACAATGTCTGTATGAAATATCACAGAACAGAAAGCACCCGTCAAACCTCAAGTTCATCTCTGGGGCTCCCAACATAAGAAGAACATACACCTCCTTGAGTGGGTCCAGAGGAGAGCTACGAAGATGATCAGAGGGCTGGAGCAACTCCATACAAGGACAGGCTGAGAGAGTTGGGATTGTGTAGCCTATAGAAGAGAAAGCTCCAGGGAAACCTTGTAACAGCCTAAAAGGGGCTACAGGAGAGACTTTTGATCAGGGATTGTAGTGATAGGGTGCGGGGTAAAGGTTTTAAACTGAAAGAGGGGAAATTTAGGTTAGATATTAGGGAGAAATTCTTTACCGTGAGGGTGGTGAGACACTGGAACAGGTTGTCCAGAGAAGTTGTGGATGCCCCATCCCTGGAAGTGTTCAAGACCAGGCTGGATGGGGCTTTGAGCAACCTGGTGTGGTGGGAGGTGTCTCTGCCCATGGCAGGAGGGTTGGAACTATGTGATCTTTCAGGTCCCTTCCAACCCAAATGATTATATGACTTCAGTATTAAATTGTGTCATTTGGCCCTTTGTCATTTCAGGCTTCTGTAATCACTACGAGCAGTAAGTCTAAAAACCTGTTTTTTCAGAACAGGGTTAAATAATGTGGAGTAAATGGGATATGTAGCCTTACTTGTGTCCGTATATTGAAGAAAGCAGTTGGAAGTCTTTATTGTTAAAATTCATATTTGAGGTTTGATCCAAATTGAATGTATATTCTTAATCATGACACTTCTTAACTTTTCAGTACTTGATTTCTAAGTTTGGAATGGAAGTATAATGACTTCTATGGATCTTATGCTAAGTTAGAACAAAATGCTCCAAACTGGAAAAAGCATTAGGACTGTGTCGAATTCTGCAGTTTCTGGCCATGTGGTTTTTCATCATCTGTGTAATCTACCATGAAGATTTCTCTCATTTGGCTGTCAGAGAGAGCCTCATAGCAAAGGGGTTTGTCATCCTCTGTGTGGACCAGTTCTAGACACAATCTTTTGCCAAGGGTTTGATTTCCCTTTAGCAGTTTGCTCACAGCAGAGAGAAGGTGACGTTTTCCACCCCAGGCTCCAGAGCAGAGCATGAACAAGGACTTGTGAATCTTCTCCCTTCTGCCACTACCAACAGCTTGTCTTGCGCTGCTTCCAAAACACTCCTGTCTCAGCCAAATCTCATCCCCATCCCTGGCACCTCATCCTGGTCCCTACTGCTGTTAAATCCTACTTAGTATACCAATGCTGAAGGAGCCATGCTTATTCAAAGGGGTTTTTTTTTTTTGGACCAGATATTGTAGATTTTCGTGGATCTAGTGTACCTGTATAGGGTCCATCTCTGTTAGGTTTCAGCCTTTACTCCAGGTACTTCCAAAAACAAGGTCCTAAGCTTTCTTTTTAACATTACAGAACAATGTATCCTATCCTTTTTTTCATCTTTTTATAAAAAGCTTAAACTTTCTGTCTAAAATTTTCCCTTCATGAAGTTTGGCAGAGTTATAAGCACACCAAAGCCATCACTTTGCAGTTGCCATAAGGTGTGTAATGCAGCTTTAAGAATGGGTGATAGCACTGTCTTCTCTTCCCCATGATATTTACAGCAAGTCTGTAATTTTTGAGCCAACAGTATAGAAGTAAATCTGAGGAATGCATCTTATTTGACATTTTTTAAACAAACCATTGCTAATTCAATAAGCCCTACTTTATCCAGAACTGCAGAATTATGTACCGTGTGGCCTGTTGGAAAGAGAGAGGTTGAGTCTTAACATCAGAAATATGTGAGCACTGGACATTTGGCAAGTTTATTGGCAGTGATGTCTCCAGTAGATAGGTCTTGTACACCAAAGAAGTGCCATGGAAAGTGTTTGCTAGTTCACTTCTTGCCAGTTTTTATCCTTGTCAAAAAGTAAGTGCAATCAGATCTTTTTAGGGTTTTAAGGATTGGTGGAGTTACCTCTGCTAGAGCAGGATGTGGTGTGGGAGAAAGGGGAAATTTGGAGAATCAGGCATTCATTTGTATTTCCATTCAGAAAAAGTCATTTAAAGTTAAGAAGGAAATTTCTAGTTTCATTAAATTGTACAAATCAGGGTATAAGCATTTAATTTTTAATGAGCTCTTTAGTTAGTTTTGATCCGCTGAGTAATTTCAGATCACTGCATTCATCAGTAATTCACTGTTTCACTCATTAAATATGTTGATTGTATCTTTTGTTGCTTCAAAGACTGATTTTGATACATAAAGACATAAAAGTAGAACGCTGAAAATTACCATATAAATGTATTTCCTTTAATATGATTTGAAATCTGTTAGAATCTTGACTAATATAGTTAGTTTCTCAAAATTGTGTCAGCTGTTGCAATTTCAACATAAAGCACAATATACTTTAAAATATTGAAACTTAAACTAATATAACATTCATTACATCATTTTGTTGTGCTAGATGGAAAAATAAGTATTTAAAGTGCCTTCAGAAGCCTAGTTTTATAATGAGCCCAAAGGCACTGTTTTCCCACTGGGGTCTTGTTGAAATACTTAGTAGCTTAGTTCTGTACTGAGAGAAAAGCAAAATAATTATTCAGCCATCTGCCATGCATATTTTAAATATGATTTGTGTTACCTGAAGATTAATGGAAGAATTCCAACAGAACTACTACATCTTTTCCTTCTTAATTTATTTTATAATGGAGTTGTTTTGTTTTTTTTGAATTCTGAACCTTGATCCAGAGACATGAAGAGAAGCAAATGTGTGATGTCCCCCTGCCCGTTAGCTCTGGACACTGAGCACCGCATTCATGGTGGAAAAGCAAAACTTTTTCTGCCACTTTGCAACAGTTTTCACAGTTCAAAAAAACCAAAGTTGGAACAATTTGCAGTTTTCTGCTGCTTTCCAGTGCGTTTATCAATGAACTCCCAGCTGCAAGAAAACAATCAGAAAAAATGACATTTTCTCTGGAAATGTGACAATATTTTCACTTTAGGGAGAGGGGGTATGTTTGGTGTGGAGGGCCCCCTCGGGGCTCTCCAGGGTGCACCTGGGTCCCTCCAGCACGGGCTCTGTGCTGGGACTCCTCAGCCAGGTTACTGCCCGTGGGATGAGATGGCAGCTGTCTGTCCCACCGCACTGACCAGGTGCCGGTGCCTCCCGAGAGATGCTTTTCAGAACACCTTAGCCATGGAAAGAGTCAAGCGTGAAAAAACAGGCAAATGTTTAATCTTTCCAATCAGAATTTTATATTTCAAATGTAACTTTTTAGGCCAAAATGTTCTGGGTGTGGCCAGCTCTTTCTAAGTCAAGTCTTCTGTTAAATGCTACAAATTTGATGCTTGTTGGTAATTCTGGAGGGAGCAAACCTTTATCCAAAGTTATAAATTTTTAGCAGCTACTCTTCTAAGTAACTCGGGAAAAACACTTTATTTTGGTTTCTTACAGAGCTGATTCTTTATCAGGGTGGGTAGTTTGTTTTGGGCAGGTTACAGTAAAGAGAAATTCTCATGTCAAAAGTTAAGTATTGCCAAGTTCAGAGTTTCCTCTGTTTTCTTTTGAGGAATAAAAAAACCATCCTTCCAACAATAAGCCAGACCCTTGAACTGTGTGTGCTGTTTGCTCTGTGTAAATTTGAGCATCTGCCTTTCTACAAACATCTAATTGCCTGTCGTGCTGTGTTGTTTTTATTGGAGATGTACTTAATTATAACCAGGGCTTCAGTAATAGCTCCAAAGTTCACATTGCCTTGAGCAGGACTTTTTTGACAATCCCAGAATGCGTCAGTTCAGGAGACAAGGGAGAATGCTAATGCGTTGTGAATAATGCTGTGGGCAACTCAATCCCATGTATCTCCTTGGGGGGAAAAAAATGGCTTTACTTACAGGAGTAGAAAGTGCCAGTTTGGGCAAAACTTGTAGAAACTCTCCTTGAAGAATGGGTGGGAGGCTCAGCATCTGTTGTGGTTTTGGCTGGATTGACCAATCATAATGGCAGATGGTCCCTCCCTCCCCCCTCTAAAAAATAAGAGAGAAGAGGAAGAGAGAAAGATATTTATGAGTTTAGAAAAAACTAAACTACTTTAATGAAAATATTAATATATAATAAAATAAATAATAAGAAGACAATAAAAAAAAGAGGTGGGAAGTATACAGTATATACAAAACCGACAAAACTGTATCAAGCTTCCAGGATGATGATCATGTCACCAGCAGGCATGAGGAAAAGTCCCAGACTGGATTCAGCGATGGTCAAGAGCTGGATTCCGGATCTGGAGTCAGGAATGCTTGGATTGGGATCAAAGGCAGATGAACAGACAGGGTCCTCTTTGGATGTTGGCCATCAAAGAGAGAGAGTTAACCCTTTGATCCCTCAGCTTTTACACTGAGTGTGGTGCAGATGGAATGGAATACCCTGTTGGTCAGTTTTGGGTCACCTGTCCTGTCCGCTCCTCCCTACAGGTGTGACCCCTCTACACTTTTCCGCTTCCGACCCTCCAACGGGGCAAATAAAGTTACCTGACCTTGGTTGTTATAGCAATAAGTATAAGCAGGGGCCTCTCTGCATACCGTTCCTTGGTATAATCAGGTCTTACCACTGTGACAGTGAACAGTTTCTGAGCAATATGCTGTTAATTTCAGAGTTGAGTTAGAAGAGGCCCAGTTTAAAAAGTAAAATTACAAACAGAAATTGGTTCTGTTTTACCTCAAACTAGGACATCTCGTTGTAATACTGACTCCTTAGAGTTGGTGGATGTGGAAAGGCCTTCTAGGTATCCAGCTGTGGGGATGAGGGTGAGAATAGAGGAGGAAGAGCAGTAAGGTTGGATATTGGAGAACCAGAGCTGGATGATGCTCACTTACTGCCGTTGGTGTTGTCCGATATCATATGTGTTCAGAGTGACAGTACCATCACTGCCTCTCTGTTATCCCCACCTATAGTGAAGGTATAGACATTATAGTTGTTGTTGTGTGGTTTTGGCGTCCAGTCTGAGTTTAATCCAGCTTCTTACAAATTTATTAATTGTTTCACAGCCGTCTCATATGAAAAATTACTTTCTAGTTTGTTTTTTTGTTGTTGTTTTTTTTTTTTAAAGAGAAGGGTTACCCAGCAGTGGCATTATCCCATGACTAAACCCTGAAGGGGAACACACCTGATTCCCATTCATACTTAGTGTATTGGCCTGTGTGAGATTGCTCCATCTTGACTGGTTGTGGTTGGTTGGCAAGTTTATTTTGAAGCTAATTCAAAAAAAAATAAATAAAAATCAATCACTTTGACATAAGCAGTCCAACCTTAGAATAAGGATGCCACATTACAGAAGAATGACATTAAATATATAATTTACTTAAAATGCTTGATATGTTTTTCCTGTTACTAGTACTTCTTCACATAGGAAAAAAGCCAAGTCTGTTGAGTTATAGTACAGCCCCTTTATAATTAAATCCCTTGGTGTTTGCTCTCTAGACTCCTAAGTACACTGCAATAAAAATTGATACAAGTACTGCAGCAGAATTGTAAGAACAAGGTCATATCTCACCTATTCTACGTAACACATTGGGATGACAGTTTATATTGTTATTATCAACAGCTCAATAAATGCAGTTTCTAATTTATATCACAAGATGGCAGCAAATTTTTAATTCACTTAATATCTTACTAACCTAGATAAAACTAATCCCTTGAAATCATGGTTTTCTTACAAAATGACAGCAACCTTTGTTTAATTGTGTGATATGCGTGGTGTTTACAGAGATGTCAACGTTTCAGAAGTATGAACTCAAAACACCTGCAGAAATATATTTCTATCTTAAAATCAGTTAAAAAAAGCAATTACCTTGAACTTTAAATATCAGTAGCTCACAGCGTAATAGTTACTAAATCCCATTAAAGACATTTTGGATAAAACCAATAGCTTTTATCTATAGTTTTGGGCTTCTTGAAGAGAAAATGTGACAAAGCGTTTTCTTAACGTGCAGACAGAGGCTCTCAAGACTTGTAGAGGAAAGAATCCCCTTGATCAAGCATTTCTGATTTATATTTGAAATGTTTGTAGGTGTGAACTTTGAAAGTTCTGAAATGAGAAACTTGGCTCAGCTCCCTTCGCAAATGTTTTCTCCTGTGCTGGGCAATACCAGAAGTTAAAACTGTTTTATCTGCTTGACCTGTTTTGTCCCACATGTTAATTGTCATTATTTGTAGGTCTTACAGAAAATGCCTCTGACAACCTTTAAAATACTCTTTCATTTTCCCTTGCAGTTTCACAACCACAGGCTGTACATAGCCAACTGGAGAAGCCATCAAGTTCTGCAATTCTCTGCAATACCTGTGGAAACCCATGCAAAGGAGAAGTTTTGAGAGTTCAGAACAAATATTTCCATATTAAGTGCTTTGTTTGCAAAGGTAAGTGCTTGCGAGTAGGGCGTTAGCACTGGGCGTGTGAGTTCATGGTCCTGGAAACTTCATAAACATATTTTACAATGCAGTCCATGACTGAAAGGATTTACAGTAAACTCTGACTGCTTACTGTAAGACTATAAACTTCCTAAATCCTGAAAGTGGAGTATGATTTGAATGGATGTAAACCCATGAAGTTTATTACAGGGTTGGGACCTGATGAAGAACAGGTGGAGAGAACTGGTAGCGAAACACGGTGCAGGGTTAGGAGAAAATTAACATTTACAAAGGAACTCAGGGCGTTATCCCTCTCCCAGCTTTCTAACACATGCCATGGGGTGGGCCATGGCCATGTCTGTTCCCACTCTTTTGTGTTGGACTGTGATGTTTGAACCCCAGTGTGACTTGTGTTTTTCCATATTTGGGGCAAACTACTTGGTTTATTCTGTACATTAACTTGTATGTGCACATAAGTACATACATCTTTCAAACTCTTTTAAAGCCACTTGTTCTTATGGCAAATTTTATTATCAAACTACTTTTTCTTTTTTTCTCTTTTTTTAATTATCAAACTACTTATATTATCAAACTACTTTTTCAGACCTAATTTGGGAAGAGACCAGCTAATTTGTTATTCAGGAGTCTTCTCTCCTGCATGAAGTCTCAGTAACGTACTGATATGTGCTCCATATAATTACCCTGCTTAAATCCAAGCCCCCTTTTATACAAGGTCTCCTATGAGAAAACATTGACAAGTCCTGCGGGGAGGAATCAGACACAATTATACATTATATGTTTTCATTTCATAGAGCATCTCCTCTTAAAATTTGTCAGGTCACCTGCGAATGCAGCAAGCAGATTCTGAAACTATTCCCTAATCCCAAATTTAGGCAGTGCAGAGGGTTTTTTTCCCCACCCCCATGCAGAAGGTGGTGATGAATATAGTGTAGAAGCTGCATTAACCCTGCCTATCTGTAAGAGATAAGGAGGAGTTTGTTCATTTTGTTCACTTCAGGCAGATCTTGGATAAAATAAGAAAAAATCACTACGTTAATGAGGAAGAAATAGGGTGGCATCTGTCAGGCACCCGTCAGACTCAGCTGGCACAGGAGGTAGTGTCAGAAACGTGTCGTTAAACTGCTTCTTGGTGTCAGGGCTCTTGGAGTGCTTATATTCCCCTTTACTAATCATTGTGCTAAGTTTGCACACACGGGTGGTTTTTTTTTTCCTCCCTTCATTATTCCTTTTATCCCTTTTCAAGGGTTTCCATAAATTTGCTGGCATCCTTCTGGTATCTGGTTTTGTTTTGTTTCTGGATTTTATTTGTTGCTTAAGAAGCATAAGTTGCTTTCTAGTGTGGGTTTACCACGTTGTTAATGTGAGAGAGCACAGCTGCCTGCTCTCCCTTGTGCAGAGCTCAGAGTGGATTCTCAGCCTGGTCTCACATTCTAAGTTTTCCTGCTTCATAAATATGCAGCGTTGTCTGCGTCTTATACTTCAGTGCCTTGTACTACAAGAGCCCACAAATTGTTATTTTTTCTCTGACTTGCCTGCGTGTGTGTTTCAATTAAAGATTCCCATGTATATGGTTCATTGCTGTGCAGGTGATGAAAAATGTTTTCTCAGACACGGACTTGAGGATGGAGATGTTTGAGAGCAGGGGAGGTTTTGGTGGAGTATGGCCGGTCACTGAAGGCATGGATGGGTGACTCTGCAAGTCCATTCCCAGCAGGGATGGGATTGACATGAGAGGCTGGGCAGAAAGTTGGAAGATGTGGGTTTAGTTATAGAGACACCATTTATCCAACTCTATCTTATCAAACCTTTACCCTTTTATTGTTTGTTTTCGCTCTTACCATGTGTTCATCCTCTTTGTTTGGATCATAAGCGTTTGAAGGTAAGGACCATTCAGTAGTAGTGCCAACTTTTAACACAACCACTAAGAAATACATCAATTCATAAATGATGATCGTTAAAAGGAAACATCTGTTTCTTAATTTTATTTTTGTCCTAGTGATCAAAAATTACCAAAATCTTTATCATTACATACAGAGATATGCTTAATTTTATTGCATTGTTTGTTTGTTTGTGTTCATATTAACCTCAATAGAATATCCAAATAAACACTAACCTGGATCGCAACCACTGTACTTCAGAAAGAACATGAAGCAGCCCTACAGCCACTTTTTGAGACTTAAAAGGAAAGTTACCTTAAAGTATACTGAGGAAAATCTATGAAATAGGATTTCTTGTATTTTCCAGCATTTTCAAAGTAAAATTCATTAATTACAGATTGTTTATGAAAAGTAAATTTCTCAGTCTGTATTGAGACTGGACTCTGTAGTCTCTATTTGCTATTAAACAATCATACATGCAATTGGTTAGAAACTTGGTGACTTAAAGTCCAAGGATACAGACTCATAGAAGATCCTAAGTTAGAAGGGACCCATGAGGATCACAGAGTCTGACTCCTGCCTCCACACAGGGCAACCTAAAAGTTAAGCTGACATGTAGTCCCCGAGCAGCAGGAGAATTGCAGCCTGCAAGCAGATATGTAACAGGTATTGCAAAGTCCCTGAATCTTAGGTGGTGTTTTAGCTCTGGTTTGTAAAAAAAGAAAGAAAAAAAAATTGGTTAGGAAGTAATTAATATTTTATGCTGAGGAAAAACTTCTACATTCTTCCATATTTAATAAAATAAATAATTGTTTCTAAATGTTTTCAAATACAGGCTTTGGAGAAAGCTCAAAGTGGGTCTGGTGGGGTGCTGTGAGCATGGGAGAAAGGAGCAGGGTTAGACTCTACATCGTTGCCTTCAGTTACTATTGACATTCACTTTTACTGGAAAGAGGAAAGGGAGTACAGGAAAAACACATGAGCTAATTAGGAAGGGATCCGAAATCTTTTAAAAATGCCATTTACAACTGATGGTACCATAGGCTATAAAGAGTTTGCAGCCAACTAATCCATTTCGGCGTGGCCTAACTTCGTTGCTAAGCTGTCTGGCTGCTGTTTGCAAAGACATCAGTGAAGGCATTGACCTCGGTAATGTAACCTTGGTGAAAGGAAACCTGAAACAGGATGGGTGAGGGCATTGCTGTGGCTACCAGGACTTCAACTTGAAGTTGTAAGAGGAGCCAAGTGCCTCATCCTTTCCAATAGCAAGGGCAGGGTACCGTTAATGCTTTCAAAAGCGGAGAGATGCAGGTGTTTGGCTTGTGCTGATTTGAGAAATCAGGTTAAAGCTGTACTGCTTTTCGGGATGGTTTGCAGCAGGGGTGTCAGCAGGCGGTGTCTGGGCTGTCTCGCCTGAGCTGCTGTCACTGCCGTCTCTTGTCACGCTCCCCGGAGTTGGCCCATCACACTAATGAAGTGCAATAGTCTTGTGTTCTGTGCCTGTGAAGCCCGTGGCTGGTGCTGGAGTTTCACAGCAACGCCATCAAAACCCTCCGAGCTCTTGGAGTGTGATTTCTCCTTTGCTGTAGGCAAGCAGTGAGACTGCAGGGGGAGGCTGAAGGATTACACCTAGAATTGTAAATACAAATTAATACACTATGTGACTGCATTATGATCGTATAATGTCAAAATGTGGGTTATATAGCATTTAGCCTTGAAAAAGAGAAAGCCTGGGGAGCGGAGGGAAAGGCTGTGTTAGAGTGAAAGCGCTTTCACTTTTCCTGCCTATTAATTTACGTTCCTTCAGAGCGTTGCTGTTTAGCAAAGTGCCTTCTGTGTTTCTGCCAAGCTGAAGTAGCCACTGGGAAAAACTAAGTAGGCCAAGTCCTGCAGATATCTGCAGAGCTCAGCCAGGGTGGCTGGTGATGATCCAAAAGAGTGCGGGGATGGATTTGGCCTCACGCAGGCAGGACAACAGCACTGAGCAAAATAAAATGTTGCCATAAGGTTTTAATGCCAAAAGTCAGTTGCTCCAAGATAGTGTGTATATAATGATTTTTGAAAATGGAATAGTTCATAGTTTTGCTTCGATGTGCAGAACCTGGGATGTTCAGATCTGCTCTCTGGGTCTCAGGCTGTGTCAGCCAGGGGCTATTTAAAGTCTGGCAGGACAGTGGTGTGTCACCACAGGGATTTCCACAGTCAGAGCTCCTTAGCAGTCCTTGTAGAAATGCTCATTCTATTCCCAGTAGTCAATAATGGACAAACAAAGCAATGTTTTTTTTCATATCCACTACAAAATGAAAAGATACTTTCTGTACGTAAGAAACCAAAGGGAAACACTCTGAAACTCCGGGGAATTCTTGATTTCTGCTGTAGTTGATGGGCATTTCTGTAAGATCTATGAACTATCAGCTGTTTCTGGTTTCTCATCAGGAAATATTTTCAAACTTGATCATAGTTGCATATAGTGCTTTTGAAAGATTGATGCTTTTTGTCTGAGCCTCCGCCCCCTATTTAAGTAGTGTTTATAAGAATTCATCCATAGTGAGCAGGTAAAAACTTAACAAAATCCATAAGAATTTCATTAAGCCATAAAATTTTCACTTTATTCTACACAAATAAGCCTTTCTTTTTCAAACAAAGAAAAATAAGCAGTATTTCAAGTTTTTTAAAAAAATTGCCTTGTATTTGGTGGAAACTGGAAGGTATTGAACTTTGTGCGAGATGATTCAGCATCGACTATTGAAGTATTGATGGAGACTCAGCCTTCCACGCAGCTTGGATCAGTTTGATAGATTTTAATATGTTTCGTTGCAAAATATTCTTCAACCTGCGTAGCCGAGTGAGCTTACTGTGCTTTTTGTGCATGGTGCTACACAAACTGTGGTTTTTTCACAGCCCTCCCTCAGCAGCATCAGAAGCTGTGGAGACCTGTTTTCACATTTACGCCCCTGACTAGTTACTGTTTGTCAAAAGAGAGAAAAAAGCTATTTCTTTGCTGCTCTGTAACCAAGTAGGCAATGACTGCAAAGAAAGATGGTGAGCAATGGGGAGGGGGGACGGGTGGGTGGGAGGAGAGAGTGTTTTGGCTTCTGTGAAGCGTGCAGGGAAAAAAATAATCTGCATTGTGAAAAAGGGAGGTGCAATCCTGTTCTTTTTGCAGCACCTTACTCCAGGTTTAGCTGGTTTGTTCTCCAAGCCATCAGTCCCTTTTCCAATGTGCGCGTTACTACCTTCACACAAATTTAGTCCAAAGCAAGTAAGAGCTACAGATTTTAATCCTTGTGGAGTATTCACATGATAACTGGGCAAGCAAGTATTGCTTTAAATAGCTCCATCGCTGTTGTTCCAGTGACAGGCAGTCCAACTCCATATGAGCAATCCGGGGAGAGATTTTTGGCTGCCAGGTATCTCACTGCCTGCCTTTGGGAGAGAGACGTGCTTACAGCATCTCCTTCCAAAATCAGTGCTGTGCCCTCCTGCACCAGGGGGACACGTACTGCCTGGAGTGGGGGGATGGCTAGGGGGGGGTTTCCTAGTAGCTATCTCAGTCTATATTTTTAATTTTGTGGCCAGGCAGTTTGCAGTTTGTCCTTTGAGCATTTATCCCCAGGTGCCCGGCACCGCCATGCAGTGGCTATGGGAGGTGGCATCACCCCATGCAAAGACAGTCCTGCGTCCGGTCCCTCTGAGACCCTGCCAGAGGTGGCCCACCCACCCTGGGGACGTGACAATATGTAGGCTCCTGCAGGATGCTATTTTTACCCGGCGGGGAGGTGTTGGCTGGCCTCCTGCCTGTGCGTGGGTGCTGCAGGAGTCATCTGACCCCTGGGCACGCTGGTGCCGGAGCGCTCTGTGCCGGCACGCTGCCGCAGCTCCCGCTCCCCGGCACAGCTCCTCGCCCCTGCCGGACACCCAGCAGCCCTGCTTCTGGTGGCATTGCCCCTCTCAGAAGGAATTAATGCGGGAATGCCAGAAGATACAGGTATGGTGTGATGACTCCACGTTTTGGAGAGCCTAGACCTGAAATGACTTGTTTTTCAGCCGGAGCCGTGGTAACGAAATCGCCGATGCTGCCGTGAGAATAATTATTCTGTGTTTATGTGGAAGCGCAGCAGAGTGGAGGAAGATGGTTAAACATTTATTTTAAATTATGTCTCGTATTCTTTTAATTATAAGAATGATGATTTGGAAATTATAATGATACTGACACTTAGCTGACAGCTCAATTTGAAAACTTGCCTCATTTTATTTAATTTAAGTTTACTTTAGACTTTATATTAGCTTATAATGAAAAAAAAAATACGTATTGCTTTACGGAGATATATCGGAGTGCTGTTCCTATTTCTTTTCTCATTGTAATCTTGCTAAACCCATACAAAAATAGCCTTTATGTTGCTACAGTAACCATGCCTGAAATTCAGCAGAGACTTTTGCTAACTGCCTTTGGGTTTGGTAAATATTTTATTATAATAAGGAGGGCAGCAGGTTAGTTCATGGCTAGGCTTGTTTATGTGGCATGAATTCTGCGCTGAGCATATGGTGTGATTTGGAGCTCTGGTGTGTTGAGTGTTTGTGCTGCATCTCCTAGGCACGGTTGTATTCACGTTCTGCTGGGTAGCACCTCTCCTTCCTCCCTGATCCCATAAACTCTGTAATTAGCAGTAAAAGCAAAGTTTGCTTCAGTTGTACTGTCTGCTTGCCGTCCTGTATCAACTATAAGTTTGTGTTCTGATTATGATCCATAGGAAGTGCTGGAAAAGGGATGCAATCCTCTCCTTTGTGCCAAAGGAAAGGCACTGTAAAAGCTGATGGTTTTAAGTAGTAGACACAGGTGTGGAGTTCAAAAAGAAGTGATTATTGAACCGTGTTATTTCATATTTTTGGACTACGTGAACGAATTCAGTTAAATAGAGACTTATTGATGTAAAGATTCATTGCGTTTGCTGAATTGCCTGTCTTAATGGTGTAGGAACTAAAGGGAGAAGCAGTAATAGTGCTCTGCTGTAGGAGCCACAGCAGAGGTCTTGCCAAGAGCAGGGAGCGTTTTTGGGGGAGCGGCCGGACCTGCTCCGTGCAGAAAGTCCCCACTGGGGAAGTGACTGAGCTCCCGTGTGCTGGCCTGGGGACAGCTCAGCCTCTGTATGGCCAGCTGGAGGGCTTGAGGGACGTTCAAGGCAAAACTTCTTTAGCTTTCACTTTATTCTTGTGATACTCTGCTTTGTCGTGAGATGTACGGAAGGCAAAAGCATTGCATTGTAATGGTAAGGTGCCATAAAGCATGCAAACACGTTTGAAATGGCTTTTAACACAAGCTGCTAATTGGTAACCTGTTTCACTATATTTCTCAGTAGATATTTAACGTACTTACAGGTTTCTCTCCTGTCCGTTTGGGCACATGTGCTCCCTCTTGCCCTGGTGCCAGGACCACCGGAGTTGGGCCAGGGCTGGGGCCAGGGAATTGCTCTTCCCTGCTGCCCAGCATGGTGGCGAGGATGGATGGGGAAAGCTTGTGGAGTCCCCATCTCACAATCACCCTTTCTCTCATCCTTTCTGTGGAAAGGGCCATCGAGTTCTCAGGCTCTGTAATGAATCACAAGTTCTTAGGGGAAAAAAGCCACCACCAGCTCCCTTATCTAAAATAAATTTATAGCTTACACCCATGCAGTTCTCTGAACGCTGCCTGTATTACAGTATTACTTATTACTGTGTTATATTATCCTTCCCCCTGACACAGGCACTCAAGTACTCCCAGTCACTGTATTTTACGCATGGACACAAGGCAGGGAGGGAGCAGGGGTCAGCTTTAACCACTTAAAAACCAGGAATAATGCTTCCCGGGCATATTTAGAGGCACTTAAATACTTGTTTTCTTTGCTTGCATCTGGGTGTTTTTAAATCCAACCCTGCGTGTTTTGACTGAGGTGACACAAGAAAGGTTTGGCAAAAAAGCAGCTTGAACTCCAATCTCCAATTCCAGTCGAGTGCTGCTGCTCTCATCTGCTTCTCCTTTAATCCTCCTCAGAGGAGATTGCAAATTTAAATCCCCTCCGGGTGCTGTGAACCACACCCTCCCCAAATTGCTTGATACAGCATTTCAGCAATCAATAATTCTGTCCTGTTTCTCAAATACTGAGTGAGTAAATGGCATTTGGGTCTCATATTTGTTCATTTTGATTTTCTGTCACCACCTTTAGCTATAATGAAAGGTTTCAGTGTCAACACAGAGGTAATTTCCTGCTAATTCCTTCATGCAGAAAAATATCTGTTACCAGAGCTGTGATTTTTTTGGTTCAGAGTTGGAAAGTGGCCTATGTCTTTGTTGAAAAAAATGAACATTTTTATGAACTAAACAGCTGATACTGGTAATTTTCAATATTACCGTCTTTTTACTCAATTTTTCCATCTCATGATGCGAATGTAATTGGTAATGATGTAGCTTTTCTTCTGGTGGAGGGTTGCTCTTGGAGGCAAATGACATTATATTTGTCTGAGCCTGAAATTGAAAGACTTGCACCCAACCTCAAGAACGGGATGACAAAACCCAAAACAAAACACAAAAAGAATAGGGGAGGTGACACCCCTCCCGACCCCATTTGGTTTTCCTTTTACTGTTGTCTTTAGGCTCTAGTTCTAACTCATCCATCCAGGAACCTTGGTGAGGAATTATCACTTTCCCTGGTTGAGACGTAATTTTGGGGATTACAAAAACTTGTTCTTCAGAGAAAATATCAATTCACATAAATGTTGTCTATCCATTCAAATTGCACCTTAGTTTAGTTCACAGCACTCTTTACAATGTCTGTATGAAATATCACAGAACAGAAAGCACCCGTCAAACCTCAAGTTCATCTCTGGGGCTCCCAACATAAGAAGAACATACACCTCCTTGAGTGGGTCCAGAGGAGAGCTACGAAGATGATCAGAGGGCTGGAGCAACTCCATACAAGGACAGGCTGAGAGAGTTGGGATTGTGTAGCCTATAGAAGAGAAAGCTCCAGGGAAACCTTGTAACAGCCTAAAAGGGGCTACAGGAGAGACTTTTGATCAGGGATTGTAGTGATAGGGTGCGGGGTAAAGGTTTTAAACTGAAAGAGGGGAAATTTAGGTTAGATATTAGGGAGAAATTCTTTACCGTGAGGGTGGTGAGACACTGGAACAGGTTGTCCAGAGAAGTTGTGGATGCCCCATCCCTGGAAGTGTTCAAGACCAGGCTGGATGGGGCTTTGAGCAACCTGGTGTGGTGGGAGGTGTCTCTGCCCATGGCAGGAGGGTTGGAACTATGTGATCTTTCAGGTCCCTTCCAACCCAAATGATTATATGACTTCAGTATTAAATTGTGTCATTTGGCCCTTTGTCATTTCAGGCTTCTGTAATCACTACGAGCAGTAAGTCTAAAAACCTGTTTTTTCAGAACAGGGTTAAATAATGTGGAGTAAATGGGATATGTAGCCTTACTTGTGTCCGTATATTGAAGAAAGCAGTTGGAAGTCTTTATTGTTAAAATTCATATTTGAGGTTTGATCCAAATTGAATGTATATTCTTAATCATGACACTTCTTAACTTTTCAGTACTTGATTTCTAAGTTTGGAATGGAAGTATAATGACTTCTATGGATCTTATGCTAAGTTAGAACAAAATGCTCCAAACTGGAAAAAGCATTAGGACTGTGTCGAATTCTGCAGTTTCTGGCCATGTGGTTTTTCATCATCTGTGTAATCTACCATGAAGATTTCTCTCATTTGGCTGTCAGAGAGAGCCTCATAGCAAAGGGGTTTGTCATCCTCTGTGTGGACCAGTTCTAGACACAATCTTTTGCCAAGGGTTTGATTTCCCTTTAGCAGTTTGCTCACAGCAGAGAGAAGGTGACGTTTTCCACCCCAGGCTCCAGAGCAGAGCATGAACAAGGACTTGTGAATCTTCTCCCTTCTGCCACTACCAACAGCTTGTCTTGCGCTGCTTCCAAAACACTCCTGTCTCAGCCAAATCTCATCCCCATCCCTGGCACCTCATCCTGGTCCCTACTGCTGTTAAATCCTACTTAGTATACCAATGCTGAAGGAGCCATGCTTATTCAAAGGGGTTTTTTTTTTTTTGGACCAGATATTGTAGATTTTCGTGGATCTAGTGTACCTGTATAGGGTCCATCTCTGTTAGGTTTCAGCCTTTACTCCAGGTACTTCCAAAAACAAGGTCCTAAGCTTTCTTTTTAACATTACAGAACAATGTATCCTATCCTTTTTTTCATCTTTTTATAAAAAGCTTAAACTTTCTGTCTAAAATTTTCCCTTCATGAAGTTTGGCAGAGTTATAAGCACACCAAAGCCATCACTTTGCAGTTGCCATAAGGTGTGTAATGCAGCTTTAAGAATGGGTGATAGCACTGTCTTCTCTTCCCCATGATATTTACAGCAAGTCTGTAATTTTTGAGCCAACAGTATAGAAGTAAATCTGAGGAATGCATCTTATTTGACATTTTTTAAACAAACCATTGCTAATTCAATAAGCCCTACTTTATCCAGAACTGCAGAATTATGTACCGTGTGGCCTGTTGGAAAGAGAGAGGTTGAGTCTTAACATCAGAAATATGTGAGCACTGGACATTTGGCAAGTTTATTGGCAGTGATGTCTCCAGTAGATAGGTCTTGTACACCAAAGAAGTGCCATGGAAAGTGTTTGCTAGTTCACTTCTTGCCAGTTTTTATCCTTGTCAAAAAGTAAGTGCAATCAGATCTTTTTAGGGTTTTAAGGATTGGTGGAGTTACCTCTGCTAGAGCAGGATGTGGTGTGGGAGAAAGGGGAAATTTGGAGAATCAGGCATTCATTTGTATTTCCATTCAGAAAAAGTCATTTAAAGTTAAGAAGGAAATTTCTAGTTTCATTAAATTGTACAAATCAGGGTATAAGCATTTAATTTTTAATGAGCTCTTTAGTTAGTTTTGATCCGCTGAGTAATTTCAGATCACTGCATTCATCAGTAATTCACTGTTTCACTCATTAAATATGTTGATTGTATCTTTTGTTGCTTCAAAGACTGATTTTGATACATAAAGACATAAAAGTAGAACGCTGAAAATTACCATATAAATGTATTTCCTTTAATATGATTTGAAATCTGTTAGAATCTTGACTAATATAGTTAGTTTCTCAAAATTGTGTCAGCTGTTGCAATTTCAACATAAAGCACAATATACTTTAAAATATTGAAACTTAAACTAATATAACATTCATTACATCATTTTGTTGTGCTAGATGGAAAAATAAGTATTTAAAGTGCCTTCAGAAGCCTAGTTTTATAATGAGCCCAAAGGCACTGTTTTCCCACTGGGGTCTTGTTGAAATACTTAGTAGCTTAGTTCTGTACTGAGAGAAAAGCAAAATAATTATTCAGCCATCTGCCATGCATATTTTAAATATGATTTGTGTTACCTGAAGATTAATGGAAGAATTCCAACAGAACTACTACATCTTTTCCTTCTTAATTTATTTTATAATGGAGTTGTTTTGTTTTTTTTGAATTCTGAACCTTGATCCAGAGACATGAAGAGAAGCAAATGTGTGATGTCCCCCTGCCCGTTAGCTCTGGACACTGAGCACCGCATTCATGGTGGAAAAGCAAAACTTTTTCTGCCACTTTGCAACAGTTTTCACAGTTCAAAAAAACCAAAGTTGGAACAATTTGCAGTTTTCTGCTGCTTTCCAGTGCGTTTATCAATGAACTCCCAGCTGCAAGAAAACAATCAGAAAAAATGACATTTTCTCTGGAAATGTGACAATATTTTCACTTTAGGGAGAGGGGGTATGTTTGGTGTGGAGGGCCCCCTCGGGGCTCTCCAGGGTGCACCTGGGTCCCTCCAGCACGGGCTCTGTGCTGGGACTCCTCAGCCAGGTTACTGCCCGTGGGATGAGATGGCAGCTGTCTGTCCCACCGCACTGACCAGGTGCCGGTGCCTCCCGAGAGATGCTTTTCAGAACACCTTAGCCATGGAAAGAGTCAAGCGTGAAAAAACAGGCAAATGTTTAATCTTTCCAATCAGAATTTTATATTTCAAATGTAACTTTTTAGGCCAAAATGTTCTGGGTGTGGCCAGCTCTTTCTAAGTCAAGTCTTCTGTTAAATGCTACAAATTTGATGCTTGTTGGTAATTCTGGAGGGAGCAAACCTTTATCCAAAGTTATAAATTTTTAGCAGCTACTCTTCTAAGTAACTCGGGAAAAACACTTTATTTTGGTTTCTTACAGAGCTGATTCTTTATCAGGGTGGGTAGTTTGTTTTGGGCAGGTTACAGTAAAGAGAAATTCTCATGTCAAAAGTTAAGTATTGCCAAGTTCAGAGTTTCCTCTGTTTTCTTTTGAGGAATAAAAAAACCATCCTTCCAACAATAAGCCAGACCCTTGAACTGTGTGTGCTGTTTGCTCTGTGTAAATTTGAGCATCTGCCTTTCTACAAACATCTCATTGCCTGTCGTGCTGTGTTGTTTTTATTGTAGATGTACTTAATTATAACCAGGGCTTCAGTAATAGCTCCAAAGTTCACATTGCCTTGAGCAGGACTTTTTTGACAATCCCAGAATGCGTCAGTTCAGGAGACAAGGGAGAATGCTAATGCGTTGTGAATAATGCTGTGGGCAACTCAATCCCATGTATCTCCTTGGGGGGAAAAAAATGGCTTTACTTACAGGAGTAGAAAGTGCCAGTTTGGGCAAAACTTGTAGAAACTCTCCTTGAAGAATGGGTGGGAGGCTCAGCATCTGTTGTGGTTTTGGCTGGATTGACCAATCATAATGGCAGATGGTCCCTCCCTCCCCCCTCTAAAAAATAAGAGAGAAGAGGAAGAGAGAAAGATATTTATGAGTTTAGAAAAAACTAAACTACTTTAATGAAAATATTAATATATAATAAAATAAATAATAAGAAGACAATAAAAAAAAGAGGTGGGAAGTATACAGTATATACAAAACCGACAAAACTGTATCAAGCTTCCAGGATGATGATCATGTCACCAGCAGGCATGAGGAAAAGTCCCAGACTGGATTCAGCGATGGTCAAGAGCTGGATTCCGGATCTGGAGTCAGGAATGCTTGGATTGGGATCAAAGGCAGATGAACAGACAGGGTCCTCTTTGGATGTTGGCCATCAAAGAGAGAGAGTTAACCCTTTGATCCCTCAGCTTTTACACTGAGTGTGGTGCAGATGGAATGGAATACCCTGTTGGTCAGTTTTGGGTCACCTGTCCTGTCCGCTCCTCCCTACAGGTGTGACCCCTCTACACTTTTCCGCTTCCGACCCTCCAACGGGGCAAATAAAGTTACCTGACCTTGGTTGTTATAGCAATAAGTATAAGCAGGGGCCTCTCTGCATACTGTTCCTTGGTATAATCAGGTCTTACCACTGTGACAGTGAACAGTTTCTGAGCAATATGCTGTTAATTTCAGAGTTGAGTTAGAAGAGGCCCAGTTTAAAAAGTAAAATTACAAACAGAAATTGGTTCTGTTTTACCTCAAACTAGGACATCTCGTTGTAATACTGACTCCTTAGAGTTGGTGGATGTGGAAAGGCCTTCTAGGTATCCAGCTGTGGGGATGAGGGTGAGAATAGAGGAGGAAGAGCAGTAAGGTTGGATATTGGAGAACCAGAGCTGGATGATGCTCACTTACTGCCGTTGGTGTTGTCCGATATCATATGTGTTCAGAGTGACAGTACCATCACTGCCTCTCTGTTATCCCCACCTATAGTGAAGGTATAGACATTATAGTTGTTGTTGTGTGGTTTTGGCGTCCAGTCTGAGTTTAATCCAGCTTCTTACAAATTTATTAATTGTTTCACAGCCGTCTCATATGAAAAATTACTTTCTAGTTTGTTTTTTTGTTGTTGTTTTTTTTTTTTAATGTTGATGAAAGAGAAGGGTTACCCAGCAGTGGCATTATCCCATGACTAAACCCTGAAGGGGAACACACCTGATTCCCATTCATACTTAGTGTATTGGCCTGTGTGAGATTGCTCCATCTTGACTGGTTGTGGTTGGTTGGCAAGTTTATTTTGAAGCTAATTCAAAAAAAAATAAATAAAAATCAATCACTTTGACATAAGCAGTCCAACCTTAGAATAAGGATGCCACATTACAGAAGAATGACATTAAATATATAATTTACTTAAAATGCTTGATATGTTTTTCCTGTTACTAGTACTTCTTCACATAGGAAAAAAGCCAAGTCTGTTGAGTTATAGTACAGCCCCTTTATAATTAAATCCCTTGGTGTTTGCTCTCTAGACTCCTAAGTACACTGCAATAAAAATTGATACAAGTACTGCAGCAGAATTGTAAGAACAAGGTCATATCTCACCTATTCTACGTAACACATTGGGATGACAGTTTATATTGTTATTATCAACAGCTCAATAAATGCAGTTTCTAATTTATATCACAAGATGGCAGCAAATTTTTAATTCACTTAATATCTTACTAACCTAGATAAAACTAATCCCTTGAAATCATGGTTTTCTTACAAAATGACAGCAACCTTTGTTTAATTGTGTGATATGCGTGGTGTTTACAGAGATGTCAACGTTTCAGAAGTATGAACTCAAAACACCTGCAGAAATATATTTCTATCTTAAAATCAGTTAAAAAAAGCAATTACCTTGAACTTTAAATATCAGTAGCTCACAGCGTAATAGTTACTAAATCCCATTAAAGACATTTTGGATAAAACCAATAGCTTTTATCTATAGTTTTGGGCTTCTTGAAGAGAAAATGTGACAAAGCGTTTTCTTAACGTGCAGACAGAGGCTCTCAAGACTTGTAGAGGAAAGAATCCCCTTGATCAAGCATTTCTGATTTATATTTGAAATGTTTGTAGGTGTGAACTTTGAAAGTTCTGAAATGAGAAACTTGGCTCAGCTCCCTTCGCAAATGTTTTCTCCTGTGCTGGGCAATACCAGAAGTTAAAACTGTTTTATCTGCTTGACCTGTTTTGTCCCACATGTTAATTGTCATTATTTGTAGGTCTTACAGAAAATGCCTCTGACAACCTTTAAAATACTCTTTCATTTTCCCTTGCAGTTTCACAACCACAGGCTGTACATAGCCAACTGGAGAAGCCATCAAGTTCTGCAATTCTCTGCAATACCTGTGGAAACCCATGCAAAGGAGAAGTTTTGAGAGTTCAGAACAAATATTTCCATATTAAGTGCTTTGTTTGCAAAGGTAAGTGCTTGCGAGTAGGGCGTTAGCACTGGGCGTGTGAGTTCATGGTCCTGGAAACTTCATAAACATATTTTACAATGCAGTCCATGACTGAAAGGATTTACAGTAAACTCTGACTGCTTACTGTAAGACTATAAACTTCCTAAATCCTGAAAGTGGAGTATGATTTGAATGGATGTAAACCCATGAAGTTTATTACAGAGTTGGGACCTGATGAAGAACAGGTGGAGAGAACTGGTAGCGAAACACGGTGCAGGGTTAGGAGAAAATTAACATTTACAAAGGAACTCAGGGCGTTATCCCTCTCCCAGCTTTCTAACACATGCCATGGGGTGGGCCATGGCCATGTCTGTTCCCACTCTTTTGTGTTGGACTGTGATGTTTGAACCCCAGTGTGACTTGTGTTTTTCCATATTTGGGGCAAACTACTTGGTTTATTCTGTACATTAACTTGTATGTGCACATAAGTACATACATCTTTCAAACTCTTTTAAAGCCACTTGTTCTTATGGCAAATTTTATTATCAAACTACTTTTTCTTTTTTTCTCTTTTTTTAATTATCAAACTACTTATATTATCAAACTACTTTTTCAGACCTAATTTGGGAAGAGACCAGCTAATTTGTTATTCAGGAGTCTTCTCTCCTGCATGAAGTCTCAGTAACGTACTGATATGTGCTCCATATAATTACCCTGCTTAAATCCAAGCCCCCTTTTATACAAGGTCTCCTATGAGAAAACATTGACAAGTCCTGCGGGGAGGAATCAGACACAATTATACATTATATGTTTTCATTTCATAGAGCATCTCCTCTTAAAATTTGTCAGGTCACCTGCGAATGCAGCAAGCAGATTCTGAAACTATTCCCTAATCCCAAATTTAGGCAGTGCAGAGGGTTTTTTTCCCCACCCCCATGCAGAAGGTGGTGATGAATATAGTGTAGAAGCTGCATTAACCCTGCCTATCTGTAAGAGATAAGGAGGAGTTTGTTCATTTTGTTCACTTCAGGCAGATCTTGGATAAAATAAGAAAAAATCACTACGTTAATGAGGAAGAAATAGGGTGGCATCTGTCAGGCACCCGTCAGACTCAGCTGGCACAGGAGGTAGTGTCAGAAACGTGTCGTTAAACTGCTTCTTGGTGTCAGGGCTCTTGGAGTGCTTATATTCCCCTTTACTAATCATTGTGCTAAGTTTGCACACACGGGTGGTTTTTTTTTTCCTCCCTTCATTATTCCTTTTATCACTTTTCAAGGGTTTCCATAAATTTGCTGGCATCCTTCTGGTATCTGGTTTTGTTTTGTTTCTGGATTTTATTTGTTGCTTAAGAAGCATAAGTTGCTTTCTAGTGTGGGTTTACCACGTTGTTAATGTGAGAAAAGCTGAAGAACAGAACAGAGCACTGAACATACA
Source organism: Calidris pugnax (assembly GCF_001431845.1). NCBI lineage: Eukaryota > Metazoa > Chordata > Aves > Charadriiformes > Scolopacidae > Calidris > Calidris pugnax. The sequence continues at coordinate 3,882,924 of NW_015090793.1, read as the reverse complement.
TTTCACTAGCTAGCATAAAGAGGAAAAAATCAGGTTAGGCAAATGTGATTTGGGTTTTTAATCATGTGCTCAAATCAAGGGATGAAAAATACATAGTTAATGTGATAGGATTTAGCAAAAAAATGGTACTTGGTTCTCCTGGTCAGTTGGCCAGTTACCTCCTTTCAGCCTTGGAGGAGAGGTTCATGCCATGACCCCTTTTCTGAATCCTTTTTCTTGTCATGCTGCTGGACTGTTGTGCATGAGCAAGGCAACAATCCTGGGAATATATTTACCTTACAGTTGGCTCCTCCCTGTGGTGCATTTATTTTGATGGTACTCAGCAATGCAGTTTGCCCCCTCTCACCTCATCTACCAAAGATAGCACCTCGAAAGGGGCTGTGTGTCCAGTGTCCAACGTAGCCACAGAGCAGCCCCAGGACAGATAATCCCACGTGTGGGATGGCTGCATCGCCCTGCTAAGCTGCCTGCTGCCTGCCTGCTTAGGTTGACTACGTCTATATTAAACCATCTCATAGCCTTCATTAGAAAACCTTGGATACTTGTAAAACCACAGAAAATTAGGTTCCTTCTCACAGTATTTACATATGTATAACAAAGGAGATCACAAACTGACAAAGAGCCCATGAAGAAGTACAAATCAATGTCTCATGAGAGGGTGTCTAGAAGTATTTGAGGTCTCTTTAAATGATGTGATCAGTGAGAAATGATATTACAGTGCAAGAAGTCACACTTACCTTTTGAATATGTGTGATATATGAAACCCTTAATTTTATAGTGTTGGATAAATTGAGGTTTTGGGAGGCATAAACATTGAATTGCTTCATTTTATTTATTTTTTTTAAGGTGTAAAGGTAGTTTTATGTATTGCCTTACTGCTGTCTGATTATTCCTATGAGAATTGTGAGTTTCAGAATGGTAACAGCAAGTACGTAGGTTGCCTTTTGTATTTCAGTTAAACTATGTAACTGTGCAAACCCAAGGAATGTCAGTGTAGAGACACTTATTCCCACCCAATTCTTCCTGAATTCCCCAGGTAGTGCTTCTAAAGAAAGTTTTAAAAATCGAATAATCAAGTGCTGACTGATTCTTGTTCTTATTCAAGATGGTGAGAGATACATCCAGATTAAAAAGTTTTATAGCAATACTGTGAATATCTGCTGGTTTTACTCAGTGTCAAAGTTTAATAGGATTTACAGAGGCATTATATAAGCATTATAGAATCATAGAATCGTCTAGGTTGGAAGGGACCTTTAAGATCATCTAGTCAAACCATCATAAATAAGGTTTATACTTGTATATTCATATATGTTTTTTCTTGTTAAGGTGCACATCAAATCTGCTAGTAAAAGGCTGTAGGGAACATGTCATCTGGTCTTTTTTTTTTTTTACTCAGTCTTTAAAATATCTCCCATTTTAATAATCTTTAATGAAAATGCAGTTATAATAGAAGAAATATCATGCAAACATTTTATTTGTTATGCTTCCAGGGCTTTGGTTCCCATGTTTGTGAATTCTCTTTATTATTTCTTACTGCTGTATTGAAAGGGCCAAGAAAAATGACAAAAGGTGATGAAATATTGTCATAAAATATTGATGACTCAGACTATCAAATTAAGACAAATTGTGTTGTCTAGTTCATTCTGAGGGTGTCTGTCAGGTCTGCTTCTCATAGAGTGTATGGTATTAGGCAAAAACTCACTTGGAGCTTGATTACAACAGTGTAATTTAGTCAGCTAGTACAGACACAGACTAACAGAATTGTAGGTAGGAGAGATGTGGGTGCTGCAATTCTATTATTCTGGATAGCATCTTTGATCTTTCATAAAGACAGAAATTACCTTGGTTTAGGAGTGTTTGTCTAATCTTTCTATGATGTGATAGCATCCCAACATTTCCAAAGTAGCAATAAGCAATGTCAAATGCAATATTTAAGAAATATTTGAAGTGTGAATCAAACCCCAGTGTTTCTAGGTAGTCTGAATAGTTTGCTTACTATAGCTTTATATGAAATCAGAAACTGCACTTTATGGTATTTTATATGGTCACTGTAGCAGACCAAATAATGGACGGTCCATACTATGTTTGCAGATCTATTTGCATGCAAAAACCCTGCAGCTTCCATCCTGGTCAAATGGGAAAAATCCATGCAGCCCTGCAAAAAGCTGTTCTTTGTGCAAGATTACTCATATGTGAGAAGAACTGTAACTTGATGAGATGAAGTAAGCTTGCAGTCTGAGCCGCAGATGTAAAAACACGACCATTGTACTATAGCAGCTACACTACGTGTGTGTCTGTCTTGCTTTACAGCTAATCAAAATTCCCTGGATTGCTGTCTTGCTGTGGATGCAGCATGTGCAGTCTTTTATGGAAGCACTGCTAGAAGTTTCAAATATACTTTTTCCCCCATGAATTTTCATCTGTTTGTTCAATTAACCTGTTAGAACATACCATGTCTTCAGCTGGAGCTGGGTATGTGGGACAGTGTTTCTGATTCTTATGGAACTCCATTTTTCTGGGAGTTGTGAAAACTCTCCTGGGCTGGATGTATCACTGTACAACATTTTTTCAGTAGAACATACCAGAACAACCCAGAGTTATATCATTTATTGTGAAGCCATGGTAATAGGAAGGGCTAACAGAATATTCAGTAAAAAGGTTAAAAACATCAAGTAACTTGGTAATAGGAGTGATTTGTTTGTTAGATCAAATGTGTCTGCTAGGATATAAATATGTCAAAAGCCATGCTGTGTAATCTGAGGGGCTCGCGTTTGAACATAGCTTTGGGGTTTCACATTTCAGAATGGGAGTCATTTACGAGAAGCTCACTAGTAAAATTTCCAAGTCCCAATTTTTGGCCAAGTAGTAGTGGTTGATGGCCTGTGTGGTATCTTAGGCACTGGGGATGCAGCGTAGGGGCTTGTGTTCATCAGGTGCTCTCAGCAACGTGCCCATCACTTCCCAAGTACTTCAGGAGTTTGAAGTCCCAAATCACATTAACTCAGTATAATTCCATGCAATACTCTCGTATAGAGTCTGGGCAGTGTGATGGGCTTGGGGCTGACTTACCAATGTCACGTTAACTTAATATTTTATTTCATTGAAATAACAATAGTAATGACAATTATAATAACTTTTGCTTGTGCGAAAGGGATTTAATGCAGTGGCCAGTTGTTCTACATTGTGGTTTTGAGATTTTTAAACTTTAAAAATCATTAATCACTAACTTTCTAAGAGCAACTCAATAATTTGTGTGGAAAAAAAATTTCAGCAGTGAACTTTACCAATCGTGAAGTAACTGTTAGTTTTTCTGTTGTTTTGGTCACATCCTTGTTAGTTGCAACCTTTCTTTGGATTCATGAAGAACTTTCTGCAACCCCTCTTGTCTTGTTTGCATACCAATCACATCAGCACTTAGTGACAGCTTTATTTATCGGCATATATTTCATCCAGAGTGTTGAATTTTTTTTTAAGAGTATCTTTCATGAATTTACATGATACTAATTAAGTGTGGAAAAGGGACAGGGAAGGGATCACAGTTAAGAGACTGGTAAAGAAATATCTTCCTAATGTTGCAATAAAGGTTATCTATCTATCTACCTTCCTAATGTTGCAATAAAGGTTATCTATCTACCTATCCATTCATCCTTCCATCCACCCCAGGAAGCCAAGCTTCTGTTATTTCTGGTTTCCAACTTGATTTATCCCATTGAAAGACATAAAATTTCTGGGGTTTTACGTTTGAAGGTATAATAAAGCTATGCATGCTTACTCTATTCTTTATAGCCAGGGAATTACATAATACACGTGCTTTACCTTCTTACTCATAGGCAAATACAGTTTCCTTTAGTTTCATTGCCTTGCTTTTCTTCTTATTTATATCCTTCTAGTCTAAAGACTGTTAAGTTGTGCTAGAAAGTTCAGTGCTTATTAAAAACATGGGTAGGATTTTCAAAGAAGTCATTGCTGAAATTTCTGGAGGATGATCCAAACAACAGATACAGCCACATGCAGAAAAAGTTTGCGTTGCAGAGGTCTGGTTCCTCACTGGGAAGAGCTACCCGGGAAGGGTGCTTAACCATGCTGGGAATGCTGAGGTAGATGTAGACAAAGACACCAAATAAATGGAGAGTAGTAAAACACACACTGGTTGAAATCAAAGTAGGACTGGGACAAAATTGAATGTATTTGAAAATTATGCCTGATGCTTGTTAGATAAAGTTTGGGATGGAAACATAAACTTTGCAGGCAGTAAAGTTATTATTCAGATAAAGTAGTTTTGAGCATAAGTAATTTCAGCCCACATTAGATGGTGTCACCCCCGCAAAGAGCCTGTAATTCTTTTGAGTTACTCAAGTTCTCTTCTTAGGGTAAAGATTTTCCCCACGCAAAAAATCTCAGTGGAAGAATGCCTTTGTGTAGGGGACCTTTCTGTCTGCATCATGCTCTTTCACATGGGGACAGAGCAGGGATACAGCCAGCACAATGGAGTAGCTACTGGGCATTTCAAGGCACTAAGGTGATGTGAAGCCTGCTTGGAGAGCCAGAGAGAGTTGGTGCATAAAATCCATCACTGCCACTGTGGTGTTATCCCACCTCCTGCTTTCTGCGACTCATTAACACGAGACCATCTGCCGTATCTGTGCATAGTCAGAGCAAGCACTTAATTTGCAAACCTGTAACTGGCACCCGAAACACCATTATGAAAAATCAGAAAATATTTAATGTTGTTGCTTTACATGTTTAAAAAAAAAAAAGCAAACTGTTTTAATTAGTCTGGCAAATGACAGCAGTATTTTATCATAAACACTTAAGATGTTATTAGGTTTAAAATGGATTAAAGCACATTACGTGGTTTCTTAGATCTCTTTAGCATGGTTGTAAATTTTAAATAACCAAATTGATCCCTTAAGATAGTAAATCAACATAAACCAGACAACTTTTTCAGTTTTCCTGGGTGTTGTTTTGGTGGTTTGGAACAGCCGCATACATAGTACCGTGAGAATCTCTCTCACCTTTAACCCTTAGAGGAGAGCTTTTATAGGGCTGTAACACTGTCTTTAAGGTACTGGTTAATTCTGCTTCCTAGAAGAGAAAGAGAAAATGGAAATGCACTCCTAACGCAAAAATTACTGGATGTGTATTTGCCATAAATTATAGGAGTCAAGTTACATTGTGCACAGGAAACTCCTGAAATTCTCTTCATTCTAATAAGTACACCTGAGCTGTTAATGTTTTCTCAGTCTCATAGGAGCATTCTGAATCTCTAAGGGGTTTCCTGCACTGAAGTGTGTGCTCCACAAATTAATTTATGGGTATCATGGCCAGTGTATTTGAGAGCTTGTGTAGATGGGCTGAATGCTATATCCTTTATAGCTTTATCAATGCTACACACGCATGGTGAAGTGTTGTAAGATGGATAAGATATAGCCCATGCTTCTCTGTATCTTACCCACTGCAGAAAGTTGGTCTGGTTTTCCTTTGGCAGAACTACCTGCCTTCCTGCAGTACTTGGGCCAGCAGGTCTGCCCCAGGCTGTCCTGGTGCTGCATACTCCTGTTTGTGTTTACCTGGACTGTAACAAAATGAGGTGAGATTCCAGATCATAGCTGGTATTTCAGATATAGCTAAAATGCCACCAATGACTGACAGGCTTGAGTTTCATGTCCATCTGGAAAGTGAGGTGAGATTCCAGATCACAGCTGGTATTTCAGATATAGCTAAAATGCCATCAGTGACTGACAGGATTGAGTTTCATGGCCATCTGCTTGGAAAGACTAAGATATAATCACGCCTGCCTAGGAAGGGTGATTGGGTTATATACCATCACAAGGTTCCTTCTGTCTTGCTGCTGCCTCACCTATAGACAAAAGTTTCAGGTGGGAGATGTCCAAGAGGGTGAATGAGTAACAGTAACAGTTATCTTCTGGAAATGGGCTTACACTGCTTCAAATTAATTGCAGATCAGTTTGAAGTTTAGTTAGAGCTGTAGTGGTGGAATTTTGCCAGGTGGTTGCTATTGCTTCTCGCAGGTGTTGTGGCCAGGAGAAATGTTCCTTATATAATCATGGGTTTTTGGAGAATGGGCTCCCAGGCTGCATTAACGGTATATGAAGACATGCAGTTCAGCTGCCAAAGAGAATTTTATCAACCACATATTAGGTGTCATTCTTGGGATTTTAGTCAGCCACCAGCATCTGTCTCAGAGATAGAGGAAAATACTAGAAATGGACATAAAGTCACAGTGCTGAGGAAGAAAACATATTTATTTATTTTTTTTCAGCTCTGAACAAGCAAAGACATTTTTCTTGTTTTCTCCATAACAATGTTATGAATGGGTCTTCATTCCTTCTTTTTATTTTCAGGGTCTCTGCCTCTCCTATTTTAGATTCATGCCTGGTTGCTTACCTCAGGCAACAAATGGGAGAAAAAAATGACTTCATACATGCAGTTACAGGTTGATAAGCAAAACGCTTGATTATCTCTCAGGCTGAAAGCAAAACGGCACTGTTTGGATGACAAGAAGAGCAGTGCATTTTACTGTTACAATCTGCTGCAGCGTACAGCAGCACAGCGAGGGCAGCATCCTCAGAGCCTCTCAGGACACAGCTGATTTTCAGGCCCAGCACCCAGCCAGAAAATTAATCTGCTTTCAGTAGGCTCATTTGCCAGCAAGGAAAACAGAGATGCATTTTAGATTCATACAGTGCAAATGGAACACTGATGGCATACAATAGCGGGCTAGCAATGTGCTTAAAGTGCATTAATTAATTGCTATTGCTGCTATTTATTTTTATAGGCTGTAGGCAATAAAGAATTATGGAGTTAGATTGCCTGTGAAATCACACAGCGTAAATGACAGTGCTCCAGGTGCTGTTACAGACTCTGGGCTGGGGGAGAAAGTAACCTGTTTCTAAGCAAGTAGAGGAACCCCTCAGATCTGTATGAGGTGTTTTGGTGTCAGGTAACTGCAAACCATCTTAATGAGTGGAATTACTGAGTTGTCAGAGAAGCTGTCCTGAGTTACCCTCTAGGAAATGGTGTAGACATCTTTCACCTCAAGTCCCACAGTATCTCCAGGTATCGGCTTGCTGCCAGATACCATAAGTACAGACAAACACTTACCTGCTCACTAATTAAAAATTATTGCTAAAGCTCATAGCTGTTCTGCATGGGGCACTGCCTTGGTGTGCAGGGTAATACCAAGACCAGCAGCTGAGTTACTTGGTGTTAGTCTCTTCATTACCACAAGTGCTACGTTTGCAGTGCTTTTCTTGTTTCACTCAGATGAGCATCAGTAATAGTTGGAAGCTGTTTCTAGGTTTTAAAATAACCCTACCTCCAGATTCTAATTTTGGATGACAAGTGTTGGGTAGGAGTGGATTTGTGATATAAAACTGATTTCCTGTCCTAGGAGAGTAAGATCTGGTAGTTGCCTTCAAACATGCTCCCTGGGAGCTCCTCCAGCCTTCCTTTCCCTGATTTCTCGTCTCTGCATGTGTGCAAGAGAATCTCAGCTGTGCAGTCTCTCTGTCCATGTAAGGAGAAGGCAGAGGGTGCAGCATCTCACCCAAGGGATGGCCAATGCATGTATTTTCAGAGCTACTCTTCTCAACTTTAAATTGGGACTATTTTAATATCCAGGCCAGTATTCAGCCGAAATCCCTGTGTTCTCCTGTGGTCAGCTGGGAGTTGAGTTAAATCATATCAGATGGTTTAAAGGGTGCAGGAGAGTTCTCAACTTGAGTTGTGGCTGGTGGAACATAGCTGCTGGTGGAGTGATGTGTGAAGAGCAGGGGAGGAAGACATGACTTGTGGAAAAGCTGTGACTTCACGCAATTTCCAGAGTCAGTGGGGAAGAGAGAGAGTAGAACTACAGAGACTTCCTTCATGCTTCAGATTCACTTAAAAGCTAGATATTTCTTCATTCACTGATAAATATAAAGACTTTGCAGAGAGTAGCACCTCTGTGAACTGTCACGTACATGGTCTCTGTTACAGGCATGTGGCAAAACAAGATGGAAAGAAAGGGCCAAAAGCCCACCCTGCTCAGTTTTCTGTGCCAAAGAAATGCTGGACTCTCCTTTGGAATTTTGCTTATAGCTAATCAATTTGAAGGGAACTCTAGAAGAACTAATAACCATCAACAAGAATTGAGATTAAGGGGCTCAATGTGGCATCGAGGTTTGATACAAGTGGTTTTCAAAACCTCTTGGAATGCTAAAACACTGAAAAAGTGGTATCACTGATACAGATTAAAAACTTGTGTAATGGCTATGCCTGCTTGAAATCTTTTCATCCCAGTTTTTTTCCTCTGAAGAAATATTTTAGAATGTACCTAACTTTTTTGCATGAAAAGCCTATTTTCACTTAAAACCTATAATGGAAAAAAATATTTTTCTTTAATAGAGCATGTGAGAGATTACTTCAGCTAAAATCTTCATAAGTTATGTTTTTAGTGACATAGAATTGGCTGGCTTTATAAAAGAAATATTCGAGAAAATTATAATCCACTGTCATAAAAATGTTCTTGCCCTAAACTGAATCAGAAGTCATACTGATGTACATCAGGAGATTTAATAGCCTTGCTGAGCGGAAGAGGTTATCAAATCTCTGAAGAAGAATAAGCATGTTGGCCACTAGTCTCAATTCAATTTGTTATGACTCTAATTGGTCCGAAATAAATTTATAGCTATTTAGATGTCAGTTTATTTCTACTACTGTATTACACAGAAAGTAGTACTGTCAGTAAAAAAGAAAGAGCTTATTTCTTGTGCATTTTGTGCTGTAACTAGAGAATTCGAGGACTTGAAATTTTATGCAGTGTCAGGGAGTAGTTGAATAAAACTGGGTATTTTTTTATATTGTAAAGTTTGTGAAGTACTGATTTTATGGAGGATGACAGAAGCATCTCCTTAATTAAGCGGAAGCATTAAACTGAACAACTGTGTTTGATGTTGATAGTTACATTTTATGGATAGTATTGAGTTTAAGGTACCCAAAACTTGAGAAATTTAAAAAGAAGTTGTTTGGGTTTTTTTCCTCCTTTCATCCAAACTTTTCTCACATTTGATTCTTTTTATGGTTCTACAATATCTCTCTCTCTCATTATCCTTTAAAAGATAGTATTTTTAGGCTAATATTTTAACCATGTCTCATAATTCCTTTTTAATATTGCTCAGACTTCATTCCAAAGTTATAGAGATCTGAGGCCTTTTTCTCCATCTTTTTTTCATTCTTACTGGGATGCTGTTCCACAACAAACATTTTCCTGTGATGGTTAGAAACGTTTTTATTAATTTGCAGCCTCAGTTTATTCGTGGCCAGGGTTTCCTCACTTGTTCTTGCGACGTTTTCATTGTATTTAAGTAGCTCTTCATATTGCTTTAGCTTGCTCCGTTTAAACCTCAGATATATGCTGAGGTATTAGTTGTTTGGGGTTTTTGTTAGGCTAAACAAGACAAGTTCTGCTTGTCTCTTAAAATAGGCTTTCATTCTGTAGGCCATGCTGGTAGCCCTGCTCAGCTGAGAAACAGTGTTTTGTGGAAATAATTGAGCACGTTATACCCTATGTGCTAGATAAGGGCTCATGAGGTTTACCATCGTTAGTACTAGCCAGTTCTCTGGGACCTATTTGGCCCAGTGCATCCTTTCTTATCACTTCAAAACATTAATAACTTGTAGTTGTCCTGTGATTGTCCATATTCACATGTCTGTCTTTCCTTCTGCCACCCAGAAGGGAATTTTTTGTTGTTCCTGATTGAATGGAGGACATTTCACCTTGTGCATTTAAAGTAAATCCCTTCTCCATGTCTCAAGGGATCCAGCTCCCCTTCTATCCAGATCCCTCTGTGCGCCGATAGTGCCTATGGGCTTTGGGTCATTAGCACTCTTCATTGCCTTGGTCTGCTTTGTTGTAGCAAGAGCGTTATTCCTGTGGGCATTTCCCTTAGTCATTAATCAGCTGTACTAATAGCCTTCCTAGGGACTGTGCTGCCTCCTTCACAACCCACTGTCATTTCCCCCTTGGCCAATTACCTAATTGCAATCTTATCCTGTTATTTTTTTCTATCCTATATTGCTCTGGAGCTACAGGTTGGAGAGATTTACAGCACTTTGTTTATCTACAAAGTCATGCATGTTAAAATGGTTCTTTGCAGGAATGAAATCATTGACTCTGTACTGTGGAGTAAGTATGTTGGTGAGTTGTTACTTCCTTCTCATGGTCCACTTTCCTGTCTGAATGTCCCTGGTGTGGTGTGTAGTGAAAGACACTGGAAGAACCCATTACTCTGGTAGGCAGTTCACTTGCAGTGTACCTGTTGTGACTGTCAGGCTCTTAATATTAATTGGAAAGTACAGTAACAGCTAATTAGAAAAACTTGGGTAGAAAACAATTCTTACTCTTCATTATGCTGTTCAGGTGAACATGGAACAGTTTGTGTTTCTTCTTCCAGAATTCAGCCACTCTCCTGTACAGGTAGGATGAAGTGATGTCAATGCAGAAAGGGGCCTGATTAGAGGCCCAGCTCAGCTTTTATTTTGAAGTCCAACTATCTTGTTTTAATGTATCTTTTCAGGGAACAGTTTCACTGCAGGGTTTCCTCCGAAGCCAGGATTAAGTGCATTAGTGCAAATTGGTTGGAGTAGTACACGGTGAGCTGTGGTAGTTGTGACCTCGGTGACAGCAGAGAAAGGCAGATGCCTTCAGGGTGAGACGGGGTCCCATCAAACACCAGCGGCACGGCTGTCACCAGTCCACCTGTCCCAGCCTCCCACTGGGGCCCTGTTAGCAGCCATGAGGCAAGGTCTGCCTGGCCTCCCTTAAGAACCCACGTCAGCACTAAAAACACAGATTTGCTTGTGCTTACCGCTCATTTTAGCAGGTGAGCAGTGGCAAGAGTGCACAACAGAGCAGTGGCAGATAATTTGTGGGCACACAATCAACTACTTAGCTTTCTCTTGTTATGAAAGCCCAGCTCCAAGTCCCCCTTGGGTGGCACAGACCAAAACGTGTAGGTCAGTGCCTGCTCTGCAGCTCTAAGCAGTTCTTGGTGGCTTTGTTCAGGTGCACTGCAATAAGATGTGCAACTGCTGGCTTAAAGAAATATTCCATAGGGATGTAACCCCTCCCTGCTTGCTTCAGAAACCCAATTATGTCCTTTAGCTTCTTTCTCTTATGATCCACTCTGCAAGTTTAAATGCGGTATGATACAATTTAGAGCTGCTGTGGTGCATCATTATTATCAGCTCAGTATGCTGTTCAGCATCATCTTAAATCCATAGCTGATCTGGGCTTCTGGCACACCAGTACATACCTGGCTGAAATATATAGACTGAAAGAAACTCATGATATTCAGCAAGTCATGCCATAGTTTTGAAAAGTCTGTTCAAAAAGCATGTCCTTAGTAAATATTAGAGCAAGGGTGAGAAAGCAAAAAAATGTTGAAGTGCTTGTGTTAAGCCTGTGAAGTAAAGCACATGAATAATGTATTGCAAGGTAAATCATCTAAGCCATAGCCCATGACAAATGTAAAATAATTCCAATTGTATTGCTTATAAGAAAGGTTGATTAATCCATGGTTCTTCAGTTCTTGGTCATATACCAATACAGTTTCAGCATGATTGTTGTTTTCTGTCACTTAGTGGTTGGGGCCATCTCCAAGGAGAAAGATCGGGATTTAAATGGCCACTTAGAGTTTAAAGGGGGTCTTGAGCCCAGGTCTCCTGTGCTGCAGTCTCTACTAAGAAAGATGTTAAAAAAAGGGCAGGTGATTGGATGTGTCTTTGAATTAATGTTCAGATCCTACACTTTCTTGGGCTTTCTGTGCTGTATGTTATTTTGTGCCTTGAGCATGCATGCTGGACTCATTTCTCATAGTTTGCAAGATGACTGATTTTGGCATCACAAACAGGCTTCAGTGTGAGTTGGGAGGCTTTACGTTTAAAAACCAAAGTGCCTGTGAACTCTCAGGTACCTAAGCAGAAATCTCAGTCTTGGACTTTAAACGTTTAGGAACCTCTGCTATTTTGGGACCAAGGCACTGAGCAGCTCTGCAGTGTTTTGTATGCAACCCAGATTTGATAAACAACATTCCCACACTTCTTCTGTGTGCTGCATGTGAGCAGTGACACTGCTGCAGTCGTCTGTTCAGCCCTCTTGGACCATTAGCATCATTTGCTGCTGAAAGTGCTTCCCTACATGCACATCTCCCAGGAGCAGAAGTACGTAGTAGCAAGTGTGATGCTGTGACTTAAAGTAGTAGTCAGCACAGCAGCAGAATCCCTCACCAGTTTGAATTCTAGTTCTCCTTATAAACCAGTTCAAGTCTGTTTCCAAAGATCTCCTTCAATATGGGTGAGGATCATCTTCCACATCTCTATCTACTCTGTGTGACTTTAGCCAAACTGTTGTATCTTTCCTTTCCCATCTTAGATGTTCTCAAAATGCCAGCCTAGCTCCATCCCTGCAGCAAAGGAGAAAGCTCCTGAAAAGTCTCAAAAGCCTCTGGTTAATCAACTTGAGTTTACTACAGATTTAGCTTTAAAAAAATATAAATCAACAGGTAAAAAATATGCAACTTAAAAACTCTGCTTTTGCCAGGAGCATGTGGTTCTGGACATCTCTCCAATTCATGCTTGGTGGGTGATGTTTATCAGGTAAATGTAAGATTTGATTGAAAAAAGGGATCTTGTAAACTTGTAGAAGTTCACAGCAGTTGCCATGTACATCAGACCCCATGTTTAGAGGGAGCAGTGTTTTGACTACTTTTGTGTCAAGGAGGAATATCAGACAATTGTAATCTCTCAGAGATGTTTCATTGTAACATTGGTGCTTTAGATTTTGAATGTTTATATCTTTTATGCATTTCCTTTAACCTATTAGATAGGATGGGCATGGTATATGCTAGCTGTGAACTGAACTCCAAAAGGCTTAACTCTGTATTAGCAGCCTCTGCACTGAGCTTAATATTTTATATGGAATAAATCCAAACTATGAGTGTACAAAATACACCGCTGATGTAATTTACTGTAAAAGCAGTGTTTTTCAGATACACAATTGTTCTGTGATAAGAAGTCTCTATATTGAAGTGTTTAAAATACTCCACTAGGAATCATACTGATCACAGGCAAAAAGTCAGCATTGTCTTGGAGCGCGAATTTTGCTTTTCCAATCTTCTGAGTCTGCCTTTTCTCTTCCTGCAGCTTGTGGATGTGACCTGGCCCAAGGAGGATTTTTTGTGAGACAGGGAGACTACATCTGTACTTTGGACTACCAGAGACTCTATGGCACACGGTGCTTCAGTTGTGATGAATTCATTGAGGGAGAAGTGGTCTCGGCACTGGGCAAAACCTATCACCCAGACTGTTTTGTGTGTGCTGTCTGCAGGTATGTTTTCTACACAAAGTTATGTTTCATTTAAAAACTAGATTTTTGAAAGACCAATACCATGTGTGCAAACTTCTAGCCTATAGATGGGAAAAAAAAAGTTCTGTTTTTCTTTTATCCACTCCCTAAAAAGTAGCAGAATTTTTTTAAGAAATTCACAAATTCTGAGGCACCTTTTTTTTTTTCTATATGGTTTTTCTGTTTTATGGTATCTTATGTGTGAAGTTTTCAATGTACTTGAGAAACTGTCTCTGCCTCTGCTGTCAGACCTTTTGCCTCACATTTTACGTTATTCCTCTGGTGTCTGCTGTTTTGTCTTTTGTTGGCTGAAGCTACAAAGGATTCCAGTGCCAGCGGCTGAGTCTTCAGCAAGCCAAATGAATACCGTTTGAATAGGTTTAAACTGAAGTTTCATAGTGCTGCTTCCCAGAAACTCCAATAGTCATTTAAACTAGGACAGAAAGGTCCTGGACTCACAAACACTTACATATGTCTTGGATTTCACTGAGGAACTCCAACAGCCGTGGAGGTGACAAGTGACACACCACACAAGATTTTCCCCCCTACAGCCCTGTAGTTCAGTGGGGTCATTTCCCACGTGGGTACGTGCGACGTTGCGACCCAGTGCTGGTGGGGATCTGTGCAGGCTCTGCACTACAAGCAGTTGATGTCTGTTTGACCTGCGTTTTAATCCTCTTCTGTGGAAATCACACAAATAAATGTGTTGAAGACTTCAGGAAGAAACTTTAAGTCCACCAAGCCTTCAGGAAATGAGGTGCTATAGCAGATTGGAGCAAATGGAAATGCTGTAATCATTTCTCTGGCTAAACTTGTGCCTTGAGCAGTACAAGAAAAGTAACCCCACGTTCAAAGGGAAAGCACAACGGTGCCCTGATGCACGCCATTGTAGATGCTGTATGTGCTGGTGCCTCCTTCAGGTGACTGTGGAGCCCAAAACCAGCATGTCCATGTCACTGTGGCCGTTGGCCAGCCCAACCTGCCCAGCTCGTAGGGCTGCCGAGCTCCAGTATCCACCTGTGATGTAGGAGCAGGACTTCAAATTCCAGAACAGCCGTGGTTCATGGCAGGGTGCCAGTTTAATATATCAATTGCAGGAATAATTAAATCACTGTGTTAAGGGGAAGACTCTGATGCTGACAAGCCTTTAATTATATTAAACTCTGTCTGTTCAAATTTTGTTATGTTTAGTAGGAGATATTTTCCTTTTGGATACTTAAAACAGACATGAAGAGTAAAGATAACAAAAAAAAAAGCCTAAAACAATGTGGATATTGTTGTGGTTTGGGTTTGTTTTTTTTTTTCTTAAATAGGATGAAATTACTTAATTGGGTAATTGTGGATCTCCTGAGTTAACTGCACATTTTCTCTGCCTGCAGCCTGTCAATATTCCAGCTTTTCTGCAGATAAGCACAGCTAATTCTTGGTACCTTTCTTCTTAGCACTAGTACCTTCTGTAAAGGGAGGTACTTCATCATTTAAGAGAAAAAGAAGAACTGGTTGATTTCATTTTCCTGCTAAATGTGCTTGTATTGTCAGCCCCACCATTAGTGTTTAACATTCAGGCATAAATATTTTACCTGTGTGTTGCTGTACTCAGCAGCTTGGAACCTAATTTAGGTTTCAGTCGGGCTGTTGGATATACTAACCTCCTGCTGCCCTTAGTCAGTCTTTCAGCTGATAGTTTGGAGCTTGGTGGTACAATTTGTCTCATCTCCCTGGAAATTCAGAAGAATTTTCTGTATGACTAAGCTATTTATTCTTAAGTACCTAACACTTCAGGTGAGCTGAATTGCGATACGCTGAAAATACTCACTAGAACATGTTGCAGTTATGCTTATTGAAGACATGCTAAAGCTTTTAAAAATCAAGTGCCTGATACAACATTATTTCGTATAAAAAAAAATAAAAATCAGAGATGTTCCCTAAACTTCTGTATAATTAAATGGTTGGATTAAGAGCTATCTCATTGATGAAGTTTCTAATTGCTGCTATCTAGAACTTCGGTAGGAAGATGCAGATCTGCTTCTGTTGCTTTCCTTGGAAGGACACATAAATTTATGTTGTCTTCATCGGAGCCAACTAATGCCCTGCTGACTA
The DNA here is from genome assembly GCF_001431845.1 of Calidris pugnax. NCBI lineage: Eukaryota > Metazoa > Chordata > Aves > Charadriiformes > Scolopacidae > Calidris > Calidris pugnax. The sequence goes on along the minus strand of NW_015090793.1, from coordinate 3,867,416 downwards.
GCCAGACTCAATTAGTGTCTCCCAGGGGGGTTGTAACACTGACTTGTGGTGCAGAGCAACAGAAGAATCCTATCATCTGTTTATAGTAAAAAACTGGACCAGGTCCTCAACGGCTTTAAATCAGCAGTGCTTCAATTACCCCAGTTTTTGCAAGCCAGGCATAATTTATGTTTTTTTATGAGAGAGAGTGTCCTATCTAAACATCATCAGAATTTATTCTATTGAGTGATATCCTCAGTAAAAATAAGGTGGGTAGGCTGTAAATATATGTGGCTTAAGCAGAACAAAGAACTATTTTTTTTTGTTTGTTTTAGAAAAGAAAAAAAAATAGAGCCATTTGATTTGAGGTACAGAATTGTAAAGCATTCTACCTTGTCATTTTCTTTGGTGGGAAGAGTCAAGAGAACTATTTGTGTCCTTGTTTCTTACAGACGGGCACAAACATTAAGTAATGGGCCAAAAGCAGATCATCTGAGGCAGTTGGCTGATCATGCAAACTGCATCTGACATTGCCATTTATGGCTGGACTTTAATAAAATTTGATTTCCAAAATGGTGTGAACTTGCAAGGTGATGACGGCCTGACAGTGGGGCTGATCCTGCTCTAATGGAAACCCATCCAGACTCTTACCAACTTCAGCAGAAAAACATTGGCAGCAGAAGGCACTTTGCAGTTATGACGCGGGTTGCCAAAGTGGTGCAGAATTGTTAATTGCTTTAAATGAGCCCTTTTATAACCTGTATTTCTGTAGCTCTGGAGTAACGCTTTTAAACTGTTCCTGCATTGAATAGTAAACCAGTCAGAGTGGCAACTCCTTTTTTTCTTATGTTCAGAAAAGCCAAGATTTGAATAGAAACTGGTGGAAAGGGTATATTGCTTCGGATGGTAAATTCAGTTAGAAAATCTAATGTGCATAGAGCTAGCTGGAGCAGTGGGGAAAAGCCAGTACCATAAGCCCATTTGTTTTCTGAAGCTTGTGGTATTACTACTTTTGCGATGCCACGTGGCCCAGTGTCACAGAAATGAGCTGTGGTCCCTGGTGGCCTCTCCTCTGCACTGCATTCATGAGCTGATGCCCTCCTCTGTGAAAAGGCTTGTGCATCAGAAACCCAGCTCATCCCTGGGCTTCCCTCGGGACCCAGATGCTATTGCCCAGGGCTGCGACAGGTCAAAGTGTGAAAAAAAGGAATTAGTGTTCAGAGAAAAACTATTAAAAGTACAGTGTAATGTATCGTCCTATATAATTGTTTCTCTCTATCTGGCATTGACCAGTTTGCTCCTAAACAAATTTAGGTTTTAATTGCGTGTTTGCTCTGCTGGCATAAAGATTGAGGGTTTGGCCCCTTCTTCTTACAGTGCTGCTTATAGTCCAGTGAAATGGACACTCTGCTGGCTCATGTTCAACTTGGCTTCCACCAGGACCCCATGTCTTTTTATGCTTTCCAGCTGATTGACCCCTGAGTTGTCCTGGTGCATGGTGTTACTCCTCCCTGGGTGCAGGACTTTACATTTGCCCTTGTTAATATTGGTGAAGGCAGTAGATAGTAAGTAATGTCCACTTTGTCTCATCAGGTTTAACACCCTGGGTCAAATTCATCCCTATGGAGCAACTTTGAGAGATGTGATTGTCCCAGGTAGAAAGGAGAGCAGAATTTGATCCTGTAGATCCTTACGTTGCGTTCTGATGTTACACTTGACCCGGTGTAACTGCAGTCTGCTACTGAAATGAATAGCTTTGCTCTACCTACAATCCTGACCATGTGCTTTTGTTAATTTTCTTATATTAAATTTAGTTGGCTGTTCAGCCATAGAATCAGATCAGCAGCTTAAAGAACAGAAGGCCATCTGTCTGCTCTAAAAAAAAAAAAAAAAAAAAAATTTTCTTTTGGCCCAGAAAGCTTTAATGTCTTGTCCATAGCTGCATAAGTTGAAGCATGGTGCAGAGAAGGATAAGACCAGGACCAGACCTTTCAGTATCAGCACAGACTTACCCTGGATTTGGCTGGTGGTGGTTTGATGTTTAACAATATAAATTTGTTGGTCAGCTCCGGTCATTTCTGGGTTTACAAATATTATAGGCAGGTGGATAAACAAAAATTCATTGGGAAGTGAATCATAGAAGATGTATTAAACTCCTAAAGTCATTTCAGAGATCTCCTTTAAAGATGCTCTTAATTCTCATTTTAAAAATAGATTAACCAACTGTGAAAATCACACTGAATATTTTTAAAAGGATAAGTAGCTAATTAAAACCCATACCTAGCAATGTTCAGTGGGTGACTGGTTGTGAGGTGTCATTATATTCAAAGGCAGATACACTGCTCTTAACCTACAATGCTATTTATAGTCCTGCTTGCAAGTTAAAGAGCTCAGAAACTGAAACCTTGTTAATTGGCTGTTATCACCTTCTGTTGTGCTTTCACTTGTACCAGCATTGAAATCCTCACATAGGGCTGCTTGTGAAAGGGAGAGGTCAAATGTTACAGAAATACTAGCAAATGTATTGTGTATGGATTCTGGATTCCCAGTCAAGGAAATACTGAAGCAAACGCCAAGGCTTAATTACGAGTTTAGAAGACCAGTGAGGGAAGGCAACATTTGCCTGTTCCTTTGGGCAGACAACTTCCAAGGAGGACTTTTTATAGAGCAAGGTATCTTGCAGATGTAAAAAACTTAATAGAGAAGTGAAACTGTTGCCCTCTCCCTTCAGAATGGAAGAGCACAGTGAATTGCTACTGAGCTTTAAGAAAATAGACCAAATAAGATACATTTATGGGGTAGGAAAGCCTCCACACATGCTCACCCTGAAGGAGGCTCTGTGGCGTTCCATGGTGCCTGTGAGCTTTGGCATGATTTGTGGGTGTCATCTGCCTGGCTCTGTCTTTGTGCTGTAGGAGGTCAATTATCCTATTCCTCTCTAGTTTTTAACTGTATTTTCTTTTGGATTATTTAATTGCCTAATGTAGCTGAGCCAATTCAAAGTGAACGGTCCCTACTTCTACTTTACTTGGTGCATTGTTTAAGATGGGATTCTGTGCTCATCTGAATTTTTGTTAGGCAAATCATTGAGTCAAAAAATGTATTAAATTTGTCTCTGGCCTCTGCTCCTAATATACTAGGTAGAAGACTGCTCAGTAGTCATGGCAAACCATACTTGATGGTGATATCCCACCCAGGGCATGCAGCTGTGCATGAGTGAAAGATATTGGGGTGGTTGTATGGCAATGTAGTTGTGTGATTGTATCTGTGGAGCAGGTTAGTGTTTTCATGGGGGTTTAAATCAAAATAGATTACCAGTGGCTGTAATAAATATATGGGTGTCTGTAAATCAAAATGAGATGTCTTCCTAAAACCACATAGGAGGTCAATTACAAGTTCTTGTCTCAGTTCTGGAAACTGAGATTCCTTGGATTGTGTCCAGTTCAATCAAAAGCGCTTACTTCTAGACTTGATTTTGTAATATTGTATTAAAATAAAAGCATGATTAAATGGTGTCTTTCACATTGGCAGTAGAAAGCTAGGATAGCATTTGGATTATATCACTCTAATGTTAAGACAATTTTTGGTAATTGGTCATAAATTTTCATTATCTATATAGAACTGTATCACATTTGGTAATTTTTATTCAAATGAATATATGTTCCCATCCAGAGGTCCTTTCCAACCTCAACTGTTCTGCGATGTTCATGAAACCCTTCTATTTTTCCATATATTAGAAGGCTCTGTGATTTTAAGCAGTATAAAAATCCATTGCAAACAACAGTTATGACCTAAAAAGAACATTTTAGTTTTTTATACATAAAACAGGAGCTTGCTGCTGCTGGATTGCTGAAAGACTTCCTGCTCACTGGAGCTGTGGGGCTCCATCACATCCTGTCTGTTATACTAGAGACAGCGTTGTCATCTTCTGATCATGGTACAAAGTCCTCTCTTGAACAGGTGGAAATTTAGGACTCCAGGATCTGTCCTAACATGGCATTGGGCTTGTTTGTACCAGAATCACACATGGAACATTTAGTTGTGTCAAAGAGCAGGGCAATTTTAAAGGCTATTTCCATAAAATATCTTTCCTTAGCTTAACTTTAGGTATGTAAGAAGGTAGCAAGTATTTGGAGTATTAAGTTGTTAGTGATGGTTGGGGGGGGGGGGGG
>NW_015090793.1:3606865-3863108 GCF_001431845.1 Calidris pugnax | reverse complement strand
GGGGGGGGGGGGGGGGGAAGCTGAATTCATTATCAGATCTCCAAACATATAACAATATTTAAACTCCATATGTCCTCATAATTTTCAAAGTATTGCCTATGGACCAAAATGGATGACAGTGTTGAACGCTTATTTAACTGGTTTAAAATAGATTTTAGTAATATTATTTAGAAAAAAAAAAAAGGACAGCATCGTTTTTGTTTTCTTTTTAAGTAATAAAAAAATTCTTTTTTAATATAATACAAATGTAGAATAAGCCACTCTTGGGTTGTTTAGGGAGCAAAATAATGTTTATGCTTAACAAGAAGTATCTGTGTCTTTGTAGTGAAGACAACCTTTCAATTGGCATGAATTTTGATAGTGTTTGTGGGAAACGTCATGCAGAGTTTTAATAAAAAGTTAATGAAATAATCTGATCATATGGACTTCTCCACCAGGCAGAAGGCTTGCATTATGTTTGTATGTTTGTGCCCCACTTAAGCCATATTTTGATAGCTCGCTTGGGATTTAGTTGGACATGAGCTTTGGGTGGAGTGAAATGTGTTTCTAAATCCTCACCATCCTTCGCTGCATTATGAAGTGATTTGTCCATCTGGTCCTCTTAGAGAAAAAAAACTCAGTAGTTTCTGTGCCTAGAAGAGAAAGCTCATAGCGGAAAGCTTTTTGGTTTAAGGACATTGGTAAAAAGGAAGGAATTAATTAAGTGTAAGGAGAGCTGGTTTTGAGTAGAGTAAGCAAGTAATGTAGACACTTTGGGTTTTATAAGTGGGATAGATTTTCTCCTATGAGTTCACTGACATTTACTTTCTGAGAGTATAGATTAAGAGAAGGACTTTGATATGATCAAAGTTGTGAGGAAAAGTGCTGGTTTTTTGATGTGTAGAAGTCATCACTCTCTTGCAGCATTTTGACAACATAAAGGCAGCTGCTTTTGTCCATGCTTTCTCCCTGTAATGCCAGTTTTATTTTCATTCTGTAACTGATACTGTTAGTGATCAAATTTTGCTGATACTGCATTTCTTAAATACACAAGGATCTGGATTTGAGTGTCGTTTTGTATCTTTAGCTTATTATTTTTTCTAAGTAGCTGTAACATCTGTGTTTGCAGTTGTCTGTTTGGTGTGTCCCTTCGATACTTTATCCTCCAAGTGGCTGAAAAATTGCGAATGAGAACTGGGCAAGCAGATAAAAAGAAACCAGAGCAATAATCAGTTCTTTTATGGGAAGATATTTAATTTTGATAGAGGCCTGAGACTGTAACCTGTTTGCTTTTCTTTCCTCTGTTGTAGGCTGCCTTTCCCTGCGGGCGACCGGGTAACTTTTAACGGGAAGGAGTGCATCTGCCAGAAATGTTCCCTGCCCCCTTCCAGCAGCACCGGCTCTTTCCCCGTACAGAACCTGCGAAGTAAGGAGGGGTTTCTGCTCTTTTCTGTTGGTACTTCTTAGTCTGCAGAGGTTTACAGAACATGATTTTACACCGATATGTTTAACTGGAATTTTTGCCGCTATGCTGCTTAAAATGTGTCCACATACACAAAGTAGTCTTGTGAAAAAGGATATGACAGTTTTCTGAGAAGCGTGATAATAAAAAGCAACACAAATGGTGTCATTATAGGGTTAACAGTACACAGAACCTCCACGAACAGTCAATTAAAACCGGAGTAAATCAAATTATTTGGAGAAAGGTGCAAAATAGATGTTAATATTTTTGAGGATTTCGTCCAACTCCACCTAAAGTAAAATCCAATGTGATATTTAATCATTTGTAACCATTCCAGGATTGCTTCAGAAAATATCAGTGACAGGACTGTATGGCTAAATACAACACAGGAAGGGTTAGTGTATGTGGAGTGACCAGAGGGACATTTGCCTTGACCTCAATGCTGTTGTGTACTATGAGAAGATACAAACACTTCAGAGAAGAAATGTGTTCTTTTGATAACAGGTTTTTTGCAACAGATCATAGAGTGACATTGCTGCTCTGAACTCTGTTCCTCTGCTGCTTTGTGCGCGAGGGTCTGCCACGCTTTAATATTCATTCATCACCTATATGTAATTAAACATCAACCGCAATTCAATTAGACACCAAAGGCAGAGATATTTTAATGACTGTCATATCGCATCAGGCTGGATTTGGCATGAACCCATAGATTGCTCTTCTTTGTATATCAGGAATTCAGTTCACTTCAGAGAAAAATTTCTCCTTTTTTTTCTTTTCTTTTTTTCTTTGTTTTTCCCCACATCTCTCTCTTTCTAGAAGTTTTCACCTCTCCTTTCTCCAGTTTGTCAGCAAAAGCTGCTGTGTGCGTGCAGTGAGAGCCACTATGCTGTTGGTAATGCTGTACTTTTTTGGGGAGGAGATGGCCCTCTCTTAGGTGCTTTCTCTTGTCACTTATTCCAGAGATGGATCATCCTCAGCCATCTTGGCTGGCTGCATTTGGAGATCCATACTTTAATGGCCTGTCATCTGTTTGTCTCCTTGTCATATGGGAAAAGTGGCTTTGACTTCAATGGAAGTTATTTGCCTGGTTGAGAACTGGCAGAACAACTTCATTTGATTATCTGTGACACAGAATCCTTTAATGTACTTACATTCCCCTTTTCTGAGGTCGCTGCGCCGAGCCTCCCCAGCGCACAGGTAGCTGCAAACCTCAGCAAACCACTTACCTCAAAGAGAAAGAGCACTGGAAGCATATCATTGTGGCAAAACCTGACCTTGGAAAACACAAGTTTAGCTTTTCCATGGATAAAATCTCAAACAGATGCAAGTATTTAGACCTCAAATACAGGTCTGCTTTAAAACTCATTAGAAATGGAGGAAATCTTGCTTGTTACAGGTTTTAGTGGATACAGATAAGAGTCTTGGTTCAAACCTGGCTATCTGCCACACTGTAGACTGGACTTCTGAAATAATTTGATTTTTTTCTTCACCCGAGATTTACCAACTCTGCTTCTCAAATGATGTAGTGATAGGGGTGAGCTGATAGATACCGTGGCTTCTTAAAAGGCAGCCTGAGGTCCGTGTCTGGTCTGCAAGTAAGTTGTGCCGTGCTGGTGCCAGGATCCCAGATAAATATCTTCCTTACCTGTAGACTACGTCCATTCTTAGCTCTTACTTGCTCCATCTCTCCAGTGTCTTGCAGTGCTGCTGCAGGGCAGTGTCTTCTGATTTCATGGTGACATGCAGCACCCAGCTGGCCCAGGAGCTACAGAACTTGTGGGCTTCAAGAAATTGGGTAGCAAGGGTATAGAGCTTTGATGGATCAATGGGAAGCATTACAGTTACAAATACATGGAGTTGTGTGCATGTATAAGTAGCAGGATATGTCAGAGCCTGATCAATTACAATATACAGAAAATTAACCAATTATGTAAAAAGATTATAAAGAATTAGGGAAACATTTGAATTAATATGTAATATGTGGAAGAGCAATGCGTAATAACAGCTATTTTCCAAGCACTTACTGATCCTTAGGCTAGGAGTAGTGTTTCAGGAATAAACAAGCAGTGTCAGAGATATCTTGGTTGAACTGGAAAATTGAAAGTCCAGAATGGCTGTCTGTAGCTCTGCTACGGATTACACAAAGCAATACATGGTGTTAGAGTTTCCTTGTTTTAACAACAGTCTTCTTGGAAAAGACCTCGATGTTTTAAATAAACAATTATTTTTATAAAAGAACAGTAGTGCACAAAAACACATGACTTGAAGTGGGCTGAGTCAAGGAGCAAGTGGTATGTTGACTTGCTGCTACATTGGCTTTGCTTTTGGCTCAGAACTGACTGATACGAACTATGTGTATTATTCAACGTGTGTGTGACTTGAGTTTAAGAATGCTTTCAGGATATCTCTTGGGACTCACTGAACTCCCAACATTACTGCCCCTTATGAACAGTCCTTCTGTTTTCATCCTCCCGGTTTGGTTTTGACCTCCTTTATGCATTACCTTTGAAAGAAATGAAAAATGACAAATATTTGCTTTTTGCCTGCGTCCTTGAATTTTTTATTATTGTATAAATACCTAGCTACCTGTTTTGTTTCTCTTATAAAACGCTAGCTGTGAAAACCTCTTGTGGCAGTGTTGAAAGAGTGCTCGGGGAAGAATATCAACATGTAGCAGCAAATTGATGTGTTCTGCAGAGTTATTGGTTGAAATTAGGTGAGTCACCAAAGGATGCTGCATCCAAGACAGGAAGACAAGGACATTGCATCAATAGGCACTGTTGGCATAGCAACCACAATATTTGTTTTTAATTATCTGGAACCTAACAGAGAAAACAGCAGTTAGGAATAAAAAACTAGCTCTCAAAATGCAGCTTTTCTGCTCACCCAAGCTTAAACCAGATGAAAGGTGAACAACATTTGAACACACAGTGTTGTATTAAGTTTGTGAAATAAACCCTCAAGCAGTGAGATTAAATTAGATTACCAGATGAACCCCTGCTGCAGGGGAGATCACAAAAAAAAAATATCTGATTGCAGTTAAAGAATAGATACTGCAGTATTTATTGTATTGTGGGACTAAATCCAGGCACACACCCAAATGTTCTCTTTTATTAGCAAAACTCAAATGTTCTGATCTCTGGTGCACACGGTTTTGTGCTGGGCTTCTTTCCACATATTGTTGCTCTGCAGGGTGATATTAGAGACACATATTATTACTCCCTTAATCCATTCCAAATCCACTAAAGGAAAATAAGAACTATCCTTTATTGTTGTGCACTAAGAAATTAAACATTTACAATCGCACTAACAGAGCGTCTCATTAGGGTCACGTAACCAACTAAATAGAATCTTAAATCAGAAAGTTTTTAAGAGGACTGCTTAAATATTTTAACGAGTTCCTATGTTTGAAGCTATTTCTAAATAACTAGATAAATCTTTTTTTAATGTTTTTGTGTATCGTTCTCTTCCATGCAAGTCATTGTTGTGTGTTTTTTCTTTTCTGGCATCTCTAAGTGACTCTTCAGATGTCTTTCAGGGTTTCTTTTTCTTTAGCTAATTCTTGGTATACATTAAGAATTCCTAAAAAAATACATATTTTCACATAAGATGGAAGATTATAATCGTATGGAGGATTGGAAAGCTTACTAAGATATTGATACTAGAATAAGTTTATTACTGATGCTTATCCTTACTTCTCTGCATATTCTGACTATTTTAACGTTTTGTAAGAAAATTATACATAGATTGGAATGTGTAGAGAGTGAATGAGAGCTAGACCCTACAGAGTAATAAAGGATTCATTTAGGATACAGAGAGCGAGGTTCAAATCTCATGTCAGTGTAGCTTCCCTAAACAGAGCCCTCACTGGTGAACTGTTGGCGTGGAAGGTAAGAGTGGATTTAGCTTTTACCACCATAACCAAAAGTGTCCATGATTGAAAAAAAATCCAAAGCAACCAAATCCCCCCAAAGTCTTGTCCTTTCTCAATTATTTTTACTGAAGATTATAACTACTTCACTTGTAACCTGTTTAATGAACATAGTCTAATTTGTTATCCAGTTGTGACATGTTTTGCATTTAATTTTTCTTTGAACTTTTTTGAGCTTTCTGTAAATAATAAATATATAAGTTCATTTCTATAAGTGATAAATATATAGGTAGCCGTCACTTCCACATGTTGCAATGTCACTACTACTTAGGAATTTGTAATGCCTCTCACATATTGGTGTATTTTTCCTGGTTACAGAAGTTCACATCAGAATTTCAGCTTAGTTTTTCCACAGCTGCAAAAAGAATTCTGAACTATGAGTAAAGCTTTCGGATGCAGAGGCAAAGTGTAGTATGAAGGTTCAGTTATTCATTTTAATTTCATGACTTTTAGGTCTTTTTTTATTATTTTTTGGGGGCTGATTTGGGTGATGCTTGAAAACTTCATCAGCCAAACTTTTTATCTTTTAAGCGCAGTATAAATGAATTAAAATAAAACCTAAGTCTCTAGGAAGCCTGTCATTTAGTTTTTTGTCTTTTAATGATTCATGTCTCTAGCAATGTTAGGACAATACCAGGGCAGCAGCACTTGTCATCCATCGGTGAGCAGCCAGCAGGAGCTTTACAGCCCGCACGAGCTGTTACCAGGACACCGATGGCTCCTCATACTGCAGTAACCTGTTGTTGTTACGTGACCATCTAAAGTGTGTGATTCACTCATACCGGATTTTTCCCTTGCAGATTGCGGGGGCTGTGGCTCAGAAATCAAAAATGGGCAGTCCCTGGTTGCCTTGGACAAACACTGGCATTTGGGCTGTTTTAAGTGCAATACATGTGGCAAGCTACTGAATGCAGAGTACATCAGCAAGTAAGTTGACTGGAGCATTTTCCCTTGCTTTCAGCATTCTTTTAGTACCAAATAATTCACTGTTGCATATCCTTTACTTCATGTTTATCAGTGTTTGGAGATATATAAAATATTAGAGATTATTACTTAAATTATTTTCTAAATTATATTAAACACAGAAAAATTCAAATTAAGAAAAGTAGAATTTGTCCATTTATCTGAAATGGGACTTGCCAGAGCTGTAGAAAGGCAATGGTGAAGTATGCCCTTAGTTATATGGGTTTGACTTTGCTCTGTGCGATGCTGTAATGTGAAAAAACAGATACTATCCTTTCCATGTGTTTCACATAAGCAAAAATGTTCTCCAAAAGTTCGTTAAGGAGGTACGTATCATGCTTTTGAGCTGCTCCAGAGCCTCATGCTGTCAGATCTGGACTGAATGTGATTACAGTGATGAGAGGCAGCACAAAGCACACACACAGACCAAGTTCCATGTCAACACTCATATCAGTCCAGTGAGATACAGAGCTTTCACTGGCCAAAGCACCTGGGATTAATTTCTCCTTCAGAGAAGTGTGTTGATACGATGAAATTTTCCTGAACGGTTAAGTAATTCAGTCACCAGTGCCCAGAGATGATGGAGTTTCAGAGATGATGTCCCACTGACTTTTCAACAGTTCTTTGGATTTAGATTAATTCAAGTATACATGTAATTTCACAGCTTGCACTGGAGGCTGAGAAAACAGTATTTAATAAAAGGGTGTTCTTCAATAAGGTTTTGCATTATCTCAAATGTTATGCTACTCTGCTTTTTTTTTGCTTGTTATTTAATAATAAAGACTCCATAAATTATAAAGATATAGGTATTGTGAAATCCTCTTTTTAAAAAAAGCTAAAAGCCAAACAAAATAACTCAAGAGAAGAAACATCCTTGCTTCAATTAATTCAATTAATTATTGTGATAACTTATAGGTTAGTCTCTGAGCAATCCAACTTGTATACTATAAAATTAATGTTTAGGTTTCTCCAGGGAAATGTCCAATAAAATTATGCCTCTGCTAATAAATCTGTCTTATCATGGGCTGTTTTAGCATAGCACGCTATGTTAACTATGTTAAATATGGACCGCGAAAGTCATCAGAGGTCTGGAGCACCTCTCCTATGAGGACAGGCTGAGAGAGTTGGGGTTGTTCAGCCTGGAGGAGAGAAGCCTCAGGGGAGATCTTGTTGCTGCCTTTCAGTACTTAATGGGGGCCTACAGTAAAGATGGGGACAGCCTGTTGCACTAAGACAAGGGGTAATGGCTTTAAACTAAAAGAAGGTAGTTTTAGACTAGATATAACTAAGGCATTTTTTTTACAATGAGAGTGGTGAAACACTGGTCCATTTGCCCAGAGAAGTGGCAGGTGCCAGTGTTCCCATCCCTGGAAACACTCAAGGTCAGGTTGGCTGGGGCTCTGAGCAGCCTGATCTAGTTGAAGATGTCCCTCTTTATTGCAGGGGTGTTGGACTAAATGACCTTTAAAGGTCCCTTCCAACCCAAACTATTCTGTGATTCTTCTAGAAGAGCCTTCAGTTTCTTCCATTCATCGATTTAGTGGTCTAATTGTAAAATTTGTTAATCTATGACTGTCTTTAAGCAAGTCCAGTCAAGAATGTCAGTAGACTTAAGTGTTAATCAAATTTGGTTTACAGTAAAGAGAGTCAGTTGAGAAATTGCTCTGAAGTCTAAGCTAAATACAATTAAATGATAAATAAAGAGTGAAAGAGTAATACATAGAAATAAGTAATTTTTTTTTCCAGAGTGTGAAACAGGTGGAAGAATTTAGTGAGTAACACTATCAAAGTGAAGGGTATGAGACTCTGAGACTGAGTGTTGTGACTGGGTGAGAGGCAGCAGCTGAATTCAGCAGCAAAGCAGACAACTGGGGTGTGGTAGACCGTGAAGGGCCAGAATAGTTCATTAACTATTCAATTATTTGCAAAATTAACAAATGCAAGTATTTAGGAGGGGGGAAGGTCCATAAGCACCCTGTGAAGTGTTAAAGTATTAACAAATTTTAGCTGTAAAATCTCCCAGTAAATCTGTTAGCCTACCTAAAGCAATCTCTGGCTTACTTCTCCAGGGATGGCATTCCATACTGCGAAACAGACTATCATGCGAAGTTTGGTATCAGATGTGACAATTGTGAAAAGTATATCACGGGAAGAGTGCTTGAGGTAAGGAGAAACTGTCATTCAAACACATCTCAAAGTGTAAAAAGAGACTTGCTCTTTTCGTTCTAGTCATATTCCCATAAGTGGGTCTTGATGCAGCAGTTTAATGTTACTTTTGTGAAATACTAGGAACTTTTCTATAATTGTTTTCTGTTTCTCTCTTAATGGTTTGATAATATACATACTCTGTAAATGGATATTTGCGGTACTGGAGTACATTCAGATAGCAAAAATAATAAGTCAGTGGGTTATCAGGCACATTTTAATACTTGTGCTAAATTCCTTTGTAAATTCTGTTCTTTGTTTCTGCTTTACATTCGCCAGAGTTAGAGTGAAGCTGCTGAAAAGCTGAAATGAATCCTTTGAAATGTATTTTTTCACCCAGAAATGAGCTATGTTTCAGAGTTTTTTTTGAGTTTGCTGGTTTAGTGTAGGTGAATGTTTATACTTTATCATAAAGAGATTTCCACATAACTGACCCAGGGTCTGAAATGGTTATATTCCTTTGATATAAATAGAACTTATCATTGGATCTAAGTGTATGCTTATCAAATCAATGATAATCATTCATCCACTTCTTCTTTCTGCCCTTTTTCTGTATCTTGTGAAGCCTTAGCAGTACTGGAGTTAGGAAGAGTTTTTCCAGGTTCCTCTGTTCAGTCCTTTCTCTTCATCAGTTGAGAAAGCCTGGAGGGAGTCGTACAAGGACTTGACTGTCCCAATGGTGGACAATTATAGCTATGGAAGGGATTGAGAAGCAAATGGAAGGAAACAATGACTCCCTGCTAGATGTCATGGTATGGTGTTAGGGTAAGGCATCGGAAGCTTTTCCACTATCACGTGTTTTTACAGACATCTCAGAAAACAGGCTTCTAATAAGAGTATTTGAAAGAGTATAAAGACAGAGTTCTTGATATTTACAGATGTCTCTCTCAAGTGAGAGAGGGGAAAAAAGAAGATAATATTAAAAAAAAAACTTCAGAAATGTGAGGGGTGACCAATGGACGCTGCTACACGTTTTCAGAAATGACAGCCTTAGACACTGAATGAAAGGTAGTAAGAGGGGCTGGGCTTTGGAGGTGAAGCTAATTAATTTATATTTGAAGTGATAAAGAAGAAAAAGGTGAATGCTAAGAGTGTAATGGTAAAAGCTGTAGCAAATTTGGGGTGCGCTTACCTGTAGTAGGTTACAGGGAGTGATTAATGCTAAGATGGGAGAAAAATAGAAACTCCCATTTCTCTATTGACTCTTTGCTTTACAATATTGTGTTTTTCTGTTGTAGTTTTTGCCTTGAAATGTCTGTACAAAAATACTCCTTTTATTTGGTAATATTTTATCTGCAGGATGGTTAAACAACAGCATGTGGTGCGATCTGATTAAAAGCTGGGTCCTTACTGTCTCTGTGGATGATGGAAAGGAAAAATAAAAGTTAAAAAGATTTGCATAGTAACAGTGCTGAGTTGGATTTGTGGGACGTGTGGCTGTATCTCTTCTAACTGCTTGGTGAGAGCGTACTAAACAGGATGAAAGTTCCTTGTTTTTTGTTATAGATGGACCAATTAGAAACTTGATAAAAATTAATTCTTTAAAGCTGTTGTAGGAGGTTTACCATGACTGATCCGTCTGTCATTGTAGTTCTAGGTGATGTTTTTAGTTAGTGCATGTGTGCCCTCCTCCTCTCCCTTCCTTAACGTGGCTCTGATGAGAGAGCTCTAGCACTGATTCTCTTCTTACTTTGATACTGGCGCAGGCTGGGAGTGACTTTGATTGAAGTCTGTGGCATTTAACTGTGGGAAAAAAACTGATGCAACATTTTGAAACCCTTTTTTTTTAAAAAAAAAAAAACCTTAAAAAAATGACAAGAAAGGACTTTCACAATCTGTAAAAGCACAGCAAAGCCAGATAGTGTCACTGTCAACTAAGAAAGATAGGATGAATTTAGTGTGAAACAGGCAATGGTTTTGAACAGGTACAATGATATTTAATGTCTGGAGGCTTATTGCAACAACCTGGAAACTTTATGATCTATATCCTTCTCTCTATAGGATTGTATAAAACATGTTGTTGCTTTGTGTGCAACACAACTAATGAAGCTTGAATATGGGTGAATGTCCAATGTCCTAGCATTCTGCTGTCACGATAGGTCCTATTCCTCATGACATCTCCCAAAAACCTGCTCCCATCCCTTCTGTTTCCCCATGAAGCATTTCAAGAGCTTTCTTTACGTTTCTACTGCCTAAGTGGTCGAGAGTTGACACCCAGTGGGAGGCTCCTTCCATGGTGATCAGCCTGTGATTTCCATGAGCTTTTGGACCTCTGTAAGGGATCACCTTAAATGGCTGTTGAGTTTCAGCATTGATGGTGCAGAACAGTCAGATGAGGAGGTAGGATGTATACCTCATTTCGTTAGGAAGCTAGACAAAAAGCCGTGACCTAAGAAAACAGATTTGAAAGAACGCAGAGACCATATCCGTAGCTAACATGGTTAAGTCATTTGTTGTTCGTCTGCAGCAGACAGACTTGTTTGAAAGGCTGGGAATTGGGGCTGATCTCTTCTGTCTCTCTGGTATCAAATTTGGGGTGTGTGTCACCGGCCAGCTTGCTGGTATGTTTGTGTATCTCCTGATCAGGAGGACAGAAAAAAAGAAAAAGTAGCCATGGCTGGTTCTCATTGTAGGGTGTATTTTTTGTGCAGTTGTCTGAAATCCTGAACATTTTTCAAAACTTCAGTAATTCTCTTTACCATTTGAATATAATCTGGAGATACACTGAAATAATATGGGCAAATTGCTATTAAAGTGGGGGAAAATCTTGATACTGATATTTATTAGGTGGAAGATTAGTTTCCCAAGGGAGTTGCTGGAAGCTATCACTTAGATTGTATTAAAACAAGATTGGATGAGGCACTGGAAAATCTACGTTAGGGAACAGTCCTGCAATGACAAAGGGAGGGACTATATGACCTAATAGGATTTTTTCCATCTCTGATTTCTCTGATAATGTCAGGAGGACAGCTGCTTCCACAATTATTCTGTGCCCAAATTTTATAATATTGTCTCCCTTTCAAACACTTGTTCGTTTTAAGTGTTTATTCAGCAGAGGAGGAAGGGAGAGTCAACTGGTGTGAGTTACTGATAACTGACAAAAATATGGCTGTTTTTGTAGGTTGCCAGCCAAATACAATGATGATTTAGTTACTTAAATTCTTCCTTCAGCCCGTTTTCTGATTCATTCCATGTAGTAAATGGGCTTAAACACAGGATAGTTCTGTTTTTAATTCCTTTCTTGTTTCTTTCTTCCACTCCATTCCACCTTGGCTTGCCCCCAGTCTCCCAGGGAACTTCTACTGGAAAAGCTACAAAAGGAGCTAATTTACGGACACCATAAATTCTTCTCTTGCTTTTAAAGGCAACAGTTTTGCTGTTCTTTTTACAAAAACCTTGCCCACCAATGCTTTTATGGGCAACGTTTGCTTTGCTTGTGAAGGATACAGAGCCCTGTTTAATGCAACATCCATCCTCTCCTAGAAAATGCAGTGTTTTACCCCTGACCATATATATTGATAAACCTACCACCTTAAATGGGGAGCAAGAGGTGACTGGAGTTCACTTTATGGTTTGACTTAACATGCAGTATGACTGAAAACCTTATATGGAGAAAAAAAGGTTTATTTTAGCGCTTATGCTATAGTTCTGTTCCTAGTCCAGCAATAGCTAAAATCATGCAATAATACAGAAAATAAACACATTTTAAAATAACAAGCTGTTGATTTTTATAGCCAGCCATTTCCCTTTTGTCATGTTGTAATCTATTTCTCTGCATTTGGCAATAAAAATATTTTTTCTCTCTTTTCCTAGCACAAGCTGTTGTTCATTAATTAAAATCGCTACTTGTGCTAATAAGCATATCATAAAAATAGACAAAATAAGTTTAATTGCCTTTTTTCCTAAAAATATACTGTATTTTGCATGATAATTCAGAGCCTGATACAAACCCCTTTTGATCAAGGAAACATTTTCCATTTGTTTTTTGATCTTTAATCAGTCTTGTAGCTGTGTTTTGCTCAGAGGAGGCGGAGGAGGGTTGCCTGCCTCTTAGTCCTTCCCACATGAGAAGCTGTGTAGAGGCTTGGAAGGCTGTTGAGGTGCGTGGAGGAGCTGTCTGACACACAGTGACTCCTCCTGGTCCCCTCCTGGGGAACATGCCTGGGTTTCCTTAACATCTGATATTTAGAAACTCAATTCCAGCAAACTCTCAATTTTTAAGGGGCACTGTATAGTTATTAATTCTTGTGATACAGATCTTCTCCCATTAATTGATGAGCTCTACAGAGAATTAATGGAGAATAGTCTTAGTTCCTCACAACTTTTGTTTTGCAAAACTGAATGAGCCAAATTCTCTTCTGGTCGTGAGGTCAGCTCCAGGCTCTTCTGGGGATGCTGGTGAAGTATCACACTGCCTATTCCCAGCTGGAGCTACCTTCTCTCATCATGGGGGGACATACTCCAGATGATGCCTCACCACTACCTTGTGCAGCAATAGACACCCCTTCCACTGTTTCAAAAGACAATACTTTTCCCTGGTACATCTTACACCGGGTGTGGATTTTTTCTGTGGTTTCGTTAACACTGACAGCCTGTAGCGAGATAAGACTTGGCGGGGGTTCTCTTCATCTGCTGTCTCAGCTAATGATGTTGTTAGAGGAAGCCTTCATATCCAAAGATAACTTCCTGGGGATGTTTTAATGGCAAATGTGGCATAGGCTGTGAGGGATGGTGTGATTGCTTGGATAGGCAACTGCAGCCCAGCAATGGCCAGGGTTAGTTGGCACTTAGCAGGCCTCCACAACCAGCTCTACTGGTGGCTGATGAACCTCTGCGCTACTAGCTGGTGTCTTGAATTTCATGTGAATAAAAGTTGACAATGTAGCACATTGGAAGTTATGCTTTGGGAGAGGTCTCTTGGGGCTTTTTTACATGCAACTCAACCGCTGCTGTAAGCGCTGAGAGGGATTGACTAGACTTCTGTCTACAACTGTCCTGTGATTTACAGCTTCATGGTTGTGGTGGAAATGTGTCCTACAAGTGCTGGTGAAAATAGCTCTCTCACTTATTAAACACAAAGATGGGTCCAGCTGCTGCATCTGACAGGATAACATGGCAGTGTGGCACTCAGTATATGTAGGGGAAGAAAGGATTAATGTTTTTCTGGTTTACATTGTCTAGAAAAGCATAATTAGTTGGGTTTTTTAAATGTATTAATCATAACTGTATGTTACTTTAAGGGAGCAAATGCTAGTAGGCACTAGACAGGAATGAGCCTAGAAATGTCAATTGCTTATATGTCAATTAAATGCCACTTATACATCATTGACTTATTAATTAAACATAAATTATATTTTTTTTTAGTTTGTTTTTTGGTTTGCCCTAGGGTTGAGCTGCTTTTGTTCCCTGCCCCATCTACTTTGTAAATCAATTGCTTTTCCCTTTGCAAAAGTCTTGGTATAGCAGAGAGACGAGACTAATTTTTTACACAGGGTGTACAGATTTCTGCCTGCAGTGTGGAAGAATGGTTCGTTCTGAAATGTCTGTTTCCCTGCTGTTTCGCTAACAACAAAACCTAGTGATGTGTGAAAGGTACTTGAGCAGCTTGTAATATAGGCACTAATACTGAAACGTACAATAAAACCGGCTCCGTCTATATGAAGGAAGGGCTTCCAGTAGCATGGGGAGCCTCGCGAAGGCTGTCAGAGCTGTGAAAGGATCCAAGCGTCAGTATTAATCTTCAATTAGAAACTGCTCTCTACGCCGGTTTTCTCCCATCACAAGAGAAGAAGGAAAACTGTTGGAAAAGATACGTCTAAATAAATCAGCATTAGCTCTTGTGAAAGGAAACCGTCTAAGGTAGGAAGCATTAACTAGCACTTTCAATGCTCAGTGTTTGCAGAGATGCAGGGTGTTTTGCAGCTTGAGAACAGTCTCTGTTTTGGTGCCCCTTGCATTTGTCTGGGGCTGCTGCTTTGCAAAGGCAGGTTAATCATCAGTGCATGGTACCTGAACGTGGCTGGGTAAGTGTTAATTCACAGTTGACTTAGACTTTCTGCTTTAAAACAGACATCATTAAAAATGCTATCAACAAGCATTAAATAGCAATGCAAATGTTTTTGACCTTAGCTTTCAGCCTTCTCTCTAATCAAATTGTATTATTTTAGATAAATTCACCTTATCTTTCTCCCACCCTCATCCTTTCCTTTTTTCAACCACCTCTTCTCTCCAGAAAGAGATACAGAGCTACACCTATCCGTATTTATTATCTGAACTGTTAAAAATTCACAGTTGTTGAAACATGTCAGGAAAACCCAGTACGTATTTAAATGCACTGTTTGCATAGTTTTTACCCTGTAAAACAGTTACTAGATTTATTGGGGAAGAGGATGGAGTAGCATTTGGTGATAGCTTAAGCTATAGAGCTTACATTTTTACCAAAGTAAAGGGTTGTGCAAACTCTTTCTGAATAACTCAGAATAGAAGTTCGGAATTTGAGGGAAACTGGTTGATAAAGCAGAAAGAATGACTGTTGCAGGTTTTGTGGTGTGGGTTGTTTTTTTGTTTTTTTTTCCAGTTGCTTGCTTGCTTTTTGTTGAATATTTCCCTCCTATGTATGGAAAAAGTCCCCAGTAGTGCTGCTGTGTGTTTGTGCCTGTGTGGGTTTGTATGTGTTAGAGTTTAAGTGCATAGTTTGAACTCTTGAGCCTGGCAGACAGGTGAATGGTGTCCACTGCCTTGTCTCGTTACACTAAAATGTATTGCCAGTTAACTATCCTAAACTATCTTAACTGATTAATTAAAGCATCAAAACAGTGATTCCAGTAGCCACCTCGACACTGTCTGAGCCTTAGACACAAACAGCATATATGTGCCAGTTACAATGCCTTTCTAAGCAGTGTGTTGCTGTGGTGATGCATGGTTATCTAGTACTATTGGCCAGCATTTGAATATTTTGACAGTGTGAAACGTTGCACTTTTGGGATGTTTTCGGTTCCTCATCCAATTACTTTGCATCATTTCTTTCATTTCTGGTGGGTCTTCTGACTCATGCCTGGGGCACACAGTGGTCGGCCAGACTGCTGCTCCTCAGTGCCCTGTACCTACCCATCATCCAGCCACTGGCACAGGTGCCTCCCTCTAGCTGTCTCCTGTAACCATGACAGTGGTGCAGCAGTTAAGTGCACTTAGTGACAACTGGTTTTGTTGATAAAGTATATCCCGGATGCTCTGTGACACTAAGTGACAACGGTATGGTGTGTCTGCTAATAGCAAGAAAGCAGCCTACGGGACTCATTTCTCGTGTCTTTAAGATTTATTCTTTTTTTTCATCCTGCCAATATGCAGCGTGTTTTGTGCTTCTTCAAATTTCTTTCCCTCCCAAAGAACTTCTGAATGGTACCTTGAACTGGAAATGTGTGGATGAATCTGAAAGTAGTAACGTTTTACTTCCAGGAAGTACTATTAATGTCAGTTCGGCATATGACAGCGGCATTTCCAATCCCAGCTAAATTTGGGGGTCCAGAATATCAGCCCTTACTTAGGCACAGAATAAGAGATGGCTTCTGTCCTCAGATGTTTGTAGCCTGGATCACCACAGCCAGCATGAAAAGAGCTGGCTTCATCTGATATATCACGCTTCCTCTCCAGGGCTGTTCAGTGTTGGTTGCAGCTTCATCTTCCCATCTGAAATGGGTGGGCTAAATACATATCTGCCAAGTCGAAAAGGAAGGGGAATGTGTCTGCAAGTCATCTTTCTCCTTCTTCTCTTCCTCTCTGCTATCAAGGGATGGCAGAAGTGAGAGCCAGCTGCAGCTTGTCTTGGCCCATAAGTGGGTTTTAAGGAGTGGGAGAGGAAAGTGGATAAGAAATGAAGGAGGCTGTTGAGCGAATGGAAAACAGAAGCCTCTTCCAATCTCAGTGGGTGGTAAGAAAAATTTGCGAAGCTGAGATGAAAAAGACAAAAGGGGCAGATCACTGATTGCATAACAATAGCATCTGAGTTGCAAAATCAGTGATTTTAAGCATGAAAGATGATTTTGGTTTACAAGATCATGTACCAAAGTCTGTAGAAAAACTGCACTATTGACCTTTTCCAGCTTTTGCCTGACTGTGACAGGGCTGAATTTGCTCCTGAGTCAGAACTTGTTTGCAGATGTCACAAAATGCGAGTACATTTATAATAATGCTGATTTTAGTCTTTTTTTTTTCTTAGTTATTCCCTTTAGGGTTTTTGAATTATATTTGTTTGTTTGTTTCTCCCACAAGCATTAGAAGCCTCTCCTTCTGAGAGTTCGCTATCTAGTAAGTTACTATCATTCTGAAGTAAATGTCCCCTTTGGTACATTCGATCTGCGCTTTATACCTGGAAGAATAAAGAGTGTGTGGGAGGCAGTAAAAATGACTCAAATGTGGGTGGGAAGTCTCAAGGCTCTGCAAAGTACAGCGAGATGAGCCAGAACCAAGATAATGTGAAGTAACTGTACATGTGAGACAGCTAAAGCTGTAAGTAATGCTGCAGGTGCATGTATTGAACCTTTCCCATGACTGCTTCTTGGCATCTAGTGGAAGGATAAGTGAATCCAGGAAGGAGAACATGAGGAGAAAGATTGATTTAAAACATTACACTACATTTACGCTGGTGTAAACCCCGTTGAAAATGGTTCATTTGCCCTGGCACACTGCTGAAGTGACTCAGTGGTGAGTCAGGTCCACTGTGACTAAGACAATTAGGAATAGTCTTCCTCCACATAATTCTCTCTTTGTCTCCTGGCTCTCACACTTTTCTCTCCTCGACACTGTTGTGTAACATAAGCAATAGATATTTTGCCAAATACCTCTGCCTTGGTAATGTTGCTTGTCCCTTCATACCCAGTAGATGATATGACAACTGTTTACTAACTTAAGCAGTATTGTATACAACTATTACTGAGTAATCTTTCAAGTTCTTCTGTAGCATACGCAAAACTCTGGCCTTGCTATAAATGTGAATGTGGTTACACTTAAAGCTGGTAACTGAGCACCATCTTCTACTTCAAGCAGCAAAGGTGATTCAAGCAAAGACTTGAATGATTTTCTGAATATCATCATTTTGAAAATACCCCATAGCATCCACTTTATGGATCAAGTATAGTCCACGTAAAAAATAAGCCACTACATGAATGCAATGGCAGAGTTATGAGTGTGGCCACTGAGCAACACTTGATGGTGCGGTGCTGTGCACCTTCTCCAGGGTACTCTTGAGATAAAGAGAGAAGAACAAACACCTGGGCCCTCCATGTTACACAGCCTTTTAGCATTAAACCCATATCGCACAACCTCAAGTTGAATTGCTGGCCAAGAACAAGAGGTTTATATTACTGGGTGGGAATTAGCAAGAACAACCCCTAATTTCAGCCTGCTAAGTGGAATAACTTGATAGGAAGATTTTCTGTGGCAGTTTTGTGCTGTTACGTCAGAGAGTTTTTAAATAATAACTAATCTAGTTCTGGGAGCAGGAGCTAGAATCTTAGCTCAGCCAAGTCAGGGAACTGCATTTACCTACAGAAATTGTGAATTTGCCTCCATAAATCAGTGCAGTGACTGGTTGGGTGATTTAAAGTTGAAGTGCTATATCTCATTCAAAAACTTCATTACATTTCATGAAGACAAATATCTGGAGTTCCTTTTTATATTTGTATTTCATTATCAGTTTCCTACATGTTTCTGCCACCTAAGAAAAAGAACAGTTCATTCACATAATAGTTTAGTACCCCAGCAAAAACAGTCATTTGGGGAATGAATGAGGAAGCATAAACAGGATGAATTTAATATCAACTAAAGGAGTTCAGGGGTTTTCCACCTTTTTTGATTTACATACTCTGAAAAAATTCCCCAGGGAAGTTACGTACACCTCAATGTTGAATTTAAAATGATAAATAATGAACTTCCCTTACCCAATGTTAAGGTATTTTTTTCTCCTCAGATCTACTCATATGAATCCATGGACATAAGCTGAAAGTGGTAGGAGAAGAAGTTGTATCTGGATTTTATGTTCTTGTTCCTTATAACGTACATCAGACATGTCTTGATTTATTTTGATGTGTTCAGTTATAAGTACTTGGAGGTGAATATGCATAACCCTTTTTATTGAGCATTTATAAGACCACATGTAGGATACTGCATCCAGTTTTGTGCACTCCCATATCAAAAGACATTGATTAACTGAAGCTGTTTTGGTGTAGGGCCACCATGATAGTTGAGGGGCTGAAGCACATCTCCTGTGAGGAGATGCTCAGGGACCTTAACTTGTCCCACCTGGAGAAGGGATAGCTTCAGGGGGATCTAATAGAAGCATTGCCATTCCTACAAGGAGGCCTTCAAGGGTGTGTAGGCAAGCTCCTTACTGAAGTGCATGGTGAGAGAGCAGGAGACAACTGTCATAAATTGAAAGAGGGGAAGTTCTGATTGGATAAAAAGAAAGAAAAAAAATCATTGTAAGGATATCTAAGTACTGGAGCATTCTGCCCATAGGTTGTGCAGTCTCCATCATTGAAAGTTTTCAATATCTGACTGGACAAATACCTGAGCAGACTGGTCTGAATTGAGCATCAACCCTGCTTTGATCAGGAGGTCCTTTCCAACTTGAATTATTCTGTCATTCTGTTGTGCACTTGCACACTTCCTGACTTTAAACTGAGTTGTGTTTCTACTATTAGCTGTATAACAAAGTGTACCTGAAGAAATCTGTGCCCTTTAATGAAGGAATGTGAATGTCCACGGGAATGAAAATTATTGAGGGAATGGAGATAAGTATATAAAAGAGAATAATTTATTGTGTAACTGAAGTTTAAACTTTTGCCCATCACTACAGTACCTAAGTATTTTTCTTCTCAACCCAAATAGTAACTCCCTTCCACTTAAAGATAGCAGCAGTCAAGTCCTATGTCTTTCATAAGAGCTCTAGTCCTTCATTTCAGGGTGAGAAGCTGCCTGATGGAAAGCCTTACTGATTGTCGTTGGTTTTGTGCTTTATTCTGTTTCCCTTTGCTTGAACAGGTGGTTGTCTGGTGACGACGCAACTCTCCAACAAATTTGTTCCATGTGAGAAGCTTTGAACTATGAGCACTTTATACCCGTCTTCTGTTGGCTTTGTTTCTGGGTTATGCAAGTGTACTGTGCCTTGGCATGCCAGCAGGATCAGTGTTTTGTAGGCTGACTTCCACTATCTTTGTTCAGGATAGAATACAGTTAGGACTTCATTTGGAGATTTTACAGTATGAGGATGGCAGGATTTGGACCTACCTCAATAGATAAGTCAGTGGTAATAATGCACTATTACAGCAATCTATTATACCCTTAAAATGGAAAGTTCTGTGATTCAGTGAAAACAGTCTTTGATTTGATTGAATCATTGCAGCAGTTTAACCTTTTCTCCCTTCCATAATATTTTTTACTCCCGGCAGTAAAAGGTGTTGTTACTGCTGTGCATTTTGATAATGAGGTTGATTTTTTATTATTTTTTTTTTCAGGAAGAAGTTTACTGAAAACTTCTCATTCTGAGAAAAGGAACTAAATAATTATCAGTTTATTTAAGATATTAAATGTTTTTGTCAACTTTCTTCCCTCTAAATTGGAGAGATATGGATTTGATGGGTATACTGTTCCGTGAATGAGAATTGGTTGGATGGTCGCATCCAGAGGGTAGTGGTCAATAGCTCAGTGTCCAGATGGAGATCAGTGAGATGTGGTGTTACTCAGGGGTCCGAACTGGGACAAGTACTGTTCAATATCTTCATCAGTGACATAGACAGTGGGATTGAGTGCACCCTCAGCAAGCTTGCAGACAACACCAAGCTGAGTGGTACGGCTGATATGTCTGAGGGACAGGATGCCATCCAAAGGGACCTGTACAGGCTCAAGAAGTGGGTCCATGTGAACCTCATGAGGTTCAACAAGGCCAAGTGCAGGGTTCTGCAACCCTCAGTATCAATATAGGCTGGGATTGAAGGAATTGAGAGCAGCCCTGCCAAGAAGGACTTGGGGGTACTGGTGGATTAAAAGCTAGGTGAGCCAGCAATCTTCGTGCTGGCAGCCCAGAAAGGCAGCTATATCCTGGGCTTCATAAAAAGAAGCATGGCCAGCAGGTCGAGGTAGGTGATTCTGCCCCTTTATTCCATTCTGGTGAGACTCAACATGGAGTACTGCATCCAGCTCTGGAGCCCTCAGCACAGGAAGGACATGGACCTGTTGCAGCAGGTCCAGAGGAGGGCCAAAAAAATGATCAGAGGGATGAAGCACCTCTCCCATTAGGACAGGCTGAGAGAGTTGGAATTCCTCAGCCTGGAGAAGAGAAGGCTCCGGGGAAACCTTATTGTGGCCTTTCAGTACTTAATGCAGCCTTGTAACAAAGATGCGGTCAAACTTTTTAGCACGGCCTGTTGTGACAGAACAAGCAGTAATGGTCTTAAACTAAAAGAGGGAAGTTTTAGACTAGACATAAGGAAGACATTTTTTACAATGAGGGTGGTGAAACTCTGGCCCATGTTGCCCAGAGAGGTGGCAGCATGCCCCGTCCCTGGAAACACTCAAGGTCGGGTTGGCCTGGGCTCTGAGCAGCCTGATCTAGTTGAAGATGTCCATGCTCATTGCTGGGGGGTTGGACAAGATGACCTTTAATGGTCCCTTCAACACAAACTATTCTGTGATTTATTAGCTACTTTACTAAGTGAGTAATGAGGTCAGATAGGACGTACATAGACTTCACTGGTGAGAGAATCATCAGAAATCTTGAGTCTTCTCTCCAGGAGAGAGCTTATGCTTTGAGCTCTAGGCTGTTCTGGCTCAATCCCTCATGTGTCAATCCATAATCAGTTGTCACTCATCAACTGGAGTAAGAGATGACATCAGTCACCCTCCTAGCAGTGGCATGAGAGGCCAGAAAGCAATGTTATTGTGATAGGGTTACAATTATTATACATATCATCTTTTATTACAATTCTACCACTTCATCAGTTCTTGCAGCCAGAGCCAGAGAATGAGTAGACATTTTTGCTGAGCTTTCTGCAATAATGTAGTATCTTTTTCCTGAATGATGACAGCTAATTTAAAACCCCACCTTAACTAGATAAGGTTATTCCTTCTGGTATGAATTACTCGAGTTTTGCTAGTGTTGCATATTTCCCAGGCCTGGTGTTAATACTGCTCTACAGACTTTAGGATAACACCCCTTACTGTCTTCAAATTGGGCTTTAAATTTTGTGGTTCACATTTGTTGCATGAGGTTCATTCTTTTATCTAGTTCAAGCCCTGAAGTTATGAGAAATGAGAAAAGGAGGTTGTATGTATTTTTTTGCAGAGCTTTTTGGACCTGTTTTAAGTGAAGCATGGGTTTACCCAATGTTCTGTGGGACAGGTAGCAACACTGTGGTGCCCCTCCATGCTTAGGGCAGAGGGTGTGGGGAGGTCCTCAGCTCTGCTGGGAGAACGTTCCCCATGTTGACCCAGCCCAGAAGGCTCCTCCTGCTGTGCAGAGATTTACCATTCAGAGAGGTCCCTCATACCTAAAGGGAATGAAGTAATTAATAATACTTTGTCTCAGAGTGTTAAGGACTGTTTTTACTCCACCTTTAAATTAGACACCAAGACTTTGACTCGGTGACTGTGGAAGGCTGGTGTAGACATTTGAAGAAAAAATAAACTGTTGATAGTCTACTGTGTTCCTAAGGACACGCTTCGCCATTCAGGTCTGGCAAAATACCAGTTGAGAATTAATCTTTATGTTGATCTTCATAATAATACTCTCTTCACATCTGGATGCCTAGGCACACAGACCTGGTGCAGTCTTGAAGCAAATATAGAATATTGAGAAGTTTTCTTACAATCTACCGCTTGAGCCATAAGAGATCTCTGAGAGATGAATGTCTCTTCTTTTGTGCTATCTGTGTGTTGGTATTTTATTAAACATGGGACAACAGTCTGTCAAACTAAGCATTCAAACTGTGCAAAGAAGAAGTGACCATATGGTTAGAAATTTGTTTGCTGCATTAAACTCCCTCACATCAATATGACCAAGAAAAAAAAAAAAAGGCCATCATTACAACTAAACTGAAAGCATAAGACAGTTGCTGCCCCAAGCTTATAAAATTTCTGAGTTCTGCTGGAACCGATTGTTCATCTATGAGATGAAGCCTCCAAAATAGTCTGAAGAGAGAGGAGACAGGGTGACTGATTAAAACCTCCTTGGCACGTACCCAAGGGGGTTAAAGTTCACATTTCAACCCACCACACCCAGGTCTGAATATAGTTTATGGTATCAAATCAGGCTAATTGTATAAACATATCAAGGAGTATTATTAGTTAATTCCTCCATCAAGTCCCTAGCCTCAGATCCAGCTGCTATCACCTCTCCTTTAGCAAGATGGTGTGATCTGTTTTAAATACTTCAAATGACAAAGAATCTGCCATGTTGTGTCTTCTGTGCTTTGGTTAGAGGAGGCACATCGTAAAAAAATTTTCAAAGGGGGAACAAAGAAGACTGTCAGCACTTTGAGTTATATGAAGAGTTTGAGTATGTCCCATTTGAACTCAGAGGTAATTATGCTGAATCCATTGGCTGGTGTGAGCCTCAACAAAAGGATTACTGCACCTTTTCTCCCTGCATTTTCTGTTATAATTGTACCTAAGTTATAAAAAGATGTCTTTTTTTTTTTTTTTTTAATTATGCTGAATCCATTGGCTGGTGTGAGCCTCAACAAAAGGATTACTGCACCTTTTCTCCCTGCATTTTCTGTTATAATTGTACCTAAGTTATAAAATTTTTTTTTTTTTTTTTTTTTGCCATTCTACCACTAGTTGATATGTATTTGGTTAAGCTGTTAAATTTAGGGAAATAGAGTTTATTGTGTGATGCATCCAGGTTATCTAAGAATGTGTTCTGACAGTTTATTTTAGCAAAGGAGTAATTGAATTCCCCTAGAGAGTGTTAGCCTGGGAATTGTATCAGCTATGCTGAATCAATTGAATTATTGAGGCTATGCATTGCTTTAACGATGCTTGTGCAGTACAAATCTTCCAAAGGAAATTATATTTCTTTTCAGCTTGATATTCCAAATTTAAGTTTATCTCATGATAGTTAAATAACTTTCTGTGCTTAAATACCTGCACTCTCTCAAGCAATTTCAAACCCAAGGTTTAAACCTGGTACTGATACTTCACTATCTGATACTTTGAAGTGTTGAGGCAGTAGTGACCATCTTCCATGTCTGAAGTTGCAGAAATCACCCAGCAGTCTGCACAAATGACACCATAAAAAGTAGAGTGAACCGGAACAAAGCTGTTTTCAAAATAGCAGTTCTGATGTGATGCGTTACTCATCTGCATTGCTGATTAACATACAGCAACAGGTTTTCAGGGATGGACCAAGTTAACACAGAGATTCTTTAGCCTAAATGTGTCACACTCCTGTATTCGATAGTATGAATGCAAAATAGCACCCAGGCACAAATTGTGTTCTTTAGTATAAATATGCTGAAGGCTTCAACATTCAGTCAATGAAAAAGAGTAAGACATGTCAACCCTGTAGTAAGAGTGTTAGATTTCGAGATTAATAGAAGGAGGATTTATGGTGCAGTGCTGTGAGAGCATATTTACATGGTGAAGACAGTGGGGCAATACTTGATAGTAATTTCTTACAGGAACATGCAATGGCCTCTCAGCCTTTTCCAAATAAACACATTAGGAAACATTCTACATGGACGAAAATTTGCTTATATTTAACTCGGGGAAAACGTGTACACTCTATAAAATTGCTTTTATTCTGTAAATTCAGAGGCTTAACTATTGCACATCAACATTTATGTGTAGGCAAGACCATAATTACATTTTAAATCAGGAATCTTCTGTAATCAAAAATAAGCATTGTGGATGTAAGAAATTGTTGAGCTAATTGGCATTAACTAATTTACTCTAATTAGTCATATTCTAGAGGATGAAAGAAAAAACTCCTCGTAGTGAAGCTTCTAAATGGATCAGTATACTTAATCATCTGTATGGTTTTTTTCCCTAACAGGCAGGAGAAAAACATTATCACCCAACGTGCGCACGATGTGTCAGGTGCAGTCAGATGTTTGCAGAAGGAGAAGAAATGTATCTTCAAGGTAAAAACAAAAAAATACCCCAAAAACAAAAAGCAGACCAGTTATACTTGGCAGCATTGTGCTCTTGCCCATACCTGCTAGCACGGATGAGCTTTTTGCACATACTCTCACTTCATAACTACCAAAGAAAGTGAAGGATGTAATGTGTAGGCTAACGAAAAGCAAAACCAAGCCCTTGTTGCTTCTTACTCATCAATTACTTCTCTCTCAGTTCAAATCCAATAACAAGTGTGAATCATAGAAAGAATGAGCGGTAGCAGTTATTTCATGCAGATGGAGGTACTTGACGGTGAAGACTATAGAATTTTCCATTTACTAAATAAAAGTGACTTTTCTGCAGTGATAAATGGTCCAGGTGAAAGTTCACACACATGTGGAGCAGCACGTTCTGTAAAGCTGCTGTTACAGTCCTAAGATCAGGTCTGTACCCATTGCCCATTTGCGTATGAGGAGAAAATCTGAAGGTCCTTACCTGAAGTGCCCTCAGAGGGTGGAGAGGATGCCGTGGAG
The DNA here is from genome assembly GCF_001431845.1 of Calidris pugnax. Classification (NCBI taxonomy): domain Eukaryota; kingdom Metazoa; phylum Chordata; class Aves; order Charadriiformes; family Scolopacidae; genus Calidris; species Calidris pugnax. Next base: position 3,837,922 of record NW_015090793.1, on the reverse strand, counting down.
CTGAAGCCCATACCTTACACAGCCTAAGCGTGCACAGGAGAAATTCAGTGGTTCTTGTCAGGGAATTTCAGTGGCAATAGAGAAGGAATTGCACAATAATTTATTCAATAGGAGGAAAAAAAAGTTATTTGCCATAGATATGAGCTAAAAATCTATATTTCCTAAGTAGCAAATTTTAGGTGTACTAAACTGATCAAAGAAAACAATGTCTACACAGTTAAATACAGGGTCAAACACCAGAGAAAATGAAGGCTTTTGCCTATGTCTTTGGCATTTTCTTTTCAAAGGAAAGCAGAAAAGAGAAACTCTGTGGGATGTGGGAACTGCATGGCTGGTGTGTTACACTAAAATCACATGCTTGCCTAGATCTGTATTAAAACTTTGCAATTGTCCACAGTTTTCTAGAAGCATACTTTGCAATCATTCATTAAGCTGGAAAAGTTAGACTTTATTTAAAACACAACAGTGGTCTCAGTAAGATCTAATTATAATTTAATACGTTATTTAAACTGACAATTTTATTGTCACTTTGGTTTGCAACAGGAACTAGCTCATTAAAGGACATAATGATCCTTGTCTGTGCTCATGGATTCTCCCACAGGAGCCAGAAAATGCTGTGGCTCTTCCAATTGCGAAGTAACTTAGCAGTACTGAAATCCCCTGGGAAATCAATGCTTTAAAAAGATATTAAACTACAAATGTGTTTGTGTATGTCAAACCTTCTGAAACTGGGTTGCAAGTGATTCTTCTTTTTAAGATCAGTTAGTTCTAAGGGTGGATATATGTTAGGTTTTGTGCGGATTTTTAGTTCAAATAACCGCAAAGTATGCTCAGGTCCTGTTAATTTGGACCCATCTTACTTTATTTTCTGGTGCAGGAAACATTCATACCATTACCTTTAGTCTTTCACATGAAGAGCAGTTTTCATTATAAACTGGTGCTAACTTAATAAGAGATCCTTGATTGGGTATTTGGACTGCCTGGCCTGATGCGTTAGGTATAAAACCCTGGGGTGTGACATATTTTATTAAATTATTCTTCATCCTCTTAATAAACTACTGTAAAGTTTCTTTAGCTGTTGCGTGTTCCTTTAGAAGAAATTGAGTCATCAGTGGTCATCCAGCAGATGACTTTTGGGTGAAAGGGCTCTTTTTCTCCTGTGTGAAAAAGTTTTCCAGCCAGTTTTGTGTGACCACGGGTCACATAATAATCTAAATACTTCTTAAAACCGTTGGGAAGATTTACATCAACTTATGCAGCAGTTGGGACAAACGTTTGCATTGGGCAAGCTCAGACTCACTCATAATTGGAAGACAAATTAGTATTAAATTTAAAGGTGCTGTAAAGACGTTTCTTAGTGGTTCAGTCCCAAAAAACTTCAGTAACTTAGTAAACAAAATTAATCTAGTCTGTGCTTACAGATAGTCTTTTACTGCTTGAGTCTATGTTCATCTGGGTTATTTTTGTGAAATAAATTCTAATGATCTCCATCTGTCTTCTGGGAAATAGACTTGCTGTTTTTATCTTGTTTCCAAAATCCACTGGTTAGAAAACTATCAAACTGCAGTGAAAACAAAGCATTTCCAATAAATCTTCTTGGTGCTCTCCACCCAGTATAAACATTAAATATTTATAACACGAAGGTTCTCAACTTCCCATTTAGTCAGGCAGAAGTTGCATTGCACTCACATTGTTTAACTGTGCAGAGCTTTAGTTTGTGGTTTGTCCAAGCCCAGAACTGGCATAAACATAAAGGTTCCTTTTTACTATGAAAATTTACAAATGATTCTTTTATTTTATATAGTTACACACATTCCACTTCCATTGAACACTGAGTATTGAACAGTGTGTTCAACTTTTAAAAATATTTTTTCCCCTTTGTGACTAATGGAAAACTATTAAGTTTCTTTTTCACACTTAATGTTTACTTATATCTCTAGAGTTCATAATGCTCTCTTCTGTACGTACATGCAATAGAGAATTGGTTCATTCTGTATTTTCTGCTTCCTCCAGCATGGATATTTCCCTGAATTTGGGCAGTTATTAGTATTTTGACTTATGAGAGACAAACATGTAGGAAATGCAAGATCAGTACAGTGAATAATTCAGAAAGGAGGACTGGATTTTCAGCTAGTGTTAAATACCACAGCACTATTCCATGCCATCACAGTGGACTACTTGGTATAACTTGAACCAGACTATTACAAGAATATGTATAATAAGAGTATGGGAAATGCTAGCTACTACATGTAAGGGGAAAATATATATAGCATGAGAGTGGAACAGGTTGACCGGAGGTATCTCCATCTGGAGATATGCAGAACCCAACTGGGCACAGCCTTGAGCTTCCTGCTGTACTGGGACCTGCTCTGAGCATGAGGTTGGGCTGCAGGAGCTCCAGAGATCCCATATCACGCTTTTTAGGACTCAGGTTATGATGTTGATCTCACATACTCAAGTATGTGTAGCTTTTTGAAGATCACCTAGTCTTTAAAATGTATGTGATCAGGCTTACTGATACTGAGAAGCTGTCAGTTTTAGCTTTGAAAGCATCCATGAAGTGGTGACTGCAGTGTAATCAGTGTGCTGTATCTTAGAATACCTTATAGGAAGGTTTAATAAGCTGCTTTTTTTAAAGCTTTTAAAGTTCTTATTGGAGAACTGAATTAAGCAGGACTTGAAATTTACTTTCCAGGTGCATCCATTTGGCATCCAGTTTGTAGACAAGCTGCAAAGGCTGAAGAAAAAAATAAGGTAAAAAAACCATATTGATATTCCTTTGTCACATTGTTCTCTATTCATTTTTTTGTAGTGGGCATGGAGGGAAGGGTTTGGATTTTTTTCACCACTGTAATTTTAAATTTTAAATGACTGAAATCTAGTAGGTTAATGTAATGTAATAATGTAATGTAAATATTCTGCTTTTACTTAGTGATTAAAGCTACAAGTTCAGGAGAATGCTGACCTAAGAGTTATACGTATAAACTGAATAAGGAAAAATGTAAAAATATGAAAGAAAAAACGAAGTTAATTTTTAACTTCTGTCTGATTATGATGTGATCAGTGCATGACCTCTTCTCTTTTTATGTGGCTCTGCACTTAAAAGATCAGAGGACTTTCACTTTATTTGTTTTTACAAAAAAGATCTCCTTGGAATTTCTTTTTTATTATTTGTTTGTAAAATGTTGGCAAGCGAGCCTCAACTTAATTTAATCTCTGGCTTTAAGTACCTCCTTAAGTTGGATGATTTGTGCATCTGTCTGTGTGCAAGGGGGAAAGAGGAGAGTTCTGGCAACTTTAATAATTACAAGGTTAGCAGATGAATAAGGTGCCCCTAGGAAATGAAGAATTAATCTGTAGCTGGGGAAAAGATCTCTCTGAAGTGGTGGGACTGATGCAACTATCTCATTTAATGTGGAGGCCAAGTATGGGGTTTTTCAGTTCTGATCCTCCAAGCTGGTACCCTTGTTCAAAAAAGCTCTGCTTCGATTCATCAAAGCTTGGAGGGAAGGCACAAGTCAGACCAGCAGGCAGCAGCTATAAAAAGAGTGTTTACAAATCTGGTATGTTAGCAAGTGCAACTTAGACTAAATTACAGTTTTGGAAAAAAATTTGGCTTAGGCTTTGCCCTGAAGGGTCTTGGCTGTATTTTTTGTACCCATGTGTTTGGGAAGCCATTGCTCTGGTATTCTTCATGGAGAGCTCTGAAAATCAAATAAGTAGCATTTCTGTATAAAACCTATTGTTTAATACATGTTTATTTAAAATTGTTAAAATACTTTAATAAATGCTTCTGAATCAGCCTAGCACTGTTAAGCAGTATTTCAGGCTTCCAAAGGATTTTATTCTGGCTGAGTAACAGAAATTGCAAGCCTAAAACCCCAGGTAATTTATTGAAAATGTAGTAGGTTGGGTTGGTTTTTTTCCCTCCTTCAAAGAAAGGCAGTGGACAAAGTTGTACTGGGTTCCTACTGGCTGCCTTTTCCTCACAAAGGTGAAGAAAATGTACTTGTAAGACACTGTGTAAAGGCTGACTCATTTATAACACATCTCTCAGAGTGCTTGGAGTCTGCCCTGTCCCCAGCAGAGAGGAAGACATCTGTATCTGAAAGTCCGTGTGAGTTTTGCTTGAGTACAGGAAAAAAAAAAAAAAAAAAAAAAAAAAAAAACAAAACAGAATGGAGCTCAAAGAGTTTTTCCAAGTCTAGTCATTTTTCCTTTTTCGTAGGTTTTTCCTTTTTTTTTGGTCTTTACACTAATTATCAAAAAATAAACCAAAAAGAAAGGGTACCATTTCAAAGAGGGTAGTAATGGACTTTTCAACATAACTTGTAAAATTGGGAATGGGATATACTGGTTGAGAATTTTTCTGGTCACTCTTTGCAGTTTGCTATTTTTAAAAGTTATCTTTCTGTATATTTATATAGATACATGCAGAGCATGTAATTAAATAGGTGACAAATGCAGAAGGAGTAAATGGCAGCACACTCTAAAGCTTTGGAGATGGAGTGGAAGGGAAAAAGAAGTTGTGAAAGGGAGTGACAGCAAAAAGAAAAATGATGGGAGAGTGAGATTGTAAGCAGAAGGGATGAAGCTAATACTGTGTAATGCTAAAATCCTTCTAAAGGTCTGAACAATTGTAGCCTCCAGTTAAGAAGTGTCACCCTTTAGTGAGACAGTAAATGGTGGTCATTCAGAGTGCATGGAAATGGATGTACTTTTTGCAATCAGGAACAGATTTTTCCACAGTATTTTATGATGAATTAACGTATATGGGTAAAAGAGGGTATAAAACCATAGATTTCATAGTAAGATTTGTTTAAACTTCAATTATGAATGTCAGGTCTGTTTGCTCACGGTTAGTATCGTCATGTCTCACAAACCTTTGTTGTTCAAAAGTAACTATATTTTTCATCATAAGGGAATCAACCCAAAAGAAAGCAGTAAAGGTCTGTCACTCTGAATGCCAGAATGATTGAAAACAGAGCAAAACCAGTTGAGCATTAAAATTAATCTGGTACTGTTACAATCAGAGAGGGGAAAGCTAACCTATGGGGTGCCTCATTCAGGGCGCTGTGTAGGCTGTGGTGCTGTTTGCTGGGAGTGAGTGGTGTGGTAGCGTGACGCGTTCCAGAAGTAATATGGATTGGTTTGGTGGTATAACTTTAAGGTGAAAACGCTGCCACCCTGTCATCTTGTGACCCCAGACTCAGAACTATTGTCCCTGATAATGCCCAAAAGCTTTCCTGGCAGCACAGAAGTGCTCCGGCCCGTTTCATTCTGAAGGGAGGGGAAGAGAAAGTCAAATGTAAAATCATTTTTGCGTTTCCAAGGGTCAGTTTGATTGACTAAAGGTACTCTTTTCTTTTTAACTTATTGGTGTGCCTGTATGTTTTGGACTTGCTTTAATATGCCATTTTTGAGTGGTAAAGGTTAAATTAAGTTAAATGTCCTGCACATTCTTTTTGAAGTAACAGTTACATCCTCTCTCCCTCTCCTCTATTTGTTATCTATTTCACTTCTCTTATCCTGCCGTAGGAAACGAGGACTTCATCTGAGAGTATTATTTCTGTACCTGCTTCAAGTACATCAGGTTCCCCAAGCCGTGTGATCTATGTGAGTATTTCATGGTGAAATTAATTCCGTGGAATGGGGAAAACCCTGTGCTTCCTCCTACAGTTTAGCACATTGTGTGGAAAGCTAGTGTCTCCAAACCACTGCAGTTGGTGATTCCTCTAAAACAAAATTTACTTTCTCATGTTTAAAATGTTTGAATACTGCATTTACCATAACAGAACTCTGGCAGTTTCCTGTTATTTTTTGGTGGTGTATTTATAGCACTTACATTACCACTAGAGCTGGCTTATACCAAAGCATGCAAAATACCACAGTGCTTTCTAAAAAAAAAAGTTTAAGTAAACAGAACAGCCCACAGGTAGATTACAAGCCTGGATTTGAACACAACTTGTCTAAATCAAGCTCTTGGGCCTGCATCCGATTGCTTATGAAAACACCCGTGTGTGTGATTGCAGGACTCGGGCCTTGACAAATGCCAGTCCCTAACCTCAGAGGACCTTTGATGTGTTTATGGTCTAAGAAGTGCTTCCTCTGGAAAGCTCATAGAGAGGATTTAAAATAACAAGTATGATAAAAGCTTAAGTTGAATATTATTTTTTTTTTCAGTGCCAGGTGTACCTTGCTTATCATAATTACTGTAGCAATTCATGGCCACCAATAAGCAAAAAGTATCCATAAGTGTGGCATGTTCCGTACAAACATGTTTTGGAGAGCTTCGGTATCCCCAGGGCTATTCTTTGTCCTGTCCAAGTATCCCTCAGGTAGGCAGGTCATTCTTTTTGAATAGGACCATATCCAGAGGAAATTGCTGCAGATGTGATTGACTGCTGCAGAGGTTATTATATAGAGTTTAAAAGCTTTTATCTACTTTTATCTACTACACTGAGACAAGCAAAAGAGTGCCTGGGAGCCAAACTTGTCTTTTTTTCTTCAAGTATAAATTATTTTGAATGCAATATACTCTTTATCTGAGTAAGAGTGAACTAGAAGTGGGAGAAAACTGCCCCTTATCAAAATGTTTATTAGTTTTTCTGAGTTCCCCTTCCAGTAGATCTCCATGCTGGTGGATACCAGTAAAACTGGTGGACGTTCCCAGTAAGAAAATCTTGTTGCCTCAACTCCTATGAAGACATTTCATTGTGCTAGGACCCTATTATTATGTAAGCTCTTTCTTTGGTTAGATGGTCTGTAGTTCTCCGGCCATTCACCACTTCATTGTTTTTAGAGACATGAGCATTCTTCTAAGATTTATGTGTTTTTAGTAACATTTATCAGGCTGTTGGATAGTACTGTTTTTCTTTGTTTGTGATTATAGCTTTAAGCATGCTTCACAGGCTATTAAAAGTCAAGGACATCCCTCCATTCTCTTTCTGTTTCTTTTGGATATCATTAAATCAGCAGACAACTTTAACATTTCTTGCTGTAATATACTTTAGAGGCAGCTGGGACTGTAAAAGAATAAAGTTGCCTAGCAAATATGAGCCAATTAAGAAAAAAGATTCCCCAGAAGTGTGCAAATTCTTGCTCTATCTCTCTCATCTCTGACTGCTTAATTGTCAAAGCTGTGAGAATGATTGAGTTCTATTTTGGTTTTCACAAATAGGAAAGTAAAAAGAATTAAAAATGTTATTGGACTTTCATATTATCAAAATTATTGTTTGGCTATCTTTTGCTTCTGTTTTCTGTTACAGGAGTGTTATGACATACAGACATGCTCAAAATTTTTCTTGGGTGCTTTTGTGATTGGTTTTACCAAACCTATATTTATGCTGCCACTGAAAGGCAGGTCCCACCCACACGTGGCCCTGTCTTTCTCCAGCCGTGTCTTCCCGTCTCCTCTTTGGTACTAGTGGGTACAGAGCTATGATCAGTCAGATTTGAGACCAGATTTAGCTAAAAAATAACCCAGGAAAAACCTCCAGAAAACCAAAGAGGCAAAAAAAAGACCCAGCCATCTACATGACTCTAATGCTAACGTAGAGGACAGAGTGGGAAGGCACACAGTGGACAGCCGCTTTCAGCAATAGCATGGATTCAGGTTGTTAAAACCAATAGTGAAACTGTACCTTAACAACTAGTGAGCTCTGTGAAGTATTGTGTTGGACAAAAGAATTTAGAGAAAGTGGTTAAAGCTTAGGAACTGGGAATTTGTGGTGCTTGTGCTTTCAAAGGCGTAAAGTCAGAGCAACACAGCTGTTGTGAACAAGATGGCACCTCATGGGCGATGTGTTCCTGGGTCATGGTTGAGTGGTCAGCTAGGGAAAGATAAAGAAAGCGTGTTTTGACAAAACCTGAATGGGATTCATACAGACCTTTTACTAAAGCCATACTTTTTTTTCTTCTTTTGTTGATACCAGACTTTGGTGTCTCTTGCACTGAGAGAGGGCATAGGCCAATGCCCTTTGAAGTTAATGGGCACCTTTTCATTAACTTTAGTGATGGCTGGATTATATCTGGACTGAAATTTACCCCAGTGCAGGCATCCCCTGAGAGTCCCTAAATACCACTTTATTATTATCATTATTTTCTAAATTATGACATTGAATAGGTCTAAATAAAAGTCTTTCTTTATATTTAGTTATATTTTATGAAGAGAGAATTAGGAGCTCCCTGCAAAGATATATCTATCTGGAAGGTTTAGGTTAGGTTACATGGCTGTGATATCATACTAGGAATAGAAATCACGTTATATTTTTATACAGATCATATTTGCCAATTATACAATTGTAAAATTACATATCCCAAATGAAATAGATGTTCTAATCTTAGAGCATGGTTTTAACAGAATCCAAAATACCAGATTTTTGAAGAAATGACTTAAAGCCTCTTAGCTGTAATTTGTGCCTTCCCTAGCACATTTGAATTCCACTCACATATTTGAAAGTAGGTGAAACAAATAAAATAAAACCCAGTGGAGGCTAAATGTTTGTAGAATTGAGTGTGTAGAAAGTAACTTTATCTCTAAGGTGTTTTTTCATCCAATTTTGCCTACATTTTGATACTTAAACTGAAAGGAACTACGTAACTAGATGTTTTTTTCCTGACAGTTCTGAAATCTAGGAGGAGGATCTCAAGTTGCACTTATAGGGGTGAGATAGGGGCTAAGATTACCATAACTCAGATTTAGATATTTGCAGTTCGAAACTTTGGGTTTACTGGAATAATCTCCACAATTCTGGATACTTTAAAAAAGAAATTATTACAGCCTCCTTGGCCTTCCTTGTAGGTACAATGCTGCCCAAAGCCTTCCTGAAACAGACCTGATGGACAGATGACTCCTTGTCTTTGCATGACCTGTCCCTGCATCAGAGCTTGCCCCTGGCTTCCCAGTAGGGAGGGATTTATTTTCATTAAGAAGCTATTTCATTGCACTTTGCTGCTTAAAGTAGCTGTAAGGAAGGTGAGATCTATAGATCACTGAAGAATCACTTATTTGATTAAAAAACATTTTTTTCATTAGTTTTGAGGACAAGAATATGTGATGGTTATAGCGGCTTTGTTCTACTTTCTAAGTTAAGAGGAATCTTCCTCTTTTCCTTGTTACTTATGCTTGCACAAATTCTTACATTGTTTTAGAAAAAGGGATAAATGAAAGTTGTCACACTAAATTTCTCCTGTATGATTAACCTAATAGAAAACTTCCCTGGAAAATCTATTGAACTTTTCTTAGCTCACGCTAAGAAAAAATGTAATCACTGCACACATAAATCCTGGATACTTTCATATTTTTGCATGTGGAAAACATTATTGTATTTGTATAGCTGGTCATACTGAGGTTTTCAGAGAATAGTGAGATTCACTCATCATTCTGTTGCCAACAAAGAGCTTATCATTCTGCAAAGCCTGAACAGGCAATGAGACCATTATGCTGCCCATTTCTCTCCTCTCAATGTGGCCAACTTGTTGTATCTACAAGACAGTACGTGCTGGATACAGTTTTGGTGCACGTTATCCTAAGGATAATCTGTGCAAATGTAGCATTTCATAATTATATATTGTTGGAATAAGCGTAGTAAGAGGAGAATGGGGAGCAACACAGCCCTCTCTTTGTTGGCTGTGTGAGTCTCATGAAAGGATTTGAACTTCTCTTAAGTGGCATCTGTGATCTTCCAACTAATCCAGCATGATGCAAATCCATCATCTGCTGGTTTGTGACCCATAATTAAGGGCTATTTAGACATAGTCAGGAAAGGAGATGAAGCTGCGGCACACAGATGAATGGCAAAAATTAAAGACTAATGTTTTTCAGCATCTGGAGAGTATGTGTTGGAAATACATATTTGATTATTCACTACTGATTATGTTAGGGGAATTCTACACACCAAAGCCACTTTAAAAATGAAGGGCTTTTTGCCTGAAAGAGACTGCAATATCTGTCCCCCGTGTCTCTTTGTGCAGCTTGCAGTAAATGGGATATAACCAGGGGAACTGGAAAGATGCCATGCCATTCTTATTAGCCAAATGTGAGTGACAAAGAAAAGTATTAAGTACCAGTATATGGAAAGAAAACAACGTTAATATTTAGCATTGTGTAGTGAATATAGGAGATTTAAATGTGCACAAACACAAAAAGCATTTTATTATTATTATTATTATGACTTTTCTACCTACACTTATCTGTCCTTTTCTGATTGCATCCTGATCATATTCTTTCTTATTCTCACTGCTTTCTTTCCTCCTTTTCTTAGGCAAAGCTTGGAGATGAAATTCTTGACTACAGGGATTTGGCTGCTCTTCCTAAAAATAAAGCCATCTATAACATTGACCGCCCAGATATGATCTCCTATTCTCCATATATCAGTTACTCTTCAGATGACAGGCATAGTTACGGGGAGGTACTGACACATGGGTATTTTTTATACTGTGAATTTGAGATTTTGTATGCATCATTAAACATGTTGCTGAATTTAAAAAAACCTAACTTTTATAACTTGAGTTAATTGTGTCATTTCATCCATTCATTCACAAGGCCTTCCAAAAGACAAGGTGTTCATTTCACTTTTTTAGTTTGTAGAAATTAAAGAATTGCTTTCTGTTATCATTTTTTAAACAGATGACATGTAATTAAAATACATTTTTCTATGAGAGGAGTTCTACATGCATGTGGTAGGAAACAGGAGCCATTGCTAATTATAATGCAAAAATCAGAAGCGAAGCCAAATGTCTGTCATGATATTTTTTTTTTTTTTTTCAAGTGTACCATATTATTTTGGTAACACAACAATGGTATTACTTTCCTCTGCACAGATTTCTTTCAACTGTCCCTTACTAAAGTTCATCCTCATGTCATGCATGCATTTCAACCTATTCATATGCAGAGCTAATATTACACAGTTTATGCTAATGAAATCTAATTTACTTATACTAATTCTGTTTTTTGTGAAGCATATTCGTATATAACTCCTGTCATGCAAGTTAGTTTTTCTTCCCTAACCATATCTACCTTTTGTTTGAATTTCTGATTTATTTTATAATTTTAGATACTTTTTAACAAATCAAACCACTTACATACACTAGCTATAGTATCAACATATGCATGGTCTGGAACAGAAGTCTGCATTATTCTCTATAGGTATAAGTGGATGGGTAGAAATAAATACTATAAATAAGAGCCTCACTATTTATATGGGCCACGGTCCTGCTAGCATTTACACCTTTTACGCTTAATCTACTACTGAAGTCTCAATACTCCTCTCAGATAAAGTGCAGCATATATTAAATCTTGTAGACTCTCTTCCAAACCCTCTCTGTACAATGCTGAACAACAGTCGCGCGATTATCCTGCATGCTAAAAGAATTAAGGTTGTATCTGGTAAAGGGTTTAAATGGTATTTTAAGTTTCTAAATTCACAAAACTAAAAGCTGCTTGCTAGTCCTGAACCTGTGGAGTACAAACATTTCCTTTCTATGTCAGAATTTGTGGGTGCAAATAATGTCTGTGGCCCTCCTAGTTTACATCTAGACTTGGCACAGGTACATGAAGTAAACAACCTTCAGCCCAGCTCCTGTGAGGACTTGCTCATTGCATCTATTCCGATGTGATGGTTATAAAACCATTACACTCAGTATAAATCTGTGCTGCTGCTGGAGGGGCTTTCCTCCTACCTGCCTTCTGCATCTCCTTGGCTACTTGCTTCTGCTTCTCCACTTCACCAAAGCAAGTGTCCATGTGGCTTTGGTAGGGCTTAGGTTTCTTCTGAACCCTTGGTGTGATCTGACTCCATGCCATCACTCAAAGGCTGGAGGTCCCACAGGCAGGACAACCGCCCGATGGTGTGGTGAAGCAGCTTGTCTTGGTAGACAGCCCAGCCTTTGCTGAGATCAAGCGGCACTGAACTGTGGGAACCTCAGCATCAGTACTTTCAGGAATGGAATAGAAGGTAGTTGCAGTTGAGCTTTAAAAAAACCAACCAACCAAAGAAATAAACCACAGCAAAGAGGGCTGTCTGTCACCTGCTTTCAGTGGGTAGCTTAGTGGTGAGACCACAGCAGGAGGGGTTCATTCAAACAACTGGAGTCATTGCCAATTTCAGTGAACGTATAACTTAACAGAAGATAAAAGGGGCCACATCACAAATAGGGGCCTTTTCTTTTGGGGTTGTAGGAGACACCCACAGTATTTGTACCACCAGTCTAATGCTGTCTCAGATAGGTCTGTGCTGATGTATGCATTTGTGTCAGCAAGACCTCAGTGATATCTTAAAAAATAAAGTGGGAACCAGTCATCTGTTTCTAGGTGCCTAAACCAGGAAGGGATGTTGGGCTGTGCTCACAATCCAACATGCACGTCTCTCCTGTAGGCCCCCATTAGGTATTGGAAGGCTGCTAAAAGGTCTCCTCAGAGCCTTCTCCTGATGCAGCTTCATTCCATTTCCTTATGTCCTATTGCTGGTCACCACATAGAGGAGATCAGCACCTCCAGCTCAATGAGGTCGCCCCTCAGCCTTCTCTTCTCCAGGCTGTACAAACTAAGTGACCTCAGTTGTTCCCAGTAACTCTTGCCATTGAGGCCTTTCACCATCTTGGTTGCCCTCCTCTGGACACGCTCTAATAGTTTGATGTCCTTATATTGAGGTGCCCAAAGCTGCACACAGTAATAAAGGTGGGGCAACACCAGTGTAGAGTGGGACAATTGCCTCCCTTGACCGGCTAGTTATGCTGTGCTTGATGCACCCCAGGACATGGCTGGCCCTTTTGGCTTCTGTGGCACACTGTTGTCTCATATTCAACTGGCCATCAACTCAAACCCCAAGATTTCTCCACAGGGCTGCTCTCCAGCCTCTTTTTCCCCTGGTTTATACATATGTATGTCCTGTCTTCCAAATTTCAGCATCCTGGCTATGCCCGCAGCTGCAATATTTTCAGTAGATTTCTGCTTAACTGAGTTGAGCCTTTAGTTTTTAAAGGAAATTGAACGAACAGCGAATTTTCAAATTACATGATGTTTAATTAAAAATTAAATACTAGAGATATTTTTATTTCACTTAAAGCAGCCAGCTATGAGCAGCAAAATTCTAGTCCAGATTTGACTAAGGCTTGTGTCTAGTCTCAGGCAGTTGCTTTAAATGTGAGTTTCCCAACTGGCAGCACCATCTGTGGTAGAGTACTGGTCTCACCAGACTCAAGGATTTTGTAGTAAAGACATCAACAAAAACTTTATATGAAATTATTTATATCTTATTCTTTATTGACTTCTTTGAAAACAAATAAAAAGAAAAATTGCCCTAACTTAATTGACAGGTGTTTTTCATAATTGTATTGTGTTGTACGTGGATATTGGTATTTTAAGAGTAGTTCTTCTCACAAGTAACATCATGCATGAATTTATATCACTAATTTGTTGTGTGTTGCTGTTTGCAGTCACCTCAGTTGCTCTCTCCAACACCTACTGAGGTAATCCCCAAAGCCTTTGTACTCCTGTTCTGACCCATGTTGTGATGCATAAACCTGGTCATATCGATAACCAGCAGAGTCTGCAATGTGGGGTTTTCCTCCTGCCTATACAGTGCATGGGGTTTTACAATTTATGGTTTTCACAGTGTTACTTGTGTTGAATACGTGCTTTGCTTCTGGATTGTCATCTGGACACATCTATCTCCACTGTCATCCATGTTCCTGCTTTCTAAAATAAAGGTTGTATTGTGGTCACTTCTTCAAGCTCTACTAAATAAATTACATTGGGAAATATGATTTATGTTTGCATTTAAAGCTGCCAGCATGAGTTGACTTAAACTAATGCTTGGCATAGCTTTGTCTTTTTTTTTTCCTTTTATCTTTTTATTTCACAAATAGTTAACCTACTTATACTATTTGTGCACATATACTCTTCAATCATTTGCACATACCTAAACTTCTAGGTCTGTGTATTTTGATGTGCATTAATGATCAAAGCCAGTCATTGTTTCAAGAAACATCACCTTGGAAGCAAAGAAACCGTTTCACACAGCTTCCCAGGTATAGTTACTCAATTACATATCACAGGCTTGGCTAATTTTTCCATTATCTCAATTTTATGTTAAGAGAACTGTATTGCAAAATTTTGGTAATAGTGGGGAATTGCAAATTTTCATTAAGGTTTGTAAATTGCCAACTGTCATGATGGGTATTGGCTAAATAGGGAAGTTAACCAATAGAAATGTAATTTAATTGATAGTTTAAAAATAAAAACATGCTTTATTTCATATTGGATTTCATGAACTTGATTGACTGTTCCTTACAGAGACACAAAGTACACAAAAGGTAAGGTGTGAAATAATCAATATGAAATCTTGGTGGTTTTGAAGATTATAATAATTTCTTTTAAATTAGCTATCTGTTACAGTTGTACTATTCAATTCCAGAAGTGACACTGGTATGGAGGGTGGTGTTGCCATCTTTTGTGTTATGTCAGTTCTCCAGGTTATCTAGTTTTGCCCTCCTTGCTGTTTTTCTCTAAAGTCTATGACCAGGTGCTCAGGCATCATCATCTGCAAACTTGCCACCAGTTTTGTTGCAGGGATTTTTATTAGAGGAAACTTCCAGTGTATTATATATATTATATATATATAATATATATATATTAGCTAACATCTTACGGTATTTAAACATCATTGCAAGACTTTCTAGACATTGCTATACTGCTTGTAACTCTCTTCACATCGGTTGAAATGGTTATTAAATAGTGTAGCTATTTTGGGAGGGAAACATCTCAAACTGGGCCTAGAGGGATTGGTGGCAGAACACCTACAGGACGCTGCATGCTTGGGAAGGCATAAGTTCTCCCTTTTTTATGTTATTTCTTCTGAAATGGATATTAAAGCAATAGTGCTACTTACAACTATGCAAAACTGATTTTCAGTTTTTGAAAATACAGTCTGGGGTGAGGTGGAAGGGATGGAGCACACTTGAGCCAGAGGAGAAAAACTGGTGATGGAAGAACATTGTACATTTCCATAGAGTCGAGGATAATCCCAGAGAAGCCAAATGGGAAGTTGCATTCATCTAAAGATGAATGGCTGGGTGTAATTAAGTGGTCCTGGTAGGAATCTGGGAGATGATGATGGTGATAAGTAGGATCTCCTGTGTGTTTAGATGATGAATTATCCCATGGGAGTCGTCCAGGTGCCTAAAGAAGTCCCAGGATTCATGACAAGTGGCTAACACCGTTACAGTATAGCATATCTTCACTCACTCCTACTGGAATAGGAGAGGGGAAGCATTTTTTGGAGTATGACGTCCCCTAAGGGAGTATCTGCAGGTTACCTGATTTGTTCTAATTTGAGGTTAACTCAAGCCAATTCTTGCTTGTCTTAAAAGAAACAAGAATTCTGAATTTGCTTTTGTAGCTGGTTTACAAAAAGTCATTTCCAGATCTAATTCACTTAGTAATGCTTTTACATTTAAGAAGATATTACATGCAAATTGCAATTGTAATTTAACTAGCTATAGAGAGTAAGGGGTTTGGAATGGGTGTACATGGTTTTAAGTGGTTGAAACCAAGGATTTAGTGGGAAATAGGTTGTATGACTAGCTTTGCACAATGCTGCAGTGTTAATGCTAATGCTGTATATGAGTGTTTATATCACCTAGCTAGTAATGACCATGTTTAATATAGTAAACTGGGCATTTTGTACAGCTGATACAGTTGTTTCTGTGATGTAATGATGCCAACAAATACTGATTTTTGTGTAGCCTGTAAGCCTTATGCATCCATTCATATGGATGGGTACAAAGTGACCATAGTACTATCATGCTAACCTGATCTCATCTTCCACCCACCAGTGTATGTTCAGGGAATTATACTGTCCTGAGAAAACACTTCTGCGCTGTTATATTATTTTCAAATTATATTGTCATTTTAAATTCATGTATGTGCTGACTATTGTGCAAACATGACCATTCTCTGATACTTGGCAGAGCTCCTTTGATCACTTTGTGGTGGATGTGCTTACGGCTCAAAGCCCCCTTTATTTCACTGGGATTGCATGGAGCGTTACGACAGCATCGACTTTCACCTACATGGCACAGAAATGTGCAAAATGGCATATTCTGCCTGTTTAGGAAGTGATTTCTCTTCCCTAATAACATATTTCCTCTCTTCCTCTCAGGGTGACCAAGATGACAGATCTTTCAAGCAGTACAGGACATCAAGTCCTAGCTCTGCTGGCTCACTGGGTTATGGTCGCTACACTCCAACCTCCCATTCTCCTCAGCATTACAGCAGACCAGGTAATTGAAAAGCAGCCTTATTTATTCTCTAGATTTTTCCACTATTTTGTCTTATGTTGTAAGTAAGCTAGACACTGGTAGGCAGGGGTTTAAGGTGGAGTAGCAGTGCATTGCAGTGATTTATTTACTGTGAACATAGAGTCCCGTGGGGAGAAAGGAAACGAGTGCTTCAGAAATGAGCATCTAAGAAAACGAAAGCAAGCATCTGGAAAGACTGATTTGATGTATCTGTAAACAGAAGATAGAACAGTTTAAAGGACTTAATCCTGGTCCCATCCTGCCTGAAGCTATACACACAATCCACAGCTTTTTCACAGTGTGGCACGGTAGCAGCGAATGCACATGAAGCCAAGAGGATGATTGAGTGACTTCATTTCTTGTACTGCAGGGTTATGGCCTGTGTCTCCTCTCCACAGTGCAAGAGCTGGAGGAGTGACTAGTGGTTCTAATGGCTGGATTTTGAAGGCCAAGTTGCTTTAGTTGAGAAGCTTACAGCCATGTTTACTGCAGCTTTCAGCTGCAGTGGCAGCTCTGTTGGTGTTCTTGTTGCATAGAGAGGAGGGGTCACCCCCTTTTAATCTTTGCATGGGGGCCTCATACAAAGGCCCCTTTGTATTTGGCCACTGTATAGAATTTTATCCTTAGAAATAATCAACTAAATTGTTCAAAATTAATTCTAATTTTTTCCACTCCATCATTTGGGTGGAAAACACAGAGCATTTGTATTATTTTCGTGGTGTCTTTTCATTTAGTTGGGGATACATTATAATTATAAACTAGTTTGGAAAATTGAGAGTTCTTAATCTCTCCAGTGGAAATGAAAATTTTATGGGTAACACAAATAATTTTTACAGGAATTGAATACTTTTAATACATAAAGTATTTGAGGAAGGGGAAATGAGGTAGAGTATCAAAGATCCATTAAGGAGAGGAAAGACTGTTCTGCGCCAAAGGTCTGGCAGGTGTGCCATGCTTAAGTTTAGCTACATACGGTTAAAGAAAGGAAGAAAGAAGCAAAATTCCAAATTAATTCTAATTTTTTACAGATTCATTGAAAATTTAGAAGATAGTAATCATAATTGCCACTTTTAATAATTGCCATTAGTCCTTCAAAATATGTTATCAGGATATTATTACAACAAAGCAAAGAAAGATGATGTCTGAGAACATTTTTTAAAGTATTAAATCACATATCTAACTTTTGCAGCTCAAATAACTTCAGGATGTTTCTTCAAAGCTTAAATTAGTCGTGCACTTGAGTGCCGTGGTGTGTTGTGAACTAAATTCTACCAGTGTGCACAGATGGCAGTGAGAACTGGACCCACTCATAGCACAGTTCTCAGCAGAGACAAGGCTCTCCCCATTTCATTTCATTAGATCCATTATAAGCATATATCATTCCCTCTTGCAGCTTTTGAATACGCAGATTTTCCCCTGAGTACAGCTGTGCTTTTTGTGATGCCTTTTCTGGAATATTTTCTGATGCGTTACATTATCAGCATTTTATATGGTACTCTTTCTGTCTGCAGAAAGCCCATGTCCCTTGGCCAACCACATAGTATGGCCACTGTGATGTTTTTAGCAATAACCAGAAGTCTTAAGTATAAACTATATGTTTTCTAAGCATCAGGAGGAAAATGTTCCTGAAAAAAAAGGATGGCATTGTAATTTGTGGCTTTCAGTAAGTGAACTAAATAGTTTATTTTCACTTACTCTCTGTTGCCCCCAGCTGGTACTCAGAGTCTTGGTACCAGTAGCTGCATCTCCCTGCCCCAACACCCAAGCCCTACATCTACATTCAGACATCATTACATCCCTTTCTTCAAAGGTAAGGTCCAGGAATGCAAAACCGTGCTGTGATTACTGTAGACTTATTTCCGATGTGTTTCACTTTTATGTCTGTGCAAGCATGGCTTCTACTTGGATAAAATTTGTCTTAATTTTGTGCAAGTGCTTTCTTGATGTACTGTGTAAGTTTTAAGAACTGAGTGGGTATGGGTTTTATTTTGCCTTTTTTCAGTGAGTGCTAAGTGTTTTTTCAAAGGGGTGAAGGGAAGGGATTAGATTTTTCGAGTGAAAAAAAGAGAGGGAAATAAATTAAAAGTCAATTTGTCCTAAAATATAGTGTTTACCCTATTTTGGTGATGCTAAATAAATACAACAAGCTTATCTGTTTGATCCGACGTTGGATAATCAGTTATCTAATGTTCTAACCTGCATTTAGTCATTTCTTCATATTATTTGTAGCATTACCAAAAATTATGCCAGAAAAGTTGGTTAAATCAGTATACCTGCACTGATTAGCAAATAATGTTGCAAAACAGAGTAATTGAGTCTAGTCTCCTTGCCATTAAATTTTTTTGCTGTGGATATTAACTTTTAATGACCTCCATGTTGCAGATGTGAGACAGTAACAAGAAATGCCAAGAACTTTTGAGTCAAAGGCTATTTTTTTAGCTAGTTAGTTTAATGTCAGAAAGAGAAGACATTGAACTACCACATGTGTCTTCCCCTGAGTCAGTTCTCTCTAGTAACAATACAAGTGGGGAGGAGACATGAATGTTGAATGCCAAACATTTCCAGTGGCTGTTTTTTGACTCTTATGTACTGTTTGATTTAAAAAACCTGCAAAACTGTTCTTCTTGCCTTCATAACCATTACAGAAAAGGAAGTGAGCCTCTGCAGGAACCAGACTTGCATCTCAAATGAATAGCAGGTGCTCATCACCTTTGGAAAGCTGATGGGCCCTAATGCATCCAGAAACAGTTCTGTACAAAGTCAGCTGAATTTCATTGGTATAAGCAGGAATGGAATCGGGCTCAAGTCTCCTAAATGTGATCCCCGAGAGCAAATTTTGGAGGAAAAAGCTGATGAGACTAAGCTGGTTGTTGCTATTGTAAAGTCTACCTGCAAAACTCCTTCCCCCCACCCTGACATTTCTTGGAAGGCTGGCACACACCCTAGTATTCCCTGAGGCACTGCGTGAACGATTTTTCTATCTGTCCTCTAAATTTGGATGATATCATCCAACCTGATGTACTGAGTCAAAAAAAACCTCTTCAGTGCATGATTTCACTGTATGGAAAGCTCGTATTTGAAAGCCCGCCTGCAGTTGCTTAGCAGCGCTCCTGTTAAAGTGGGTTTCTTTTCAGTGCTACCCACTGTAGCTCAGAGCAGCAGCAATTACTTGGTGCTGCTGTTTGGGGGAAGAAATCCACAGGGGCATCTCCTTGTGCCCGAACAATTATTAGTTGCGTGCTCAAAATTATAATATTTTGCAATTCTGCGGCACTTTTTATCAAGGATCTAAAGTATTTTGCAAGCAGTAGCTTACAGTGCCTCGCAGGGCTCCTCTGAGGCAGGCAGGGCTGTTTATACTTACCCTGTACAGGTAATCCTGAGCCCTGCAGGGCTTGTGTAGGTTATCAGCTGTTTTAACACTGAGTTAATGTCTCAATCCGAAAGGAGTCAGCAGATTTGCCCCTGTCCTCTTCAAGTTCTCTGAATTCTTTTCTCTGAGTTTCACGCTGTATTTTTGCCTTATCTTGAGAAGCCTTTTGAGGGCGTCAATGTGCTGTGTTTTTTTGTCTTCGAAATGGTTAGTGTGGGGAGAGCAGGATTGTAGAAATAGTTGCTTTGTATCCAGACCAAGATTAATGTTGTCACTGCAGTTTTAAAGAAGTGAAATCACACTAATTTAAAAAATTTTGATTAAATCCAAAAATAATACACTGCTTAATAATGCTAGATTGTTATCTTTGTAAGAGTAGCACTCCACAATCGTCATAAAAAATATTTCTTCAAGCTTCCAGGAGGCAGAAATGTTACTGCCCTAGGGAAATTAAAACAGGCAGAATCTTTCTTTTGACTTCACTAACTTTACATTGTATTCTTCCTCAGAATTACATGGTTCATAATTTTTCCAGAAAAAAATATGATTACTGAGTTCCTGTTCTTTCGTCAGTATACTGTAGTCTGGCTCCCATGAAGTGTGATAGGATGAGCTATTCTTTGTCATGCAGACAAATTATTTGGTTGTGGTCTTTTAAGGATTTTTGTCATCAGAACATCTTCAAAATAAATCCTGTGGCAGCTTTGCTTCAAGAAAGTTTCACAGTTCAGACCCTTGCAAATCATAGGGTGTGATATTCCAAGTGCTGATGCTTGGTGTAACTCTTCCTGTTGAGGTGATGGAACCAGTGAATGTACAGGCTGTGCTGAGCACTACTGAAAAAGTACTTACCTCAAATGTTGTGGAAAGTATCTTGCCTTTCTAGTGCAGGAGCACAGCTTCCAAAACCCATTTAATTTGGCTTTGAAAGCTTGAAAAGAATTACTCATCAAACTTCAAAAAACTTTGTCTAGCTTAACGCACCACGTGCAAAGATGTGAAAGGATCCACTTTTGGGAGTAGGCTCTGACATCTCCCTCATTAGACCAGTGATAACTGTTTGTTGTTCAATCCCGAACTTAGACAGCTCTTACTGTAACTTGTTATCAAATCTCTCATTCTCCCAGATAAGATAAAAGCTGACTTGGAAAGGGTATAAACAGTGTGATCCTTTTCCTGATAGTGCTTTGAAAAGAAAGCATGGTCTTAGCTCTGGTCAGTTGGCTCCACGTACATAAGGTTAAAAGAGCAGCCTACCCTGTGAGCAGCCAAAAGACACAAGGAAGTTTTTGTGGTTGACACTCAAGTTCAAAGTAAACCTTTCCAGATTCTTTCCAAGTTAAACAAAATCCAGGAAGGAATTCATGCTTCTGGTTTTTCGCTCTCCACTGACCAGCAGAGCAGATCACAGCCTGCAGCTCCTTGTGGCAAAAGACAAAACCAGAAGTTTGAAAAATATCTCTCTCGGGTAGTGTTAGTTTCTCTGAGACCTTGTTTGAAGTTCTTCAACATATAGCAGGAAAACCTTGAAAGAGACAAATTCTTGGCAAAATCCCATTTTAGAGATTTTTATTACAGGCTAGATTAAATGACTGTCTGGAGTTCCTACACATGAACATTCTACATGGGTCCTCGGTTTGCGTTATTATTAAATACTTTGTATGCAAAATGTGAAATACAACTGCTCTTTTGTGTTTTTCCAAATCAGTGGCAGAGTTATAAATGTAATTTAAATGTGCATCAGCGTGGACAAGTGGGCTGCAAGAAGAACCTTTTCCCTCATTTCATCCTTAATTCTTTCCTTTTGAACAAGTTAGAGGTGATGGCTTTACAAACTGCTCCACCCAGGTGATCCTTCCCTTGAGCAATTCACAGATTTGCTGCCCCCTGGTCCTTGTGCCTTCATCCTGTTTCCTTACAAGTTTATTCCTCTTAATCAATGCTTCCTCCTGATTCCTCACTGACACCCTACCCTTTCCCTGAAGAATGACTCTCTATATATGTACAATTCCAGCACCTTGGGGTCACTGTCAATGAAGTCATTATTCATGCAAGTCATATATGAATATGAGATTTTAATAATACACTAATTTTAAGTAAATGAGCAATTGATACACTGTGAAGATCACTTGGCAACTTTCCTTTTCTTTTTAAACTAAAAAATTCCAATAGAAACATCACTTTGGGATGAAGATTTTTAAGGTTATTGGAGTTTTAAAGGATCTCACTTAAATAAGTGCCCAGCACTGCTCTTTATGGTCAAAGTTGGAGTGGCATAGAGGCTTCTTTCATATAGTAGGGATGTTCAGGCATCTGGGCAGCAAGCAGCAAAGAAAGAGGCAATTAAAAAATGTGCTGTGAAAACCTGTTGCTACTTCTTTCCTTCCAAGAGCAAAGCGGGAATCAAGAAACTGAATAACAGTCTGGTTCCTTGTCTGAGGACAATTTGACTGCAAGCTGGTGGTGACACACCAGATTTTTGGTAATGTTATAATCCTTACCTTACTTTTTGGGAGTACCACAGGCTATCAGCATGTCCAGTTGAAATCTCAGTTTCTCAGCTGCTCTGATTACATTTTTGCAACAAGAAATCACTTATTGAGTACACAGTGGTAATGGCTGAGTAGTTTTCAAGTTTTAATTTGGCACCGACTATGAAAATAAGAGACACAAAATTTAGAACCGATAAGGTATGAATCGTCATGAGACACCCAGCACACTCTTCTGACCTCTTCTGGCTTGCTTTTCCTCTCATCAAACTCGGTGGCACTACCCAGTTGAGTTCAGTGGTGCCTGTCAAGGCTGGCTTTGGTGACAGACAGATGACCATGTGTCCACTGCTTGTCAACAGAGGCAAAGACTGAGCAGAGGCAAGGGTCAGCAGAGGCCACCTCCATGGTGTGGTCTCGGCAGTTATGGTAATGCAGTAGTTTTATGGTTATAAAACTTCCCCTCCCTGAAGGCAGAACTCAGTTACAGATCTAGTGCTCTGAGCTGCTGCACTTTCTTTATCCCCCGCAAAATCTTGCTATAACTTCGTTACTAGCCATTAAATTTGTGCTCCATCCACACTAAAACAATAACAGTGAATTAACAACCATTTTATGTTAGAATAAATGTCATGTTTGGCTTCCAGTTGCTTAACAGTGCTGTAAATTATATGGATTTTACAAGTCCCAAAAAAGTAGAGCTTTACTTTTTTGTTTGCCAAGCAGCACTATAATGCCATAGAGTGTGCTTTGGGGAAATTAGCTAAGAGGAAATGAATGGCATGGGCTGAGCATTTGATAAAACAAGTGGGAAAATGAATATGGATCAGTTGTATGTGTATCTTGAAATCTAGTGAAGTACTATGGCATTATAGATCCATGACTTGATAATCCAACCTTGTTTGCATAAATATGCTGTGGCATGTTGCCTGTGGGAAAAGTTTGCAATTAAGAACCAAATTTCAACATCTTTTTTGTCGCTAGTGTATGCAGCAATATTTGACTTAACCATAACATCCGGTTTTTGGCCTAGTCCTGCTTTGACATAATTTAAACACTACTGAATGATTTCATTCCTGGTTTTGGGGCAGACTATGGGCCATAGCGTTAAACTTTTCAAAAACTTGATTGACAGATTATTCAGTTAAGGCTATGCAAGACACGTTACAAGATTTTGGATGTTCTTAGCCTTTTATTTTTTTCATTTTCTTCATTGTTAAAAGAGAGGTGTTAGTTTAAAAGTGGGGCAGTTTAATCCGATATATCAGATGTTCATTACTGATGTTTGGAGACGGAGCCAATTACAGTGTGTTGAAAAATAATGGGTTTTACAAAAACCATATATTTAAAAATGTTGGATTAGCAAGTCATTCTGAACAAGCTTTTATGCTTGAAATACTCTACTTTGCTTTCCATTTTTTCTTTTATCTGCTTTCTTTGCTCTTCCCCTTGGAGGCAGTGAAAGTGGTCGGAGCACTCCAAGCTTATCCATGTACTCAGACAGCAAATCTTCACCTTCTGTCTATCAGCAGGCTCCTAGGCATTTCCATATTCCAGGTAGGCATTCACTGCTTAGCTTTTGATCTTCGATTGCTGGCACCTGTTTATTCTCTTCTGAATGTAATTTTATTTCTTTTTTTTGCATTGATTTGTGAACTTTGAACTGCAGGAGAAGAAAATGTTTGATAAGTGAAAATCTGTTAAACTTAGTGTCAGAAATGAAAGAGTTAGAGACCTGTGTGCTTACGTATGTAGAAAATACATTAGAGGAGGAAGACAGTGACAAATGTTATTAAGCCTACGGAGATAAAATTATGTATAGTGCCATGGCTTCATAGGTCAGTTGAATTTGTGTGCAGGAGGGAAGGCTGAAGGGGTTTTGATTTTGTTTTTTTCCTTATCCATCTACTCTCTGAATTAAAGAGTCATATCAGCATAGACTTTAAAAATAGCTGGAAGACTTTAGACCTCTGGGACGCTCACTGTGGTTGTGTCTTTGTGTATATACTGTACTGTTTTCAAGTTCACATTCAGTCAACAACCACATTAAATTTATGTCGACAGTGTTTAGCTTTTTGACTGCTAAGCACATCTACTTACTCAATGGAATAGTTTATTTAAGTTTAGCTTCTGGGGTTAACTTTCTGTAAACAGACAGTAATGGGGAATTGTATCTGCTCAAGTCTGTAGTACTAAGTAAATCTGTTGTCTGTACAACATGATATGGGAACCCTGGACTGTGGCTCTGGGGGCTTTAAAAAAAAACTCTTAGAAGGCCAGGTTAGCTATAAAATTCAAAATATAGACAAACTGTAGAATTTCCTGTAAGAATATTGGACATTTCCAGTATAAACATCTATATCGAAACATGTACACTTTCTTCATAATTAATGGAAAAAGTCCCTTTTCAAGCGTGATTACTATTGTCTGTTGTACCTGTATATGGATTTTATTTTAAGCAGTGACAAGTGTAGCCACTTTCTCTTCATTGTCTGTGAAGTATGCATTGGTAGTGCAGATGTAACCACCAACATTTCAGCAAATGGATTCCATTCAAGTTGTCTCAAAGCATTTTGAGGGACTTAGGATTATGCTGCAGTGGTAGGTATAGCCAGTGTTATAAATATATAAAGATGATGGGTAAGGCTTCATTCTGTTGTAATAACGAGTGAATGACAAGCCACTGAATGAATGCATAGTCTTTGCTGAAGTGTTTGCATTTTTAGTGTTGTTGAGAGGAGACAAGAGCAGCATGGTCTGAACTGCTTGCTTACTCTTTTATTCTTTCCTTTCTCTTTCCTTTTCCTCAGACACTGGCGTAAAAGATAACATCTATAGGAAACCTCCTATCTACAAACAGCATGGTACAGTCTGCTTTTCTCTGTTGCAGTTTTCTCTACGTGTCCTTGTAAAGAAATGCCTGTTGACTTCTGAATTAGTGAATTAGTCTTCACATTTCATTATGCCCCCACAGTCTCAAATAGAAAAGGAAAAAATTAACATGGAAATTAAATAGCATTATATCCAAGGGTTCAGTAAGTTCTCTAAAACTGGGATAATGATATTTTGATTCGTCTTGGTAATTCAGAGCTGATAATAACTTTAAAGCAATATTCTTATATATGGAATGACCTAAAATGTAAATGTGGGAGGTTTTTCTTCTCTTTTCAGACCATGTCTTGGAGTATCTAGTGTTTTGTAAATAATTCTGACTGCTACATTGCTGGGGAAAAAAAAGTTCATTGATAAGTGATGTATATGAAATACCTACTTTTCATCTGAAATTCTTCAAGATGTAAAATATCAGGAAAAAATGTAATCAAACTATGGCAGTGAGGAACAGATTCAGTTTCTGATAATACTGGCAAGATTTGATTGGAAAAAGTGGTAAACTCAGCAACAAGATTGCTGTCTGAGTTTCTAAACAACAGCAAGAAATATGCAATGTTTTGTACCACTGAGGATTTGACTTAAGACTCTAGAAAATGTAAAAAAAAAAAAAAAAAAAAGGCAATATAAAGTCTGCATTCTTCTATTATTATTTTTGCTGTATATTTCACTGATTAACATCAATGGAATTTCCATATTGTTGTCAGTTCCTACTGCATTCTCAGTGGTGTTTGGCAATGATCTTGGTTTATGATACAGACATACAGAATTCATTTTTCTAAACTGAATTCCGTTATTAAGCTTTGAATCAAATGTGTATGGATTCTGCTGCAACAGGATGCCTAAAAAGTGCAGAATTACACTTCTGAGTAAGAGTCATGACTGTGGTACTCCTGTACTCAGGAGTATAGGACAAAAAAGAAAATAAAATAGATCATATAAATCTGCCCCAAACAAAAAAAAAGGGGAGGGATTTTAAGAATGATTACTCCCCTTCTTGGGAATGAATGAGGGAATAAAATAGACATGAGAGGTGTTTATCACACAGTGAGCAGTAGCTATGGCACTTTGGGGATGCAGGCTTGTGTCTTTGGGGATGCAGATGGAAGAGCAAAGCTATGCCGCTCTTCATGGCAAGGGAAGGTCTAGTCTGTGCCTGTGACCAGTGTCTCTGTTGGAGCAACCCCTCCCATCCTGTCACCTTCTGCAGCACGATCCGCACCGAGGTGACCTCCCATGTTGTATGTGAGAGTGAGAAAGCTCCGTGTGTCTGTTCTCCCACACTTCAGCGTTAGCTGATAGATGAAACCTTTCTGTGAGTGAAAGGTAAAGGAACTGCAGATACATCACTGGCTTCATGGTCAGAACAAGGAAAATACATTTCACGTATTCTTCTGTTGTGGTAACAGGGGGCTTTAACTGATTTTTAAATGCCCAATTCGCCTAGTTTTTAAAACTATCCTTCTAGATAGTTCTCATTTTTTACTATCTTTAGTTGTGGTAACAGGGGGCTTTAACTGATTTTAAAATACCCAATTTGCCTAGTTCTTAAAATTATCCTCTGTAGTTTTCATTTTTTACTATCTTTCATGGAAAATGGCAGTTATTTCTGTTTTGGATGAAGTTCTAGTTTGGATCTGAGACAAGAGTAGGAGAAAGAAAATTGTCAGCTGATGTCTCCCAACTGAGTGAGTCAGCCTGTACATGCTCACGGTAACTGGTGCTTCATGCTAAAGTAACTGCCCAGGCAAATCATCCAGATTTAGGTAACCTCTCTGGTTTTTCTGGGTACAGTTTTGAGCAAAGTCAGGCTCACTGACGTTTCAGTGCACTTTAGGTGTTAGTCTTTGATATACATTTTCAGCTCACAATATCCTAATCTTGGACAAGCTAATGTTACCCCTAAGGCAAAAAGATTGTATCTGTTTGGTTTAGTGCTTGATTTAATGTAATCTGCCAGCCTTATAGTCTGCCCAAGCTCTCTAATTCCTACTTGTCTTTAGATACACAAATCATTTGAGGTGACTACTCAGGCTGAGCGAAAAAAGCTACTGTCAAAGGAAAAAGTTGAGTGTTACAATGGTGTTTGGAAAGATCATGAGCAAATGCGAAGTTACAATCATCTGGTGCAAATCAGCATAGCTTCAGTGATTTACACAAGCTGATGATATGGCTCTAATGTCCTGTATCTTGGCTGTGCCATTTAACATAACAGATATTTTTGGTTTGCAAAGATGATTCTAAGCAGACACTTTTTTTTTTTTGTTCCAGGCCAGGCATTTTTATATCAATTTTCCATCCTTCAGATATGCAGTTGAAGGCTGGTTTCTGTCAATTTTGCACTGCTCTATGGAGTTGTTCCTTGTAATCACTGGAGTGAGCAGAGAATTAAATTATCAAGACAGAAATCTCTATGGGTTAATAAGAATATACGTTTTAAACTTTCTTTTATAGATTATAGATGTTCTGAAAACTTATGTTGAAAATACATGCTCATTTTTCTACTGAAGAGCAAAGCATGATTTACTCTAACTCAAAACAAAAAAAGAATCAATAAACTTTCCTTCCAATAAAAAAATACATGAAAAAATAAATACAATTTACCTTTTATTCTGGAAGAACTCTTGGCTAAAGCATGAACATGAGCATCTGATGATTCAGCTGCTCAAACTAACAGGACACTGAATTGGTACATGATGAAAAGGAGCCAGAGAACATTCCTTCGTTGAAGAGCCCAAGTTTGAACAAACAAGCACAAAAATGTTCTTTAAAACAAAAAGTGCAAGAAGCTCTTCCAGAACATTTGGCTTTAAAAGGTTTCAATTACAGCAGTGCCCGACAGATTTGCTGTAGCTACAGCTTCTGTGTTTCTATTATAAACACCCAACTTCAGAATGAAAAAAAGGTGGTGGAAGAATGGGACATGTAGAGATCAGGCTGAGAGCTGGGGTCAGAAATTGAAGCATGCAGGAGCCTGTGTAGTTGTTCTTTTGTGTGTGTTCATGTTTCAGAAATATTTGAACATAGTTCAAAGTTAAAAAAAAAAATGAAGAGGTTTGCTATTCAGCAATATTAGCACTTAACCATGTGAAACATTGGGGTTCACAGCAGAACTGAGTATCCCTTGTAGCAATGAAGCTAATGCTTAGCACTGGTGAAATTCAGGCCACTTGGATTTATCTGCCAACCATGTGTTGTAAAAGCACTCTCAGAAACTTGGGAGGGGCCAGCCTTCACGGCCCCCATTGGTTTTCATTGTACTTCTTCTCTGTATGAAACCTTGGTGTTTAACTATTTTGAAAACAGATGCTCTCAAGATCCCATGGAACATTTGAAATCTGTGAGCAACACTTTGGATTAAACTTGTTTTTTTTCCTCTGAAAACATAACACCTTGAAACCAAAACAATTTCTAAAAATGTATCAGAACCTCTATATGAATTTCTGATTTAGTGAGAGTAAGATCCATACATATAACCTGGAACAACTTGTTGACTGGTGGTTTAGGGTATGCTCCCGAAATATCAGTGAACCAAGTTTAAATCTTTCTTGCAGTGTAGGGACTTTATTCTTCATCAGTCATACATGGATATTTCTTTCTATTTATTTCTCAGAGAAGCAGCTTACCCTCTTGGGAAAATGCCCTTGTCAGGATGCAGCTAACTGTAAAAACCTTGAGCTTTTTCATAATGCTGTTTTTATTTTATGACCCAGATTTGTTTTGCCACATTAAATAGAGAGAAAAAAACACCTCTACAGTTACAGGTTTTCACCTCTAACCCATAGATTTTTTTCCTTATTGCAATTTGTCATTTTTTAAGTATCACCTCCTCAACAAAACCTCTGCGTGTGAGCTGTGTAATGGCACCAGAAAATAAGCCCGAGTAGCACTGCAGTGCTAATAGCAGTGGCCTTTTGCCCGTGTTGTTTAGATGCAGGGCAGGTCCTCTGCAAATATGCTGCCTGGGGGAAGGGAGAGGGCAGAGTTCTTCCCAACTTGCTGGGAGTGTTGCAGCACTTCTGATGGTGCAACTTGATCTCCTCCTCACCTCTGTCTCTGAGAGTCTAATCTGAGCCCCAACTTTTGTTAAGAACGAGCAGTTTTCTCCACAATATTCCATTAATCTCAGAGAGTTAGAAGAATCCTAGCTAAGATGTAAAATTACTAAACAGAAAGTTGGTTCTGTTTACTTCAAACCAGGATAATCATACTATTTTTATTATTAATAAATGTTTTCTGGCTGCATTGTGTTGCCTGGGGCTCTTGTGTTGCCTTTATACTCAGGCATCGCAGACAACCCTCTTGTTATGATGACTTCTCATGGACTTAAAATCAAGCTAGATCATTGCATTATTCTAGTTTTGTACCATTATACTCTCCCCCAAACAACATAGAGTGAGAGAAAAGCAAGTAGGACTCAAATTTTGGGAAGCTATCTGAAATGGTATGAAATTTGGCACAAAATATTTCTGTAAGATTCTGAGGTGTAACTCAGTGCCTGGAACATAAAAGACAAGGAAAACCGCATTTGATAGTTGGGAACTATCTAATGAATGGCTTTTAGGTTTTCAGTTTTGAGTTGGAAAGTTACAAGAAAGTAAACCAAAAGGAAAATATCAGCAATATTTTTTTATTAAAATACTTTTTGACAGAGCAATATAGTCAGAAAAGTGGTTGGTCACAGAGTTGTGAATTTTAGAGTCTGACATAGCCTCTCACAGATTTCATGAAGAGGTAACACCAAATTTGTTCCTATCTTCTTTACCATCATTGCCTATCCTTTTTGGGAAGGTAGGAGGCCCAGGTGTGCAGACCACAAAATATCTATGTAACCATATGTACTTTCCTGGTCAAGGTAACACAGAACAATTGGGAAATGACTTGCTCCTGTGTGCAGTGACCATATAAATCTGTCCCCCAGTTATGCTGTAGGTTTTTTCCCACCAATCATTCGCTAAACATAGTTTCTTCCTAAAAAGATAGGTTCAAAGTCCAGCAAGAATAAATTGTCTGAATTCACTGTGTGCCTGAAGGATGAGTATTACTGTAATAATTTCAAAATGGTTTTAAGTAATTCTGTTAAACTATAGCTCTACACATGGAATTTTCTGCCCAGCTGTTTTGGGTTTTTTAAATTGTTTCTTTTTTTGCTCTTAAAAATATTTGGAACAAAACCACAGTCAAAACAGAAGACAGAAATAAAAGATGTAATCTGTTCTAATTTTTAAAATTAATCTTCCAGCTGCAAGAAGATCAGAAGGGGAGGATGGAAGTTTGGATCAGGACAGTAAGAAGGTAATGATCAGAAAGAACAAAGGGAGTAGTTTATTGATCTTTCTTGAAGCAACTGTTTTTTAAAACATGTTCCTACTTAAAGGTATTCTTTCATATAACATAATCATTACTACTTCTAGGTTTTGAAAGAAGATATAGAAAGGTTTAATCTCTGACACAGGGCGTTTAGAATCTACATTCTACAGTAAAGAAAGGAATAGGGGTATTGAGATTAAGAGCAATAAACTCATGGATTTTCACTCAGTCTCAATATATACATTGGTGATTCAGCTAAGCCTAGGGACTTTTA
The DNA here is from genome assembly GCF_001431845.1 of Calidris pugnax. Classification (NCBI taxonomy): domain Eukaryota; kingdom Metazoa; phylum Chordata; class Aves; order Charadriiformes; family Scolopacidae; genus Calidris; species Calidris pugnax. The sequence continues at coordinate 3,807,285 of NW_015090793.1, read as the reverse complement.
GTTCGGGTGCATATTAACATAAAAGAAAAAGCAGAAGATTAATTATAAGAAAACTGCATAGTGCATTTTCTAAAGTGGTGTGCAGTGGGCAGCTTAATTAACAGACAAACTATCCTCTGCCCAGCTGAAAGTTAAAAGTGTTTTGGTAGCTGTGGCATCTAACAGGGAGTCCCATGATACAGTCAACTTTTATCATTTGATAAAGCGTGGTACAAGTTGCAATGAGCATAAATATACAATCAGTTCATGAGACTTCCCAGACAGGTGAAGTAGGAGAACTGCATTCAGATATTAAATCCTGAATCCTATAATGGGCTTTTTCTCTCTCCAGCTAAAGACCAGTTGGCTTATTCTGAAAGGGGATATGGACACCAGAACTAATTCCCCGGATTCAGACACCCGATCCCTGTCTCTTACTGCCGGAAGCGACAGAGAAAACTTCACGAGAGCGCAGGAGGGCACGACTGCTGGCTACTCCCGTGAGTACTGCTACCTGGACTCAGTAGACAGGATGGTAGTATCAGGAAGATGGTTGATTTGTGCTAATTACTCCTTCATACAAACTATGGGGTTTGAATATTAGTAGAGCCATTTCTTCGGTATCATGACGAAGTGTAAAGAACATTTTGCTCCAAAGATGAATTTAGAATAAGCATTTTTTTAGTATCACAATCATACCTTTAAGTTCATAGAAATCTTCCAGAGATATAAGCCATTGAGTAACAAGGTGGAATAATGGGATAATTTTGTTGCTAAATACTGGTCTGAAGACCGTATGTCCATGTTTGCTGTCAATACCAAAAGCGTGTTCTACACATTTCTCACTCCACATTTCAGCAAGGCAGGAGGTGAAGGAAATGATCATCATAATTGAGTCTCACTTTGACTTTTAGATTACATAAATGACAAAAAAATAGCTTAAATTAATTTTAACAGATAACTGGGCCATTTCTCTCCCTCCCTCCTCCACTTTACACCATGCAGCAGTGGCAGGTCATCTAGGGTAAACAAGTTGGGGAAGCAGTTTTCCAAAAGAATCCATCCAATGCGAGGCATGTCTGGCGGCAGAGCTAGGATGTCAGTCTTGTGGGCATTTTGGTAATGTGATAGCTGGCTCCATCAACTCATATTAAGGAAATTATGGCTTAGCTATGCAAGGAAGAGGAAAAACAGATGCTACAAAGTCTGTCACAAGGCTGTAACAAGATAAAGAGGAACAGTTATTTTCAATCATCAGTCTCGCTGGTCTAATTTGAAAGGATTTGATTCCTTAGTCCTCACTTGCATACGTTTCACGATGTGTACTGTACAGTTCTCTGTGCAGGGGAAACTAAGTCTGACCACCTCACACACCTAACATGTACAAGTCTTTGTCCAGAAATGAACACCTAAACCTTCATTATAATGTGCACGTCGTGTGTTTGGGAGCTTTCTGGAGTTGACCTGATGCTTTTCTACATATGTATTGTGAGAATACTCCTTGCGTGCAAATTTTAAGTAGGGAGAAGAATGTTGCAGACCAAGAACTGTGTAATACAGGAACAACATACGGTGTCAATTTTTTTCATGAGAATGTTGCTATGCCTGTCACTCTTCTATACTAGCATTTCTTTTATGTTTTTTTCATTATTTTGGGAATGTGCAGCTATTAAAACTAGAAATGCAGAAGATGGTTCAGCCTCTGTCAGGGTCAATATCACCTCTGTACCAATGCGATATAGGTTGCGTAATTCATTTTCCATTGCTTTTGTCAGTGTTTCTCTGTCCCTGGTGAAAGTTGGCCCTGTTCCCCAGTTAGCAACTACACAGAAATGACATTGAAGAAGTTTTCTTTTCCTGATGTTTACACTTTTTTCCCTGCCTTTCTTTATGATTGTATTCAGTCACCTGACTGTTTTAATACCTATGAACATCCTTAGAAATTCCTTCTTTACTCAGTCCCTATTTAGTTCCAAATATTTGTCACAGGTTGTGTTGGCCGTGGGAGCTTAGCTTCTCTGCCTCTTGCACTGATAGTTGAGAACTCTGACATTCAGCCCCATCTCTCTGGCTTAGTCAGCGAGTATCAGAGAAAATAAGCTTTTCAGGTACAAGTTTGGTGCCAAGAGGTTCCATGCAGAGTAGAGGGGGTTAGCAGCCATCACAGTGCGAATCTCTGGTGATGTGTCCAAATGTACTGTGCAAACAGCCCTGTGTTCATCTGTCCGGCCTCTGAGCAAACCAGAGAAGGGTTATTCTGCTCTTGAAGATGTTTAGACACATACATTAGCTATGTGCCCAGAAGAATCCTTCCAACAACAAAGCAAATCGGTATGAGGCTTGTGAAATTAGCAGGCATCTAGAGTGGATCTCCTTATATCCACCTGTGTAAATGTGTCTTGCTCCTGTATATGTAGATGCTTAATAGTTAATAATTTACCATAATTAATGATTTTAAGTGTCACATATTTAAGAAAGCGGACATCTAGCAAGGTGTGTAAGCCTTGCTGTTCATGTGTCCCTGGTGTGCTGAGGGGCAAGCTCAGAAAATCCAGGTTAGACTGAGTGTCATACTGGAAAAAGCAGGAACCGTATCCATGCAGAGAGCAGTTGTTATTCAGATAGTGCCTACATAGAAGGAAAGATGGCTTTATCTTGGCCAGTTACTCCAGAAAATTTACTATAATGGTATGACTGCAGTTGGATGTGATAATGAGCAGTATGTGGTTGTTGGCTTTCAATGTTCTGTTTTAAGTTTATATTCAAAAAGAAAAGAAAAGAAGCGGCAAAATAGAACGTGTTTAACTTTGCAACTGAGTTCGTGGGAAACAGAAGCTAAGTGGAGTTCCCAGTGGAGCCAGTGGGTCTTGCTAGCTCATTTGGGACTGCTGCAGCTTTACTTGTCTCTTGGATTTTTTCCAGCCAGCCACACGATGTCGCTTGTGCCCGTCGGTGTGGCTCAGTCCTGGCAGCTCCTCGGCTGCTGCCTGCTAAACTCAATTGGGTTTGTTTTCAAACTGGTCTTTACCTTAGTGCTTTTTGCCGTGGTAACTGCATAGCACCATGTGGCAGCAGAACCAAGCTGTCTCACCCATCTTCTCCGTAGCCAACAGGCCGAGGAATGGAACTCAGCGCTGATGATCAGCACCAGCACCTTTTTCCAGGCAGGAGCAGAGATAGTAGTTTTGTTGCAGATACATTCATTCTGTCTTACAGATATTATGCTCTTTGCCCTCTGATGTTGCTACTGTTCCAGTAACAGGCAATGATAAGTTTCTATTTTCCAAACTGGAATAGTGAAGTGATCCATCTAATTCAGTATTGGTAACTACATCCCCGTACCAGACATGGAAACCCACTGTGGGGCTGAAAACAAAAGTTCTGCTCGTGGTTTAAACCACTCCTTAGATGCTGGTTTATTATCTTTCTAAAACATTTCTTGTTTTTAGGGATCATCTTCATTTTACTAGCTTAAGTAAGTTTATCAACCCTTCTTTCCTGGGCTTTCATTGCCCCATTTATCTTGTAGGCCACTGGTCTGTTGGAGTTAATTTAACCCACTTGAACACTGATGAACACAAACAGCACAAAGGACTCCTCCAGGATCTCTTGTCACTGTCTGAAAATACTATTATTTTCATATCTTATATTTATCAGGATAGACATTTCCAACTTTTGTTTTGTTTTGGTTTTTTTTTAACACTTATACTAGCAATTCAAGGTCATCTTGTGATTGAGCTCCTTTCCCGTTATTTCCAAATGATGAGCTCTTAGCTTAAATAGTAGAAGTGTGGGGTATTTGTTAGTCCCCAGGTGCATTACTTTTCCCATCAATTACAAAATTTTACCTGTTTCTATTACTCTAATGTTCAAGGTTATGCCCGTTCTTTATGGTATCCCAATCCTCCTCTATATTGGCCCTACTTTATAACTTTGTGTAGACAGGGAAGTTTATCAGCCCGTCACTATTTTTGGTGTCCAGATTATTAGTGGAAACATGAAAATTATTTCAACTCAACACCACTCCATGCTCACAGTTTTCTGTTGGAAGCAAACTGGTAGTTCCTCATTATCTTTTTCCCCTTTTAAATATAAAAGCCATAGTTGCTGTTCTCCAGTGGTAAGAGATACTGGACTTGCAATTTGATAGGCTCTTATTGCTCCCTGTTGAAGCACATAAGTGCTTTGAATTATGTTTCCATCACGACTGTGATTCATTGGCGTACCCTGATTTCATGAGCTTTCCCTCCTTGCTCGGTACTCTATCTTCTGTTCCTAAAAACAGAGGTGAAACACTCCTTCAGTGTTGGAGCCCTGCCTAGGTTACCTTTCACCTCTGCTGTTTACTGACATAGCGTAAGTCCCTGTGATCCCATTTCTTCTTTCCTTATTCTCTTTTTTATTTGGATAGCTGGAGAACCTTTTGCTATTTGTTTTAATATAATTTTCAGTGTTTAACTCAGCTTGACTTCTGGCAGTTCTCACTTTATCTCAGAACATCATGAGCCCTTTGCTGATCCATCTTCTGTTTTTTCTTTCTGTATGCTTATTCCTAATCATCTCCTTAGGGTATTTATTAATCCAGTGGGGTCTGGATTCTCTTCCTGCATTCCCCTTTTTGACACAGATTGCTAACATTTTTGACAGAAGGAAGCATTGTACATTCAGTTCTTTGAGCTAACTGACTTCTGAAACTCTTTGCATCAATTTATCAAAGTTTCCTGTACTGGAATCAAGAATGTTTATTACACATGTGTTTTTTCATCTTCTGTTTAATTTAAACTGTTTCAGCTTGTCACTTCTATACAGAATTATTTTTATTAACCAAAAACTAATCTGAAACACTTTTTGTCCTTTCACCAACAAAAGGAACTTCCAAATTTTCTTAGTCGGTTCTCAATATTAAAAGTAAGGCTCTTTGGTTGTTTCATAGCGACCACACACAGTGTTTCATCACCGTATTAAATCTAGTTCCTTCACGGTCACACCACTTTGCCAGTTTTGTCTATCTTAAAACCTTCTTTCTCTTGAGTGTTTGTACTCTCACTGATCTACTTTATCCATTGCCATATCTTCATTTATGCTTTTTTCCACTTGAAGCAATAAAAGAAGTTCTAATGAAAGCAAAACATTTTTTGTGTTTTTTATGAAGTAGTAGGATACCAACCACTCTTTTTTAAGAAACAAAACCAAACCAGATCACATACATCATGATCAGAAGTGATGTAACTCTAAAATGAGGGTACTTTTAATCCTATTTTCAAGTCATGGTTTAACACCAAGTTGGAGGGCAGAGATTTCACAAGTTCTCAAATTTGCTTTACATCAGGAAGCTGCATAAGGCTTCTGTAACACGAGTCCCACAGCTCTCACCATGTCATGGCTGGTAAGGTGATTGCATCCTGACATGCTGTTATTGATAGACATTGTTACACATGTTCGTGGACATTAAATGTGGAGAAAAGGTGAGCATTGCTCAGTTCTATTTCGTCCCATTAATAGAATGTACACATTGATCTTGTAATTTCTGTTTCTGGATGTTTTCTTGAATTCTATGATTTAGTAGGCTGCAAAATATTTAGAAGAAATATAGCCATATGTTATGTCTTTTACAGGATTTCCATATTCTAAATCAGCGTCTCTACCTGGCTATGGAAGGAATGGCTTACATCAGGTAGGTGTGCATTTAAATGCATTCTCCAAGCAATAGTGTATCATAAATAGGCAGCTCAGTAACCTAGTTGAAAATCTACACAGTAATAACACTTCAAAGGTGTTTTGGCTGCCAGCCCTGTCTGACGTATTCATACCCTATCTGGATTACAGTTTGTCTGTCTGCAAGAGTAAGACAGACAGCGGCTTCTCCTTTTAATTGTGTGCATCGTAAGTATTAGGATTCTTGATCCTTGCCCCAAAACAAACTGCAATCCGAAACGTAGAGGCTGCATGTAGTAATAGATCACAGAACGGCTTGAATTAATGATAGAGAGGGTTAGGCCTAATTAGGCAAGTAATGATCTCTGAGCAAAGGTGGAGCAGCCCACATCCATTGCATTTCTTAAACCATCTGTTCTGTATTTTTCTAGTATGCATGTGTGTGTACATATGTATACACACAGAATCACACAGAATGACAGAATCTTAGTGGGTGGAAGGGACCTCTGAGATCATAGAGTCCAACCACATAAAAAAAAAACACACCACCCAACCCAAACCAAAAAACACCACAAAAACAACAAACCAGTCATTGTACTTTTAAGGCAGGGAGGTAGCAATACAGAATGGTGGGCAGCAGCCTAGAGGGCAAAATGCATAACAAAATTCTGATCAGGTCAGACAGTTATTATTTTTGTAATCCTTTTTTTATAACTTTTTAAAATTCTTTATGAAACAGGCATCTTTGGCACTGCGGTTTCTCTCAGGCATCTAGCATTGTGGGTCCTCAGTTCCTGGCTTATATTTTTAGGTACAAACCCGATATGGTTAATAGTGATATGCTGGCGATACATAGATGCACGTGCACTCACGTTTTGAAGATTAATTTGTGTCTAAATTACATGGACAGGACGTCATTCAGATTCCCTCCTTTCTCCAAAGGAGTATGTGAAAGCTGCAGAAGCCCATGATCAGGATTAAACTTTCCTAGTGTTACCAGTAGCCTGAAGCGAGCGAGGGACCTCCTTGCGCCCAGCCTCTGCCCTGGTGGTGCACCAAAGCCATCAGAAGGGATGAGGCCACGGATGAGGCCAAAGCAAACCCCGTCAGCAGTGGAGTTGGCCGCGCTGGCGGGCGGAAGCCGTGCAATGTCGTACGAAAGCAGCAGATGGCAGCATTGGTCCCGCCTGAAGGGTCCGACCTCCCAGCCGAAAACTGTAGGAGAGGTTGAAAAGGTTGCTCATGGTCAAATCCTTGAGGCCAAAACTCGGCTCAGAATGGGTGTCCTCCGTTTGGATTGCAGCTTCATACCAGCTTTTGTGGTTTGTTATTTTTCATCAGCCATCCCGGTGCTATATAACAAAATAAGCCAAACCCAAACAACGAGGAGCCGTGCAGGTTATTGTGAGCGTATCTGTGCACACCGTTGATACCTTAACAGGCAAAAGCGAGACTCGGAGGGGAAAAAAATATCATATACTAGTGTTTTTCTGAGCTCCTGTCATGTTTTCATCATAGCATTTGCCAGCAAAGGAAAAAGACAGTGAGTCAAGCAAAGCTATGGCAGATATGCACAGTTTTCCCTGGTCTTAGTGGCATCAGCAGCATAAAGCAGAATGAGACAAGTTTCAGTGCAGCATAACTGATTTGTGATGATAGCATCACAGGGAAAGGCATGTGACAAGCTCAGTCTTACCTTACTGCCAGGTCTTCAAATAGGGGTGGCTGGTGGCTTTCTCACACCATTCTGCCTCATTGAAAGCTGCGAGGAATCAGACCTCAAAAATGTCCAAAGGGCTTAGGGGTGAGGTGGATTGATATGACACTGGAATTGCCTCTCTGAGTGACATCCAAGCTCCAGCTTTCGCTGGTCTATTGAAGTTCACAGTGTAGTCAGCAAACTGCACCTGCAGTGCCTCCGAGGACCCAGGCACTCACTTGACGCTCCATCCTCTTCTACAGGCAGAGCTCCACCTCTGCAGTCATAGCTCGATGGGTGTTGTGAGCACTTGGGATGCCTGCTTTGAGCAATTTGGTCAAGTTCAAATGAGAATTTATCCTCTTTCTCACAAGGATCTGTATTTTGATTGTGTGGTACCAGCTGGTCTTCTTTTTTCTCTTGACAATGTGCAAAGTGGTAGCAGCAATTTTGTTGCTACATTTCTTCTTTTTTTCTCTTTCAGCCTGAAAATATGGGCCAATATGAAACGGACCAGGAGGCAAGCTGGGGGATGAAAGGTACATTGCAATATTATTTCCCCTCTACTTCATGTTTTATTCCTTGAGAATGCTCATTAACATGTTGCCCTAAAGGTTACTAGATCCTTACATAATAATGACTAGACAGAGACCCAGCTCAGAATCATGTTTATCACAGGGAATCTTCCTTTTATCTCACCGAACATAAAGGCCTGACTGAAGTCCTGCATCATAAAGTGGTGCAACCAGACTGAGTCAATCCCAGTGTCCTCAGTATGTGGCAACAGCCTCTGTGGTGTTGGTTTCATATCAAAGAGAGGAGGAAATTTAAGATAATCGCTCCTTCAAGACATATCTAATTTAAAAAAAAAAAGTCCATTGTGCTTCTTGTTTGTGCTAGAGTGTGGTTAAAATGTATAGCATTCAAAAAGTAGAATTCATTTGCATTCATTTTTTTAATTACAGTTTAAGTGGACTGTGAACTTAATTTGGAACTTGGGTTGGAATTTTCAAAAGAGCTGAACAATTTAGCCACATGCATCTATTCATGGGGAAGAGTATGATTTTGTTTCCAAGACACTTAATCTTGTTTTGAAACTCTAATGCTTCACTTCATGCCTCTGTGTTGATACAAACCTTTGTCTCTATGTTTGAATAGTTTAAAGTACAGATTTTGAAAAGCAGACTTATCTCTGATTTCATTTCAAACTATAAAAAGGTCTATGAAAACATACTAGCTATCCTGGTTGCATTTAATCATCACTGTGAATAGATGACCTTGTGGTAGTCATATCATATATAGTCATATACTGACCGAACTAATGCTAGTCTAGATCCAGGAGTCATTGTCTCCACACCCCCAGATCATGTTTTCTTCACTATTGATATTCCCACTGCAGTCAGACCAAGTGCAGGATGTTGGCATCTTGAAATATTGTATTAACTTAATGGTTTTCATATATGTTCCCAAACTGACATGCCTCTAATAATCCATATATTTTAACTATTTTCAGTAGAGAACAATAAGGGCAGGACTTTTGGATGACAGACTGACATAACTCTGCACAAAAGCTCCCTGTAAAAAGAAATTCCCAATTTTGCCAGACATACTTGCTGTGTAACCCAATGGCATCAGGAGATGGATTTTCTGTAATAAGCCTTTGGCTTCAAGGACTATTGCCTCGGTAATAGGCAGTGTTACAGGCATTCAGAGCATGGGGGTGAAATGCTTACTATGCATGCAGTTATCCAACAGCTATTGAGAAGAGAGAAATGTAGTAGCATAACGAATTGTTGATGTGCCCAGATGTTCATTGCAGTGACTCCAAAAGAAGCCTATAAATTCTAAACTGTGAACCTGTTCTTATTCTCTTGCAGAATACAAGGTAAGAAGGGCTTTTCCAACACTGGAAGAACAATCAGATTCAGCACTTCCTAGCAAGGTTACATGTGTTCCTTTTTTTTTTTTTTTTTATTTTGCTAATTTTTGTCACAGTGAAATGTTTGTCAAATCAAGATGCAAGTATGTACCATTTAAATTAGTAGTTCCCCACACTGTCATTTCCACGCATTAGAATCACATTTAGCTGGAGTTCATATGCTCTTGTCTTTTTAACAGATTTATCCTTATAAAACACTTATTGTAACAAACCGAGTTCGTGTGAAATTGCCTAAGGATGTGGACAGGACCAGGCTGGAGGTAGGAATGATATTTACTTGATGGCTTTGCAAGTATTTGTCCTGTTTGTTTACCATCTTGGAGATTCCAGTGCCCAAGTAACAGCAATTAAAGAATAATAGTATCTGTTATATTTTATTTCAAAACAGTAGTATGTAGGCAATTTAACTAAAAAAGAATAGCCAAAAGTTTGGCAAATGTCTCACCAAATGGTGTTTTACAAAACCCATTAGTTTTGGATGATTATACAGGATATTGAAAGTCAGAATGGGGCAGGTGGATTCGTGTTTTTTTAATTCATATAAAAAACACCGACCTAGAGAAACCCGAGTATTTTAAAAAAGCTCCATTTATCCTGCAAATACATGAACCTATGTTTCAGGCCTATTGTCTTATTCAGCCTATCCTTTAGCTGTGTGATCCGTGATCACTGTGTTACAAATTTGCTGTAGCATCCACCTCTCCCAAAGAGTAGTAGTATAAGCTGGAGAAATGCAGATATAATTTATCATAAAGGAAGGCTTGGTTTCCAAAGGCCAAATCCTGAAGTTGATGTTCAGGCAAAATTCATGAGGTTGATTTTTTTGAGTAATGACAGGATTGAATGAAGACACACCTCAATTATTAAACTAACATATCTTTGTGTGAATTACTGTTAAGCAATAAAAGTTATGTGATTATGTGATTAATATTGGACTTTTAGGAAGATTTATATTTAAATAAATTTATTGTATGTTTAACTTGATAATGTGAGAAGAAAAGAAAAAAGAAACTTTAATCTTAAAGTAAAGAAGAAAAACTGAAGTAGTAGAAAGTTCCTTCTTTAAAAGAAAAAAGTACCAAATTCTTATACATGTAGTATATTTTGGAAATGGTGCTATGTTCTTAAATACTTCAATGTGCTTGTCGCCTGATGACCCAGCAAGTGGTATTGATTTGATTGTAAGGAAAAAGAGCCTCAAATGTGTGCTGTTTTAAGCCTGGGGTGTATCAAGGCATGATAGCAATAATAAAAAGCATAATGAGTCCAGAAAAAGGAGCAGGACTTCGGAGGGATACTCATCTGAACACATCTTCTGAAGGATTCTTTTATATTTATATACATATATGTGTGTGCATTAAAGAATAGAGTCTTTGTTTAAACACATCAGGCTGGCCTGAATAGCAAATGCAGCTCCAAATTGCTTTTTTAAGACAACATGCAGTTTGCTTTGGATGACTGGTGCCTGTCCTGGCTGCCATTATCCGTAACTCATACGCTGCCCTCAGCTGGGACCGCTGTTTGTTTAACGTAGGGGTTGCTCCATCTGCCTCACACCAGGTGCCGCCCGGTGCCTGGTGGCTCAAGAAGCCCGACCACTTCAAAGATCTCAGAGAGATTTTGCAAAAAGAACAATAAACAAGATCTGCTTCAAACCTGCACCAGGAAAGCGATAAGGGGACTGGGCTGATCCTGCTGATCATTGCACTGTGTTAAACGTGCATATCTGCAGGAGGCACTCCTTTGGAGTCCATCTTACATTTATTAGGGATTGGTAGGTTTTTAAACAGGATTATAACTACTGGAGAAACAGAGGCAGCAGCTCATCTACACATTCAAACCATATGCAGAGTTGAAAGGCACAAACGGTTGCCTTCCCTGCCAGCGTCTTCCCCTCCTTCCCATCCCTTCCTTCTGCATTACAGAGCTGCTGGAAATAAGTGGCTTTGCGTAGAAAAGCAATTTATCATTATTTTCTCTTGTGGCAGGGGAAAAAGATTGTAACTTGCTTGCTGACTTGTGCATTCAGCAGATTTCAGGCTTGGGCAAGACCCAGGACTCAGAGAGCCCAAGACTACATTTATAGGTTTGCACAGGAACAGACCAGGGTTAGATATATATCCCATGTGTTAGTAGAGGACCCACTTAGTGTATTTTGGTATCCTCAAGCTTTTGGGAAGCAATAGTGGGAATAAGGGAAGCAGGTTTTAAGGTTAGACGTCACCTTTTCTTGAGCTCTGTTTCACATTCACTAGAGGGTATGGTTCAATGCTCACAGATCCCTCAGAAGCAAGTGCTTTCTCTGAGCAGAATGGGTTGCCAGCTGGTCTTATGTTTTCATCCTGCATAGCAAGTGTCATTCTTGAAAGGGCTGGATTGTGCCTACAGAAGTGGTGAAGGTGATAGCATTGCTAAGCCCAGGCATTATCCAAACTGTAGAGTGATTTATCTTGGGAAGTATTTTAAGAAAAGAAATCCATGTTCTAATATTCCAGCTTTGTTATGATCAGTTTTGTGGATGGATGCCTCACCTTTTGCTTGCTGCTACAAATCAGAACGAGCTCCTGGGTGTGACGGCTGTGGGCAGGGTACAGGTAGTGTCACTGAAAGGAGACTTGGAACCGTTGTGTTTTATATCAGCTATCAAACCTGAAAGCAGTCTTACCCTGTCCAAGATGATTAGAATATCTCACATGTCACGTTTCTGGTTTCCTATTCTACTTAAGAGCAGTAAGTTGAGTGAATCTGCATAAGCTAGCTTTATTTAACAGCCCTCTTGCAAGTTGACTTGAAGCAGGCTCCTGTTTGTGAAACAGCTTGTTATGAACTTTGAGTGATCCAGCCTAGATGTCGTGGAAAAGGCACTGTTGTTTGTCTCTGATTCCCTCTTAGTCTCCTGTATTGAATGCTGCTGTCATGAAAAGTGAATTCAAGTAAATGGTATTAGCTCCTTGGGTCAAATTAAGGGAGGCTGTAACGAAGGACTCAGCTAGTGGTCGAGGACCACAGGAGGGTGGGGTTTTAATGGGTGGTAGTGTTTTCCTAACTTTGCTCCCATTGTGAGTATTTTTAAGATTACACTGTTGTGTAAGGAATTTATTTTAAGGATTATAAAAAATATTTTCTTGTAAAAAGCATGTTTTTCTAAGCCCAAGAGGTATCTAGAGATTAGGAAGGCTCAACTGGTAATAAATGCATTCAAATAATAGGAATTCTTTCTTCAAAAGCACATATATCTAAGCGTAGAAACACTCGGCATGTTTTTGTTTGCTTGTTCTAACTCAGCAGTGAGGCAGAAGTAGCCCAGTTCTTGTGCTCCTCCAGGAGATCTTTATGCCAACAGTGAACTAATACATGCAGCATTGAGAGCGAGTTATAATAAATGACCTGCTGATTTTTAAATACATTACTGGCACTCTGACTTCTGAATGAATAGCCTGGGTCTTCATTTCATGCAAGCTGATTAGAAATGCAAGGAATTTACACTAGATAAGAATTTGGCCCAGGGATTCTTTTATAAGTTTATATCTACCACGGTGCTATTTATTCTAATATTAGATGAACAGACAAGCATTCCTGTGAGCTATTGTAACGGGAAATGGTGAAGAACAAGTTAATTCAGATAATGAACAGAGCAACATAGGAGCAGCACAGGATTGGGTCATACAGTCTGGGTGAAGAAAAAAAATTGCACCCTCACCACGTCTGCAGATAACACAAACTGGGGAGGACAGCAGTTGATGCTCTGGTGAGCAGAGGGACCTGGCCAGGCTAGAGGAATGGGTCAAGAGGGACTTCGTGAGGCTCAGTGAAGGTAGGGGACTGAAAGGCCAACAGGCAACAGTCCCAAGTTCCAGGAAGGGAAATTGCAGTTAGATATAAGGGACAAGTTCCTCACTGGGAGGGTGATGCATTGGAACAGGTTGCCTAAGAGGCTGTTGAATATCTGGCCCTGGAGGCATGCAAAACTCGCTGGACAAGGCCTTGAGGGATGTGGTGTAATTTTAAGGTTGGCCCTCCTTTGAAGACCTCCATAGGTCTCTTATTTGCTAGATCTTATGTTGGATAACGTATATTTAAAGTAGCATTCTAAGCTACCTTTGCTGCAATAGCATTTGTAAACAAAAAAATACATAATTTGGTCTATCTTGGAACATCTGTATCAAAAGGATCATTTTATTATGCAGGGGTTAAAATATAGGTGTCCTGGAGCAAACTTCCCTGTTTTGGACTACTTAAGCCCTGTGTTTCTGGGCACTAAGACATCACTTTTGGATGGTACACATTAGCACATTGCATACACATACCTGCTACTTTCCTAGTGGTGTTCCACATGACCCATTTTGTTTTTATTTCCAATGGAAGTTGGACTCTGGACACTTGAAAATCTTGATACCTCTTTTAAGTCCTTGAACACCTTCTATGATTTAGGTCTTGAGCTCCTAAAAGCCTGCACTTGATACTTTTATCTTAGATTGGATATTGTTTGCCTCTTATTCAGTCACAACAATGTGATTCAGTGCTTGCACATCCAAATTGATAGTTCATGCCCAGCTGCATAGTTGTTTGGTTTTTTTTTTTCCCTGAAGTTGCTTTTATCAGAGAGTATAAGATTTCTTTTGTGGTCACAGGCTGGTAGTTTTGAAAGCCAACATAGTTAGAGTCATTCATTTGGAAACCCTCTTTTAGTGTTTTCATTTGATTTTCTTATCTTAATGCATCTTAGTTTCTTTAGGCTTTTCTTTTGAATGTCAGAGAGTTAAAAGCATTATTCATTCATGCCTATCAAATACAGTAGAAAATATATTATTGCACTTTTGTTTGAGCCTGTTCATTCTTTGTTTAACAAGGATACACTGAAACAATTGCTAAGGAAAAAATATTCTGGAATGTCAAGTAGCAAACCTTCATCTGCCACCTTGTTCTCTTGTAAACAGAAATGAGAGATTTAAACATGGGTGCGGTCTTGTTTGAACAGAGCACTCACATTAATTCAAACATGCTTTTCCTCCTGAAACTGCTTGTCTGGATTTGTTTTAGGGATGACATTTTTCCACTAGTTTTTATTCAACAACCACCCTGGGGCCTAGCCATTTGGGCTGCAACCATTTTAGGACTGGTTTCCAGTGATTGATCCTGAATTTATAACAGTCCCAGCTCCTAGATGTCATTCATACAAATAATGTTGTGTGTCCCAGCTCCTCTGGAGCTCAGATGGAGAAAATCAGGGCAAAACTGGAATGCTGTCCATTTTAACATAGAGAAGTGCAGTTTGTAGTTTGGGGCTGAATTTGAGGTTACGGGCTCACTTCACAATGAAGCTTATAACCTGGGGTGAAAAAGTGCAGTTCGCCTACTTCAGTGGAACTTGACACTGTTTAACTTGCAAAATGTTTGTGTGATGTTTCTTATTCTAGGCATGTGCTTGCGTTGTGATGAGTGCTGGATGTCTACATCAGTTTCAAAGCCCTTGTAAAAAGAGCCGTTGTAAAATGAAAATACACATTAGAAATTACAAGATACGTACAAAAGCTAATTCCTGTCAGAGTGCAAACAGTGTGGGAGTGAACAGGGATTAGATGTGGAGAATTCATATTATGGATGCACTCAAGCAGAAACTAAGGGAAACTGGAAAACCTGCTTTAAGGTAGTTTCTACCTAAAGCAAATGAATATGGAAAGTTTTATGTTTACTCCGGCATACTTTTTTGGATCAGACCTAAAGACCGTAGGCATTCCACCTGAAACCAAACCAAGCTGTGAGTCTGGGACAAATATCCAGATAAGTGCTAGGGCTAACGGGCATGAACATGCAAGAAATAATTTCATTTGATTCTCCAGTTTAATATTCATCTACCTCTTAAGATAAAATTGCAGTTAATGTCTTAAATTTTTGAAACTCAAGATCCTCTACATATTTTCATAATTCATGATGGATTCATTGATTTAGTTTTATTTATGAATTATTTTCTTAATTATATAACATTTTTATCAGCAGTCTGTTGAAGGTGATTACCTGTGTAATTGTCAGTATGAAAAGGCTCATTTAGTTGAGTGACAGAATGATGGCACAAGTAATCTTCAGAGATGTTCTGCTGTGTACCACTGTGCAGGTAATATATTGATACCCCTGAGTGAAATACTTGGATCTTTTCAGTTTATGGCATAATTACACAGGTGAGGAAAACACTGAACATACAATGCTACTGCAGAATATTTTGCTTGTGCCTTGTGATATTTCATAAGAGGTTATATATTTAACTACCCCACAGTAGTAGTGCTGAATGGAATGCAGCCTCCCTGTGAAGTTTCACGATACCCTGAGATATCAAATGAGAGATATCCCCAGGTTGAGCAGCCTTGTATAGATGCTTGGGGCTACATCAGCAGGGGTAAGGGTTTCATGCTCCCTTCCTTGCTGCTTCTACTGCACTGCTTTTCCTGGGAGCTTTTTCAGGGACCCACATTGCTATGTGGAAGCAGAGGAGAGATGGGGATCTACACCTCCTGCCAACACTTAGTCACACAAGTGCTCCAAGTTGCACAACTGTTCAGTGTTGTGAATAAGTGCCCTCATCTAGCATAACCTCAATTGTTGTAGCACCCACTGCCTCATCCCCCTGATCAGTGGAGTTGCTGTAGTTATCTTTTGATACCTTTTGAAGTTCATTAGGTGGCAACTCATGCCGTTTCTTAACGTTCCCTCCCCTATCAGATAATTACTTAATAGTTTGAAATATTTATTGAGCGTGAAGCTTAATTACTTTGTAGATGAGCATAACATTGAGTACTCCCTTGGGAATGTGGCACATGGCTAATTACAATTTTATAATTAGCCATGCAGTAGGCTTAGAAGAAACCTCTGCAAAGCCTGCTGAGCCCCAGCAGTGCAACAGAAAGAAGGGGGAAAAGTGCAAGCCTTGTGGAAGCAGGATGAGGATTTGAAATTCAGTAGATCAAAGAGAAAATTTTCCAGAAAATTATGATTGGGCATCTGAAAGTAATATTTGCGCTAACTTTGAGAGGCACAGGAGAAGGGAATGGGAGGGAGAGGAGAAAAACTGGACAAGGGAGGGAGCTATTATTGCTCCAAAGTATTCAGTTGAGATGTTTTTAACATTCGAAATCTGAACTCAGGAAAAGACTGTCCCACCAGCAAAACCCCTACATTAACTACCCTAAAGAGCTAAGATCTGGTTATTTACATGAATGCTTGCTTACCTGTGGATAAACCTTTCCCAGTAAATCACAGTTTAGTTTGACTGGCTTGTATTTTGAAGACTCTGGAAAAAATCCTGTAGCTTTTACTTCTGGATTTTGTGGATCAGAGGTTGGAAATGTTACAAGGACTAAAATTAATTGAAATGGGCAATTACTTAAAATTACCCTCTATATAGTAGAGTGCACAGTAGTGCTTCAGAGAGTGACTAGCTGAAAGATTCACTATGGATTCAGGCAAAGGCAATGTAACACTCAGCTGTCATTTCCTATAACATAATGTAACAAAAAGGAAAAGAGAAACAAACCCGCGGTTTTAAATGACGTCTAGGATTAGGGCTTTGATTTTTCTAGTCTTCAGCTCATCACCTCCTGCCATCCACTGTGTTGGTTCATTGGTTCAATATTGACTTATGGAGAAGTATGATATCCCCTGGATTTCCTACATCAGCAGATTTTCGCAGGAAGACTCCCATCCAATTACTGACACAGAATAAACATGCTTGTACAGCATGACCTGGTCACAGCTTACTGCAGTGTGGCTCTAGGTTAATTGCAATTTTCGCTTCCTGTGACTTATTCATGCTAATGCCATGTTTTTAAGTATTAGTTTTGAAGATCTCTGAATTTAATTAAAAATACAATTATTCTTGGGGAAAAGAAATCCCATTGAATTAAATAAACATTATAACTCTATTTAGAATGATTAGTGACTTTTCAGCAGACGACAGAAAAACAGAGGCAAGCCTCATTAATTTACAGTGAAAAGCATCACTTCTTTCTGAGATAACACTGAGGAGCAAGTATTTGAATGTGCAATTAATTACTTTTGTTCTGAGAGACTCAAAAGTTAACGTCTGTCTGTACCGCTCATTTTAATTATCGTGTTTCATAAAGCATGATGGTTTTCCATGATAGGGGTTGTGCTGCAGCAGAGAGGCTTCACTCAGCCCTTGGTTAGTTCTGTATGTCTTAATAAGAAACATTTGTGTTTTAATTCTTCTGTTGTGCATGGGTATGTTGTGGGGGAGCTAGCTGCATAATTACAGTGGGGCGTGAGGACCCTTCCTACACAGGACTGTGCCATATCGGTAACGTCCAGGTGAGGAATTACAGCAGCAGCATTCAGTTCCCAAGCTGCAGGCCACCTTCAGGCTTCCCAAAGTGGGATCCCAATGTATTGACCCCATTTCGGTAATTCACAGTGCTGTCAGTGCAGGTGAGAGATTGTGCTTCTGGAGACACAACTCTCCTCGTCCACACAAAGTCACTGCTGCAACCCATGGACACATCTGGTGGGACCAGCACTTTACTGAACTTGAGTTTCCCTGTCCTTCTCTCATTTGTCATGCAAGCTGACATGACATGCTCTCCAGAACAAAAGGTTGAGCATTATTGACTTTACAAGTCTCAGATTAATACAATTTTATCAGAACAATATGATGTGGTAGTCCTTTCTGGTGTGACAATTTCACAAATATATACAAAATGCTGATGTTCTGATGCTGTGAGCTCTGGTTTAGCAGTCATTTTAGTGAGGAACCATCTTTAAGCTATTTACTTTATCTTTTAGCAGGGCTTTCAGGTAGCATCATGTTAACGTGCAGCTACGCGCTGTGCAGCTTTCAAACTGAGCTCACTTAAATGCAGCCAGTTCGGAGTGTGAGCAGAAGGGGACCTTAATTCTCCTCAGCGTGTCCAGCGTTGCTGTTGATGCAGAGCAGAGAAGTAGATTGAGTTAAACTGGCTGAATATGGCCAAATTGTCACAAAGGGAATTAAGAACCGGTTACTAGCATGCCGTAAAACACCCAGACTTCCTGTGTAAACAAGGCCAACGCTAGTAAAAAAAAAAAAAAGGAATGAATTTTGCTTTTACTAATAAGTTGGGCCATTCATTTAATGGCCCAATGATGCACCATTAATGTAGCTGGATAGTTTAAGCTTATCCAGTCATAAAAAAAAAGGAAGGAAAAAACCAAAAAAAGATATAATGTTCTTGGCCTTGTAAAGCATAGCTTTGCACACACATCTTCTCTCATACCTCAAGATGATTATCCTCCCTATTCCCTACACATAATTTTCAATTTCCCTTCTTTTGTTTGACTAATGAGACAAGGGAACGCTTCAGTTAAGACAAATTAATATTCAAATAGCTGAGAAGAAAGATAAATCAATCTAATATTTCATAGTAGCGCATTTTCTCTGCCTTTGTTTGGGAAGAGTTGTAGGTCTTAAAGCTGTACGGTTTAAGAAAGACCCAACAATAGTGCAAAAAAAAATTAACATCACACATACAAAGAAAAATATGAACATCAACTTCCCACACTGCCCTATTCCCATGGTGTTTAGACCCTTCAAATACTTTTAGACATTCACCATATTCTCCCTTAGTCATCCTTTGGCTAAGCTTATACATATTTAGGCCTTTTAGTCTTTCCTCATAAATCAAACTCTGCAACCCATGATTACTTTTGTTACTTTGATCTGAAGCTTTGCCAGTTTGATGACACCTTCTGGGATCAAGGTTTGTTCCAAAATTTACAGACAGACCTGTAATCATTGCTGCTTCTAGGGTCAGAGTTTCTGAGATGCAGGGAGAACAGTGGGTATTATGCTACATTGGGGACAGACTGGTGCCAACCGAGAGGGTTAAGATCAAAGGGAAGTGTTCCCTTCCTCTAGAATTAATTTTGCGTTTGGGTAATGCCTTGATGGAGTAAGAATTTTATAGACTGCAAATATTGCAGTCTGACCATTAGTCAGGGACGTGCTATGTGGAGGAGAATTAAAAGCAAAGAAACTTCTAGTGGAATGGGAGGTGAAAATAAGTGAAAGTCATGCTTTCCCCACCTCAATCTCTGCTACTGCATCTCTGGGCTGGAAATTCTCAGCTCCTTTTGGACCTGGTGGCACCAACTGAGAACTTCTATGAGGAAAAAAAAAATGGTGCTGGCGTAAAACAAAACTTCAACATAATTAGAAAATGAGTGCACGCAAGGAATGAAGGTGATGTCATCTGGATACAAGCAGAGTGCACATCTAATTCATACTGGCTTGGATAGATGCCTGCGGACTGAAAGCTTGTTAAGCCTGAGGGCAAAGCAAAATGATAAACGGCAAAATACAGCATTGGAGAGGAAAGGGGAATTTCAGAGCTTGTAGTGAGATTGGTGACAAGCTTCATTGGGAGGGGAGGTGTAGCAAGTATATGACACCCTGCAGAAAAGGCTTGAGGCCTGACGTAGGGCTTGCTGACTCTCTCCATTGACCTTCAGTATTGGAGTGGATCTGATGAGACCACAGCAGTTTCCAGGAAGAAGTGGTGTAATTTACCTCAGGAAAAAAACAGTGAAAATGTTCCTTTTAAAGTTTTACACTTCCTATGGTTTTGGATGATTGGCAAAGTGGATTTACCTGCAGGGAATAGGCTTTCTGATTTTCTCTTTGAGTATGAGCTACAGTTTGTCACTGCTTTCTCCTGAGTGAGGGGACATCTCAGGTCTTAACCACAATCTAGAAAGCAAGCTAAAAGAAAATATGCTACAGTTTGCTCATCCAGGCTTCTTTTTCAATCCCACGATTTACAGACACACTCCTTGCTGTGAGAAATTGCTGAAGTTAAGCTTGCTCACATTTTTCCGCTGGATTACCAGGAATATATGGAAGAAAAAAAAAAAAATCAATGCAGAGAGAAATTACTTTTTCTTTCCAAACCCAGTAGAATTAAATTCTGTCAGTGAGAGATTGTTTCTAAAATACATTGTCAGATGTTGCTTATTTCCATGCAAAACAGGATCTCCTCTGCCAAATATGCATGGCGTGTTTGTTCCATGCTATGCATAGCGCTTATGGTGGGTTGCTATCATTGGTCAAATGAAAAATGAAGGCTCCATTCCAAATTCTTAGTCACTGTTGTTCTAACTATGTGGAATCTCAAGGGAAAAAAAGCAAGGCTGTCTTTTTTAAGAAACCACAAGGGCCCAAAATGACCATTCAAGGTAATTAAATGTAGTGATTTTTAATAAACAATTTCATCTATTTTCCTAGAGTAATTTACATTACAAAGATAAACACATTGTTAATAAGTGGAAAATAAAATTTTGCTTTTGAATTTGTCAAAAAAATAGCTTTGCAAAATAGGCCGATGGGGCTGTGTCCATCCTGGTCAGGTAAACCATGGTGGGATTATCAGGCCATGTCAGCACGCTCCCTGCAACAATTTTGGCTAATAGTGGCAAGTGCTGGCTAGTAGCGGCAAGACGATGCTGGGACCTGGATTAAAATGATAGAAAACCTTGATTTATTTGAATTACCAGTAAAAACATTGTCTGAAGGAACCCAGTGACTCCCCTTCCCCTGGAGAGTGCTGTGCACCCCTCTATCTTCAGCATCTTGCACTCAGCATTTGGAGGCAGCATTATTCACGTTCATGAGGACTGTATCTGCTTTGAAATGATCCTCCGGGCTGGCTTACTGGTGTGCATCTTGAGAGTGAGTGATGTGGACTAAGTAGCATGTTTGAGCCTCTCCCAGGTGGCAAGGACATTGAACCCAGCTTTCTCACCTCCTGGGAAGTCCTGCAACCAAGAGGCAGCCAGACAAAAGGAAAAGGCCAATATCCTTCCCTAGAAATAAGGCAGTTGTCTAATGTGTGATGAGCCTGATTCTGCTGTGTGAGGCAAGTCCAAGCATTTACTCTGCTCAGCAGCTTTGGGGGACCTCATTTTTGGATGCAGAGCATGCTTCAGCAGGCAACAATGTGCTTGGGACAGGGCTGCTGGGGTGTGCCTGGAGGGAGAGCTGCACCTTGGGAACTTCAAGTCAAAAACTGGGTTGGGGAGGTTAGATTGCAAGGCTGGTCCCAGGTTTCAAGGAAATCTTTGTCCAAGCAGAATGTCCATGTTTAAAGATTGTAATTTGTAATTCTCATTGTGCAGAATCTGTCCCTTTTAGATGGTGTGCACTTGATGCATCAGGAACAGAGAACCATAACTCATACTACTGAAATATTTGAACAAGAGTTAGTCCACAATTATCAGAAGAATTTGATATGATATTCCTTTCTAATTCACACATTTATCTTTTCTGTCTTTTCTGTATGTATATTAATAATTATTAGGCAATTGTTATCTCTTTGCAATCCTTTATGTTGGCATTCTCCCCTATTTCTCTCTCTTTTTTTTTTTTTTTTTTTTTTGATATTGAATCATGAGAACATCAAATAGAAGTGTAGTTCTTGTCATTTAAAAAAAAACCCAACATTATCCAGCTTGGGCTTCTGATATGAGTCTATCCCCATGGATAAGCACATTTTGGATTTAAGAATTTAGCAGTGTGCTCTTTCCTTTGTTAAAAGGCTGCTATTAGTGGACCAATGTGGCATCCACCACTCTCATTAAAGATCAAGGCATAGCAAATCCAACTCTGAAATTACATTGTTATCAATCTCTTTAAAGTCCTGGAATAGTTTAAATTTGTCTTAGCATGCTCTGTCATCAAGCACCATGTATAAACACATCATTTTCCCGAGGACCACGACTTCTGCTCAGTTGGAACTATATTGGAAAGATTATTTTTTTCAGAAGTCACTACTGCCATCAATAATTTTATTTCCCAGCTACTCTGAGCTCATTTGGTTTTGATGCAGTCTTTTCCAGAACCAATTTGGGAATTTAAATGCAAATCCTAACGCATTATTTTGTGGTGTGTTTTAAAACTTAGGGAGGGCAGAAATATTCCTGTGCACAGAAGAGCTTAATGATACCTTTTATATTTTCATTTTCAAGAGGCATTTGTCCCCTGAAGAGTTCCAGGAAGTCTTCAAAATGAGCATTGAGGAATTTGATCGTCTGGCACTTTGGAAGCGGAATGACCTGAAGAAAAAGGCCCTGCTTTTCTAGCCCCTCCCGGATAAAATATGTGCTTAATCAAAACAAAAATAGTCTTGCCAGAACTATCACATGCACTTGCTGTTGAACCATTGTCCAGCTTCATTGTGTTAGTATGTGTCGGGGGAAACAGGACAGATTAGATGGCAATGCGTTGAAATACAGAGAATTTGCTAATCTTGCATGACCAGATGGTTTTGTCAGTAACTCCTGGTCCTACCCACTTTACAATGTGCGAAAAATCTAGCTTTAAATTTATTGTTGCTTGCAGTTATTGCTTGATGCAAACGGAAATTATGAAAGGAAGAGAAAAAGTGTAGCTGTGACAAAGGTAATGCATCCAACATTTTGTTCCATTAAGTTTTACAATGCATTTTTTACAAAATCAACTAAGTAATGAATATGAAATTCTCCAACAGGGGATCACATGCTATTAAAAATATGGTAAAAGCCAAAGAAAAGCATGTCCGCAAGCAAATATTGCAATTTGTTTATGTGTGGTACTTTGTAAGAATGAAAGCAAAAATATGGAAGCACCTTAATTCTACTTCTTATACTTTAGACACAGCCTACTCTCTAAAAGATCATATTTGTCTAGAAGGTAATTAGCTATCTTTAATTACAGCACAAGAGTTTTTATTTTATTAAGAATATATTGTGACATAAAACAGTTATAATGACTAAAATGTATACAGACCTACTTAAAAATTTAGTCCCATTCATCAGGAAAACTGAAGCCTTATACAAAACTGGTTTAAGAGTGTATTGTGCCAGTTAACTATGTTTTCCTACTAGTTTGGGGTGTTTGGAGAACTTTTTTTTACATTTCATGCTGATAAAAATACCATGTAATCTTAATTATATGTAGATAGATATATCTACCTACAAAAGAATTATTTTCATTAATATATATGTCCTAAGTAAAGACATTCTTACTTTCTCCACTTTCTGGCTTTACACAGTAAGCCACAAGAACTATGATGGCAATTGGTAGGTGTGAAAATGGAACAGTTCAGCATAAAATGTAAGAAAAAAAGCTTGGTGTGCTCTATCAATAATACATCCAATTATAGTCAAATATATAAAACCCTCATGCATTACTATTTGCATGTTTCTGTACAAATCAATTTAAAAAAAAAAACCAACAACAACTATGTGATACTGGTGCAGTACCTTGAAACTATCTTAAATAACAAGCAAAGCTAACAAAATCTAAGCATTTGATATGAGCGTTAGACTTAATATCTCTTCCAGCTGAAAGACTGTATTAAATTTAATAATTTCATATGGTCAAAAGTATGGTTGCTGACAAAGAATGTTTTAAAGTGAGTTGCTAGTTTTGTGTGACACTAAAAGAGCATTACAAAAAGTACGTTTTCCAGCCATGTGTCAGTATTCTGCATTTTTACTGCCGTGAATGTTTGTACTCACTTCCTACTTCACTATGTCTTTTTGCATTTCCTTAAGGTAACTGGTTAATATATGCACTACAACACACTGTTTCAACTGACCCAGCATTGGAAAAAACATAGCATTGAACATGCCTCCTTCTTCCAACTAATTTTCAAAGTCCATGCTGTTGGAAATAAATATTTTCTCATGACCTAAATGTTTTGTCTGATGATACAAATGTTTAAAAAATTCATTAAAACAAAGACATAACTGAATGACTTTGCTAATGTGTGTATAATTTTTTAGATTGGCCTGTTGCTCTGGGTAGGTAGGGCATTTGCATTAGTTTTGTGCAGTCAGGAGAGCACTAAGTGTACCTCTGAATGTCAAGTTACTGTAAAGTTGGTAATGATTTAAACAGCCCATGTAGCGACTGATACATCTCACCAAGCAAAAGCTGCTTCACTGGTGATGTTCAGTACAGAACCATTAGCCAGTTGTGAGAGCTTTTGATCACCTGTAGACTGCATCCATAATGCTCTTCAACCTCAGAACAGCTTACTGTGTTTTGCCTACATGTGAAAACTATTTCAGCACACTGAAGCAGGCCAATTTAAAATGTCATCAGCAAGGTCCTTTGGTACTATGAAAATCTAAATCCAGGAGAACAATCACGTGGGGAATGATGGTGAAGTCTGATGTTGGTGAAGACCACTCTTCCCATCTACACCTTCTGGAGGCATCACATTGGTTACAGGCATCTTCTCTGTGAGTGAAAAAAAAATTGCAGTTTGATCAAAGAAATCCACATACCTGTTCAGATTGGGTTCAATGTGGATTTTCAAAATTGCTTAACCGTGGCAGGTATTGTACCGGTGTAGGATTCAACCTATGCTGCAAGAAAAATGTGCATCACTAAGTAACACCTAATCTACAGCTCCATGCTGCTGTACTCTATCGTGCAGAAGTATAGCTGATGACAAGTGAGGACAGTGAGGCATGTGAGCTCTGTTTGATCCATTTATGCTGTTTTGAGCCAGTTATAGCATCAAGAGTCTTAAAAGTGTCTACTGAAGATTCTTGTCCTACCTGACCTGAATCAGATACAATTCTTGTTTTACGAGAGTTGACGTTTTGGTTCATGAGCATC
The DNA here is from genome assembly GCF_001431845.1 of Calidris pugnax. Taxonomy (NCBI): domain Eukaryota; kingdom Metazoa; phylum Chordata; class Aves; order Charadriiformes; family Scolopacidae; genus Calidris; species Calidris pugnax. The sequence continues at coordinate 3,782,364 of NW_015090793.1, read as the reverse complement.
AGTTCTTATCAGAATGCACAACTGTACCTAGGAGTGGTACCCCATCATCTATCTCTATTTGCTTACAAGTCAGTTCGTTATTCTGTCCTCCCTTTTATGGTCAGTGAAGAGAAAAAAACCACTTCAAACACATCCTAATGTTCAAAACTAGTTATATGAATTGCATCTATCATATTTCTGTCCACAGAATGCAGTAAGAAAGCTAATCCAACTGCAGAAGTGTACATTGCAAACTATCTAATCTTGGATGAAATTAATTCTATGCCTACAGTCTGTAAGTGAAAATAGTAAGCCAGATTTTACCAAGTTAGTGGAATACCCATCTTACAACCATTGGAAGTTAGTGGAATACCCATCTTACAACCATTACAACCATAATTCCTAGAGCACGTTACCAACTCACTTTCAAGCCATCAAGATAGTACTTTGAACTGCACAGATCTCACAAAACACCTTAAACAGTAATTCTTTGTGTTCATTATACTATTCACCAAACAGGCACATATTCGATGCCAAACACGCAAAAATGTTTTAGAAGACAGTCAGTTTATCAACTTACGTTCCTACTACCAGCCAAAACCAAAAAGGAATTTTGGCTTCCATACACAAAACCTTTGCTGACGTTAGATGAACAAGTACTCTTGTGTGTCCGTCTTATTTCGTTTTCCTGAAAGTTTGAAATGGTCTGTAGATGTCTGTTCTGTGCAAAGGTGGCATAACTCAATAAGCTGTTCTATTTCTCAGATGATACATGTCAGTGTATCACTCTATATTTAAAGCATCTACTGTCATATGGTGTAGGAACCTATTTAGTTATGCTTTCTAGCCTAACTAATTTCTCATTTACAGTATGATATTGTATGCTGGATTTGGCACCAGCCAAATACACCAGTGTAAAAGGGCCATAAAGGGAGTAGTGTTGTAATTCACTTCACTGCTAAGTCCTCTGTACATCACCTAAGCTCCATAAAGGAGAACATGGCATACCAGTGAATACAACATTTCTGGTTTTAAAATATATGATATTTTCCTCATTTAAAAACTGCAAATTGGAATTTTAGTCATGTAGTCTTCTTTGAGGAACTTACGAGTGTCTTATTAAATGTGAATAGACTAACGTGATAATCAATGCTCTGGTTTATTTCTAGCATTCCATATGCTAATCTTAAATAGCATTATGAAATGGAAAATGCGTTTCAGAGTAATTAGATAAATCTTTGCCAGAATATTCCATCTGATAATGTGGTCCAACACTGGCAGTAACAAAATCATGGGCCGTTTTTTAGATAAATGTTCTTTCAAGTTATTAAGATACTGCTCCGTAGCCCTGTTTTCAAGGAAATGCTGTCTTTCACAGTTTTGGGAAGTATGGATACGGCTATGCAGCTCAAAAGGATCAATATAGGTCTTGAAGGAACCTATTTTGATATCTATACGAGAAGCAAGGGAATTCTGTCAGAGATTTCATTTTCATACTTGGATCTAAAGTGTGTGTCTCAGCTGTTCATGACAACCCTGATGGATGACCTAATTCTCACCTCATGTATTTTAAAAAAGGCACGTCTCAAATGCAGCAATGAAAGAGCCAACATATTTCATCATCATAGTCTTTGAGACAAAGGAACACATGGATTTTTGTGGTTGATGAGGAATATCTGACCAACAATTCCAGATAGGAAACCAGGCGTGCCAGATTACCATTATAGCTGTCTGAGAAGGCTGGACATTTTTGTCTGACCTTCTGATATTTCTTTTCCTTGTGGTTCAGGGGAGAATTCTGATAACTGGAATTGCAGAAACAAGAAAATACCTAGTTGTGAGAGGCTACCTGGAATATAACAACCCTCTGAGACAAGATTAGTTTTACGTGAACAAAAAAGGATACAGTTCAGACCGAGAAAGGTGCCTTGTCTTACATTCCTCATTTTAATGAGGAACCATCTATTTAACATTTCCCAAGTGTGACTAAGCCAGACCATTGATTTTATTAGCCTTTTCACAGATCTGCCGGAAAATGCTGTTCTGCTATTTGCAGATGAGCTAGGTGTACATGGAAAATTATACTGGCAGCTTGCATTTCTTCCTCATATCCAGGCTGCTTTTCAGGTGTGGCTAAATCCTCACAGGCTCATGGGAGGTGCTGGGCCAGGCCTTTGGAGTTTTTCTATCCCTTCTCACTCTTTCTATTCTGTGAAAAGCCATGTTAGACATGGTGGTACTCAGTAAAAATGTGTGCCTTTGAAACATTGGATCTCAATAGTTTACTTCTCCGGTAATGAAGCACACAGAGGAAATTGAATTTTCCTGGATTACTGCAGCTGGTTATTGTTGCCTCCTCACAGCCACCATCTCTGCGAGTTACACCTGAGACAAGTAAGTAGTTTTGTGGTTTTCTAAGTGCTCTTCCTTTCACGCACATTTTCTTCCTGCCACTCAGTGTTTGCCATCTTGACTACTATGCACACAGGTATTTGTAAGTAGGTAGGTTCCGTATTTTTTTTTTAATTAGTTGAACAAATCTCTGCGCCATTCAGGCAGTTTGGACCAGCCAGTCCTTCTGTGCCAGGCTGCCCACCAGCAGCAGCTCCACAGTGATGGTCAGAAACTAAAAATGGACAAAAGCAACGTCTCCCACATATCTAAATACATAATGATTCATGGCTTTATAGAAGAGGTTTACTGTCTCAGCTGTGATGTATTTACCATTTTTAGGAGTCTGGGTATCCTTGATTTCTTTTTCTGAATCTTCTTACATTTGTGTCCTGAATGATTGCAGTTGACCCATTTTCTGCACTCATAATGGTGCACTCATTTATTGCATTCTCTAATTCTTTTCCCCACTAAAGATTGTGATTTTTTGAATTTCTTTTGAGATTAAAACCTTTCTTTGCCCTTGATAATTCTTCTGCAAGCTCCTCTCAGCCCATTGTACATTGTGTGCAGGAGGTGGTCTGACTGAATAAAGGCATTACAGTACTTGCTTTATATTCACTGCATTACGTCAAACATTGTAACATCTTTTTCTACAGGGAAAGAAGAAAGGTAAGAATGACTTTGACTTTTTAAATAGAAATATACATTATGCTGAAGCCGTAGTAGAGCTAGCCCCACTATTGCAAGCTGCTGGGATTTTTTTTTGTTCCCCAAGAGGATGTGCTCCTGAACTCTGACATACAAGTAATTTTAATTTTTTACACGACTATCTATATATTTTCCTATTAACTTATATTTAAATAGGTAACATGATTGATAGAAAATTTAAAAAATGAAGTTACTAATGGTTGTCTGAATTTTCCCAGTTCTCTGGCCTGGAATAATTCTGTTTTGGAACCAGGTTAATACTGGTTTTGCCACTTGACAATTTTACCTGTGAAACTTTAAAAAGAAAATCTCTCTCAGAAGTTAAGGATCTGGAATACAGACACTTTGGGGTCCCCAGTTTTTGCCAGTTTTATACTAGACTTTTTTCATCTCTTAGCTTTTTTTTGATAGATGGCAGTGCCTGCAGGACTTTATGAGTCACTGTATAAGTATCATATTGTTGAAATTGCATTTTTTTCCTTAATCCTTTTTTTTCAGTGTAATAACCGGTTATTTGTATAGTGCAATAAAAATAACATAATAATCAAAGGCTACTGAAATTATTTATTACATTTAAATGTCACAGAAGAGAATATAATTACCTAATAGAAGCCAAAATATATCTCTCTCTTGAGTAGAAACTAAAATGAAAGTGTTCTAAAGAAGAATGTACTCCTGTTGTCGTTAGTGGGAGGACTCTGTTGCTGTAGGTTATTATGAGGTGCTGAATGTCAAGGCAGACACTTTCCTCCAGGGAAAAAGTCGATACATTTTTTTAGAAATAATCTATAAAAATGTAAGTATTAGTTTATGTGCTTTCACATGTACTTTACCTTTGTACCCCTAAAATAGGTTCAGATATCAATTAGCGTATTTCAGGCCTTCTACACTCATGAGATGACTAAAATTAGTATTTCTATACTAATATTAGTTTGGCGACACTGCTATCATTCTGAAATTAAAAGTATGTGTGAAAATTTGCTTGACCCCTCTCTTGCTTACTAAAAAATGGTGAAACATCTACTGTAAGAAATTCAGTAAGAAATAAAGAGGCCTAATACTTGTAAAATGAACCTTGTAAATATACTTACTCTTTATCATCAGACCTTTATTTCTAAACACTGTACAGAAGGCAAACATTAAAGTATCACATGCCCAACCATAAATAAGGTCTTTTTCTTTCAAAGCCTTGTAAATCATTGGCTTAAGTGGAAATACTGGAAATTTTGAAGCAGAAAAAGTTTTTACTTGTTAAAAGTACCATTGAAAGCAAATCTGGCCAAGCTTTCTTGAAGAAATAAGAAAATTATTCATGTAAAAAAGTGACATTGTATCACAGTGAGTCAACTCAGGAGTCAAGAAGGTGTAAATACGGAGTAACTTGAAGTAGCTTTTCCAGTGCTTACATAAGTGTGTTTCTGTAGGAACAAGTGCAAAGTAAGGCACAAGTAAAACAACACAGTGGGTTTATCTGAATAGTTGAGATTTTCAGCAGAATTACACAGGCATTATTTTAAAGGTGATAAGTTTAAGAACTGGCTGTTCCCTGATCTTGGTGATAAAGAAGAAGGAAGGTATAGAGTTTCATGCATTGTTGAACAATGTGGGGGAAAGCAGAGGCAGGGAAGGGCTGAGATTCCACTTTTGGCCTAATCTTGCTTGAATTCAAAGACGGTGCAGACAAGGAGCCGAGATCTACTAGAAATCTCCCAATGGGTTCAACCTTAATATAAAAATAAAAATAACAAGAGTAGGATGTTATTTTTTTTAAGTTTATACTACCCAAAGGTAGAACTACTTTTCAGTGATGCCGGGGGTTTAATATGCAACTAATAAAAGGATGTTAGCATAGCTTTTTGAAAATGTCAGGCACTAAATGCTAAACCCACTGAAATCACTGGCAATTTTACCTGCACAAGACCGCAAAGGTCAGGTCATATAGAAATTCTTCTAAAACTGAAATCAGAGAAGTTGTTTGTTTCTCTTTAGCTCAAGAATATGAATGGGAAGTAACCATTTTCAGCTACACATTAAGATTCTATAAAATATATATTATCCTTTTGTACATATTCCCTCCTTGATTCAAAATCAATTAGCAGTGGAATGAAGAACCTAATTTCAGATATTTTACATCTCTGTGAAGAGGAGATAGTTGCAAATAGGTTTGTTACACAGGAGAAGACCTATCTGTAGACAGTAAGGAGAGGCCCATGCATTCTATAAAAACTATGTATTCCATCTTCTTGAAGTTTCTGTAACACACACTTTGTCAAATTTGTTTTCTGCAGAAAGGTGAATGACATTTCTATAACAGTAAGTTTTACCTGTACTAGAAGTCCTTTTGGGACATGTATGTATACTAAGCACTGAGAGATTCCTGAAACAAATGTACAGTATGTATGAAACATATGTAAAGTATAACTATTTTTTTTTTCCCAGCAAACCAGGAAAGTATGTGGGACCCAAGAAAAAAAGAGATACTTCAAAAAGATACTCTTTTAAAAAACTCATGAAGAAGTTGAGTATGAGAGTATTAATAACAATAGATTCTGCAGTAATAGGATCACAGTATATGATAAGAAAGGAAAGAAAAAACAGCAACCCTTCACCAAGAGCTCTCTGCTGTGGGTAAAAGACATTTATTCCTAGTTTGTAAATGCCTCAAGCGTCTGAGACAGCTGTAGAAACACTGATGTTTTCCTTACAGAAAAATCAGTTTCAAAGTAACAGAAGATTTTTGTTCTAAAAAGCTGTAACTTGCCTTCTGTTTTTGAAATCCTGCCATCATTATGTTTTACTGAAGAGAGTGGCAATTACTGTAATGTCACTCTATCTCTTGACAGACCAGATTGCACAGTGTTTTTGCCTGCTTTTTCAGTATTCCCGAAGACCATCCTTTCCCCCCATACCAACATGATGTGAGGGCAGGAGGTTGGACACGGCGGGACACGGCCATAGGAAGGCTCGCTCTGGGGCCCAACACATCAGTGTCTTCTGCATAGCACAGTATCCGGTCTCTTCATGAAGTCAGCATTTTGACAATTGTAGGATTTTTATATCTGCTCAAACAACAAAAATCCCTCCACCCCCACCCAAAAGAACCCAGAGGCAGATTGTGTTGACAGCCTTTCTGGTACCAAATGGCAAGAACATACCGGCTTTTTCTTACAGCTATGATTTAACTTTAGATCCTGAAAAAAACCACTCCATATTCTTGTAGAAACATCTTGAAAGGTCTTACTGAAAAGTATTGAGCAGACTTTTGGGGGATGCCAGTTATCACTTACATCTTCCAATAGCTTTTCTTATACTTGTTTTCTCACTAGGACGTTGCTGAGGTTTTGGGGCCTCTTAAACTAGCGACTTGTCTGCTTATGGACTCAGTCCAAGGCTGATTTGAAGTGGAATTGAGTGTATCTTTAAAAACTGACCCATACTTTTAAATGCTTAAAGTGCTGTTTTCCTGCCTTTTTACATTATCTAAGTGAGCCAAATCCAAATTGCTTGGAGTTCCTTACAAGACATAAATCACAACAAATGGTTGGAGATTTTTTTTCTCATGCCTGTGTTTCTCAGATTTCATCCAATGTTGATTTTCCAAGGAAAAAAAATATTCTTAAAACATGCATAATAACTCTTCTAAAGATAACAAATATGGCCTGTTATTGTCATGCCTTTCTCCTTCAACACACTGGAGATTATCTGATGGTTAAAGTCCCCATCTTGTAAACAACTATATTTGGATACCTTACTGCTGGGACTACTCAATTATTTTCTTTTTTTTTTTTTGTGATAACCAGTACTAATAAGATTACAGGAAGATAAGGGCATCCCTATGGCTAAATTTCATCAAGTCATGCCTGAAGCTTGTGAAGACTCTTTCTACTGCAGTTGGCCTTGACAGAGTGGGAATTTATTGTGAATTATTGAGAACAAAGACAATATTTGGAACACTGCAGAGATGTTTGGTCTTAAAGCTAGAAGGTGCTTTGTCAAACATGAAGGATGTGTGTTTGAAATAGGGAGATTTATACAAAATTGCCTTGTACTATTTTGTGTTAGAAGATGATTAGTTTAAGAAGTTTATTGGGTGCAAAGTATGACGTACAGTTACTGTGAACCACAGATTTCCTTTTAATGACGTGACTTCAGTTTCCATACAAGAAACTCCTTAATAATTGATTTATTTTGATCATACTGTGTTTGAGGTGAGTTATATGCTGTTCCTTTTAATTCTATAAAATCGAATTTGTATTTAAATAGTGTCATTAAGACTCATGGGAAAGAAATTTACTAAATCACTGAGGTCTATTTTGCAGCTGAAGTAGCTTACAGGATGCATATGGCCAAAGTCAGAACTAGGCTGCGGGGGGGTGAAATGCCATTTTAAAAAGCAGCATTGTGGAAACTCAGAATTCAAATAAGGAAAAAATTCTTTTGAGCCCTTCAGCTTTAGAAAGACTTTGTCTTCAAAAGGAATTGTTTGTGCTGTCTGATGTTTGTCTCTGTGATAGATGGCCCATCCTTTAGTCCCTATGGAGTCACCACCAGAAGACAAGAAGTCCTTACCAATCTGTCCAACAGCTGAAGCACAAACCCCTTGTTACCTCACTTTCTCATTTGGCATAGGGCATAAAGCGCTTATTTTCTTGTGCCTGTCTGGTGATGACTGTTTCTCATCTTCGTTTCTTTGCTGATGAGCTTTCTAACTTCTTCAGGACGTTTCTGTGGAAGAAGCACTCTGCAGTGTTGCTAGAGCCAAGCACCCTGCTAACAGACTGCAGAGGAGCCACACGTCTTGGGGCAGGCAGAGGCTATACACTGATGTGTTGTGTAATATAACGTGGCCATTAACATTTATCAAGCTGGAGGCAGGAAAGCCACCAAATCCTTGAAGTGCTCGCTGGAAGCACAGAAACCAGTGGGGCTGTGCACAGATTACACCGCCTGCGCCAGAGCAGCCAAGAGCTGTGCTTTTACAGCAAACTCTTGGATTGCTCTCTCTAGCGATCGTGTTTTACAGGTCATGATACAAATCAAGTAGCTCTAAGACAGCAATAGCTGAAAGCAATTGAACTGTGGAGAAGAGGAGCTACGGTTTAATTTTTCAAGGCCAACTAAGCCCTTTAATATTGCCAGAAAAATAACTACTTCTAACTACTCCAAACTCCACTCCTGCCAGCTCCCAGCAAGGGGAATGAAAAAAGGCAGGTAGGAGCAGGCGGCTGCTGTCTGAAGAGCTCATCCAGTAGACAAGTCCTTCCCTGCCCATGCCCACAGGCATACAAGAAAGAAGACAGCTGAAAGTGAGATTTTAGGCTAAATAATTTGTCCCAACGAGGCTGGACTGTGAGTTCAGCACTCCTGGCTTAGGCTACAGAGATCTCATGTATATCCTAGCTGGCCATGCAGTGTAAAACAGTAAAAGTAAACAGAAATTTCCCTGATTGAATCTGTTATTTTGGGTATTGAAATGACTGAGGGTGATGAAACAGCACAGAAGACCACATTAAACCTGGCTGAATCAAACCAAATTTTATTCACCAAAAATAAAGATGCTTAATGAGTTGTATGCTCTAAGATGCACATATGTACAGAATAATGAAATTGCCTGTAGCATGCTCCACATACTGCTCACAAGGGAACATTTGTGCATCCAACTGTTATAGATGAAGAGGCTTAAACCTCTAGCTGGACTAAGGATGAAGAAACGTTGCCTTAACTGATGTTCTTCTCCTGTGACCTCAGTTTTCCAATTTCTCCATAAACAGGGAAGAAAATAAATACGTGAACGTGTCAGAGTCGGAACATGTTTATCTACCTTGTCCATATGCAAGTTTGCACTGGTTCAACCTGCAATTTTGTTGAAAAAATAAAGCTTTGCTTTAAGCTCTAAGGGGGCATTGTTTATCAGTATAAACTTTAGTCAACATAAACGGTCTCACCTTGCGCTCAATTTCATTCTGGCTTGCACTGAGATAAACTAAGGCAACAGAGCCCAGTTTTAAGTCAGTGTTGAGCCTGTGCGTTATTTCACACCATTTTAACAAAAGGGCTTTACATTGTGCTGAATGGCAACATGCTCGGTGTGCTCCCACCCCACGCTTTGGGTTATTCCCCGCCGGCCGAATGCCGGAGTAACAACATCTCCTGGGCGTAAATGGGACGGGGGTGGACTGCACTGAAGCTCCCCTTTACGATATTGCAATATTTCAGCATTTCCTCCGAGAAAAAGCCTCCACCCACCGGGGATGCTTTACCGGTGGGCGGGAAGCCCACGTTTGAACTTGCCAGCATCTGCCTCGCAGGGGGGGGGGGGGTACCTCGGCTCACCTGCCCCTGGGCAAGCTGCGCCCCCCCCGGAGCCCTACCTGCCGGGGGGATGCTGGGGGGTCGCACCGCTTCCCCCAAACCCCCCGCCTCCTTTGTTCCCCTGGCTCCGCCTGTCCCCTCCCCGCGGGGCGGGGGCTGCGCGGTGCGGAGGCGGTGGGACCGGCACCTCCTCCCCGCCCGTTCCCCGCCTCTCCCCGCCCCCAGCGCGGTGCGGTGCGGTGCTGGCTACGCTCCCCGGCTTGGAGCTGCGCTCCGCGGCCGGAGCTGCGCTCACCTCCGCCGCTGCTGCGCGGAGCCCGCTTTGTGCGGCGGCAGGACGGCCCCAAAGGTAGGAGGGCTCCCGCCCGCTCCCCGCTCCCTCCGGGCAGCATCTCTCTCCCCAGCTCCGCGGGCGGGGAGGGGGGAAAAAAAGAGAAGGGAGGGGAAGGGCTGAGATTCAGAAAAGGGCTTCTTTTCTACCGAGGCTCCGCCAGCCCCGTGCTGGCAGTTCAAAGCTGGGGGATTGCAAAGAGGAAAAAAAAGAAAAGCGTAAAAAAGCAAAATAATAAGTCTCGCTCGTTTTCCTGACCGGGAGAAGCAGATGGGAAAAGCTTGGGAGGGAACCCGAGCATCAGGCGGCGGCTGCTGCCCTCCTCCTCGGCTCCCCGCCGGGCCCCCGCATCGCTGCCCGTGTCCGGACCTCGAAAGAGCCGAAATCCGGCCGAGATACAGGCAACGAAACCCTCTGTTTGCCATCCCGAAACTCGCATCCCTTCCCGGGGAGAGGCACCGGCCTTTCAGCCGGGGGAGCCTGGGCTTGTCGCTTTGTACAGATGAGAGTTTCATTAGCTGCTCCCTTTTAGGGTGGAAAAGAGAGGTGGTCTCTCTTTCCAGACTTTTGTCGTTTGAAACCCGTTTCATCACAGCGGAGAGATTGCATCATGTTACAGTCCTGGATTCAGTCAGGGCAAAGGCGAAAAGAACCATCCTTCCAGATCTGTCCCATTGGCTTCCCCGTCCGACCCCCTCCTTTTTATTTCCTGTTGAGGAGAGAGGTTAGCAGGGAACAGCAGCCTGCCATTGGTAGGCGGCGGTTCAGTTCGCAGCGACGTATTTTGATTTCTTCCACTGAGGGTTTTTTTGGAAACTCAGTTTTAACTTTGTCGGTTCTGTGCGCGCTATGTGTCTCGGGTGGGGGAAAGAGAGGAAAATGGCCAAAGATTTAGCCGGTAGGAAAATAATAGGTGACAAAAGAGCCAGATAAACAGCCCAAAGCAGATATTGCTTTATAAACTAAAGCTCTGGAGCCGGAGGAGGTGAATGGATTCAGGCAGGCATCCCTCGGAAACTGAGGTGTTCACCTGCCCAGAAAAGCAGTGTAGATGAATGAATGCATGCCCACTTCTGAAAGGCAAGATAAGACAGATGTCAGGAGCAGAGAAGTATTTAGCTAATCTCCCCTCTGGATCCTATATGATCAGTTTCATGCAAACACTTGGTGTGTCTGTGCCTGTTTTATTTATCATACCTTTGCAATGACTTTTGGGCTGAGATTTGGCTAGAAAATAATACAACTCAAAGCCAGAGAGATCTAATTAAATATTGTGCTGCAGTCCAGGGCTTCCTAAGCCGACGGATTCTGCTGTTCTTTGTGCAGTTCTTTGTTTTGTTCCATGGGGAAAAAAATGTCACAGCCTGGCTTGGTTCAGCTCTGGGAGGTATTTTCCGTAACTAGTGCCTCACCCCTGCAGGTGTTCTGTCGGTGTTTGCTCTAAATGTTGACTGGCCACTTTTTTCTTTTATGAAAATAGCAATATTATGAAGTTCTTTTTCTCTGCTTCTCCGGGAAGGGTCGGTGCAGGGGGAAAAGGGAACAGCTTGGCAGCCAGATGGATCCATCCATCAGCTCTCTCTTATATGGGCACTTGGTGCCCTTCAGTCATCCCTTATGCCTCCTGGTGGTTTCCATGGGAAGAGCCTCACAATTACTGTCCCCTTTTGAACAATCCCTTTTTCCTTTTGGAACTGGGGTGCAAGAGGAACAAATCCTGCATTAGAACCGGATGGAGAGCTGTCCTGTCTTTCTGGGGCTATAGGGCACCACATGGGTTTAAGAATTTGAAAATGGATTTTGAAAAGAAGCATTTACAGTTTTCTTTGTGTATCTGGATACCCGGTGAACAGAGTGACAAGCCTGTGCACAGAACAATAAGCAGATATTCACTGCCTTTGGTGACATGTGGCACCGAGTGGTGTTTTCCAGGAAATATGTCAGCAAAATTCAGTGTTGTTCCTGGGTCTCAGGTAGATTTTTAAATGAAGGGATTCGGAAGATCTGTGGGGTTGAATTTGCAGTGTTTCTTGAAGCAGTGGCAATAAGGAGGGGTAAAATGCAAAGATACTTCGATAGGTCAGCCACTCACAGTATTTTAAAAATCTTACAACCTTAGTGGAGAGATCTTTCATTTTCCTGTTCTGAAGCTCTCAAAATTGAAGGGATGCTGTCAGAGACATTAATAAAAAATGTAAATATTGAAATCTCAATGGTGGCAGGCTGTATTTGGTACACATATGACTAATTGTGCTGTTCCTTTCAGTGGTGCAAAGAGGACCTGCTGTAAGATCAGATCAGGAATTGTATTGCCTTGCTGCTCACTGCAGACTTCCTCGAGACACTGACCCAGGACAAAGAGCCAGCATTTCAGGGCTGGCTTATGCAATCTGGGGTCGACCAATTTAATTTCCGTCCATTTTCAAAAGTTTCGTATCTGATATGTCAGTCAACGGGAGTGCGGTATCCAGGAGCCCGCCTGGTAAACTGCATTGTTCAAAGCTGCGCTCTTTGTTTTGTGAGGAGGGAGTGAGGAGGAGGAAGGGATGTGCTTTATATTCCTTATGCAATAGGATCTCCCGCTGAAGTGGGAGAGTGGGATGCAAGGATTTACGCTTCTGAACTCCTGCACAGTCTAGTTCACTCTATGTTGTTAAGGTTTTAGTTCACACTGAAGCCAATTGTGTCAACTTTTCAAAAAAATTATGCATCCCTTCCAGTTATGCAATTCAACTTGTTTTAGATGTGAATGACACCTAGCTGCTGGTATGACCCTGAATATCCTCTGATTCATCAGTTTATTGGCAAATACAGTGTATCATCTGGCACAGGAACTGCCTGCCCTGGGCTGGGCAGGTGAGTGTGTTACACGCTCGGGAGATGTTATTGTAGGTTAATATACTCTAATATAAAATGGTCTTAGGCTCCCAGTTGAACTGTAATAGTGAAACCCAACAAAAATAATGGAAAAATGGAAGTCAACTAAAGGAGCACAGAGTTTCTGTGAACTCTAAACCAGGACTGAAAAATCTCAGTCTTCAATGTACTCCTATTCTACATCTATTAATGTTATCTATTGAAATTTAGGAGTTAGCTTTCCTCCTATGAAGCATCCTTGGCTGGCCTTAGAGCTAATTTAAGTTTTTAGTATCATACCAGATGTCTTTCTGAGGAGTGTCCGAATAAAGCAATACTGAGATTAGTCTGTCAACACTCTGAGCAGGTAAGAAAGCACGTAGCTGCAATCGCACGGGGGTGACCCTGAGTGCAGTCTGCAGGTGTTTGGACTGCACCTACCCATCTACGTATAAGTGAAGGTCTCGTATTTGTATTGCATATGCAACAGCACAGTAACATAGATTGAATTGCACTTACTCCCTGCTTAAAGTTAACTCTTGACTCTCCATGTCATGAAACGTGCGCTGATGCTAGTAATACTAATGAATAATACTGTACAAACATAATTGGGGTTTGTGGAAAGGGAGATATCTCATAGCAGACAACAATTGAAACTTTTGAGACTTATGTTCCAGAGATATGGTAAGAAATGAAATCCTGAATGGCAGAAAGAGTTTTCCGCTGTCTATTACCCCTCTGCCCTCTTACCAGAAAGTTGGTTGTGAGATACGGTGGGTAATAAGGTTTGACTGCTCAAAGTGCTGAGCACCCTTAACACACAGCAATGTCCAAATGTGGTGATCGTCTCTTAGAGTAGCCCTGGGAGAATATACTAGGCTGTGAAACAGATAAATCAATATCTGTTGTTGTATTTTACCAGTGTCCATCAAGAAATCTAGGAAAGACACTCCTAAGAGGATTTTTTTAAAAAAAAAAACAAAACATCAAGAAATCTAGGAAAGACACTCCTAAGAGGATTTTTTAAAAAAAAAAAAACAACAGTTTGATTTTGTATAGATACTGCTCTTTATGTGTAGTGCTATCTTAAAAGTTGATGGTGTCTGTTTGGCAGTAAAATAAGCAAAACTCCATAGGACTGTCTTCCTTAAATCGCTTTCCTAGACTGAAAAAGGAGAGAACATTTTTAAAAATTCAGAGCATTATTCCTCTCATGGTGACATAGTAGTGGGATTTTTTGACGATCTGGGGGATTCCTACTACCAACATCTCTCTGCCATCATGTATTTTTGAGGTGAGTGATCAAGGATCTCTTTCTCTAGGACAGATATTGATAATGGCCTTATTGTGCCAAAATCTTTATGAGAACAAAATGCTGAAAAAATATTTCCATCCATTAATAATAAGTGCCAGAAAAGAATACACGAGTGGTTTCAGATTTAATTTGCAATGTAGCTGATGCCTCAAAGATAATTTTTACACTCAAGAAATACAACACTTTGTGTATGTGAGGTAATTGCTATGAGTTGCACTAAATATATATTATTCATTAGGGGACTTTCATATCATGTTTGTGAATTCCCCAAAGACTCTTCTCACTGTCCTTCTCACATCTAAACATGTATGGAAAACAAGATTTTGGTGTCCTGCTTGACTGACTGATGTTCTGGCTCACTGGATTTATACTGAGCTGGTACCCACTTTTAATGAGTGGGCTCGCTTGTTTCATTTAAAATGAACAGACTTTGGGAAAGGAGCTTAATTCATGTATTTGCAATAGCAGAGATAGCACTCCTTCACAGAGAAGATGTAGTGGTATGTTATCTCAGTTTTGCAGAGAAGCAAATAGTAAAAGCTTTTTAATAAGCTGCTTTCATGCTAAACTACTATGCACTGCCTTCAAAAGTATAAAGGCTCAATATTTGGCCAGTTGCTGTGGGTGGATTCTTTTTTTATCCATTAAAGTATATTTAAGTATCTCTTTGAAACTTATCTCATCTCTCATCGGTTACACATGCTTATGGCATTCCTGTTGTTCAAAACTGGAAGAGAAGATCAGGCAAGGTAAGGAGGGAATTTCCTTGTTATTAGCAATTAGCAGAGCCTGATTTCATTTTGCTGTACCATTTCTTACCAGGAGCAGCTGCAAAGAGAGAATTACAGTGTGACCTTCGCGGCATTTCCTAGTGCAGTCATCAATCAGTTCTGGCAGGAGCTTTATCGCATCTATCAGTGTGGCTCATAAGCCACATGCTGTCTAGTCTGGGGGGAAAAACAAACAAACAATGGGAGCTACTGTAGGTTTTGTTTAAAATAAAGCAACCAGGAGCGAGCTTTTCCCATATGTGCCAGCTTTGTAGGCAGATTTCAATTTTTACCGTGTGCTGTTGGGCTGATTAATAAAATATGATGATTGTAAAGTGGTGGAAGAGACTTCCACTACGTCTCAATGGCATTGGCAAGTCATTCACAAGCCATCACAGCTTTACGCTTTCGCAGTTAAGGAACAAAGAAGTGTTTTCAGACTTCTCTAATTTTTATATGAAGTAATGTAGCTTTCTCAGATTAAGCGGTTTGCTATTTTTTGTAGAAAACTGTGCCTTCGCCAGCTATTCTAGGGTTCTTTTGGAGGCAATCAGATGCAGCATCCCACTTTTAAGCATGAAAAACATTATGAACACACTGCAAGTGTTTTGTTTGTTTGTTTTCTGTGTGTGTGTGTTTGGTTTTCCCTACTGACCTTGGTCTGGTTTGGCGTTTCCTGAAATTTACAACGTGTTTTGTTTGTTTGTTTTGTGTGTGTGTGTGTGTGTTTGGTTTTCCCTACTGACCTTGGTCTGGTTTGGTGTTTTACTGAAATTTACAATGTTTTGTGTTGTTGCTGTTACACCAAGTTCACTGCCGTTTTCAAACTCCTTTGCTCTCCTTTTCTTCTCAGCTGCAGTAAGTGCAACTTTCTCGCCTGCCTTCCCAGGGCTCAGTACAGTGACAGGTTGTCACTTCGTGCCTGGCTTCCTTGCAGGCAAAGACCTGGCTAACAGGTGGATGGGAGAGCAAGAAGCAATGGGGACAAGCAGTGTATAATTCCAACTTCCTTCATGGGCATATGGTTGTGTGTTTAAATGACATATAGAGAGAGCATGTGTGTATGTCTAGGTTACATGTATTAAAGCTGCCTTCGTCACACAGGTTTTCTGAGAAAAATGGCTAATTACTTATCAGTATATATATTTACTCTTATACTATCAAGTAAAAGGTTAAGGCCCTGAGCTCCAAACTGGTAATGTTGATGGTTGAGTGGGGTATTATCTATAATTTTTGTTGTTTTTAACCGACTAGTTCTTGGTACCAGATTTGGGCAATGAAGTTTGAAATGCCATAAGAAATCTGCAATAGCAGGTGCAAGGAAAATGCTCATAAAATGTGGAACGCGTTTAGCAAAGTGGTTATCTACTCTATCAGGAAAAAAAATCACGCGAATTGGCTGGCTGGCTTTGGAAAGAATGGCTTTTGTGGTTTTCCTCTGTGTGTGCCGTATCGGTTTGACAGGTTTTACGGCCCCAGCAGCTGAACTGGCGCTGGGCAGTGGCCGCGGCTCAGCCCCTGCCTCGCAGACCAGCAAACCCGAGTGAAAAGGAGCCTGCCCAAAATGTTGCTGTGAATTGTGTGTGTTTAAACGCTGGGGCTGTCCCCAAGGATTTTGGCGGCCAAGGGGAAAGGTTTGACAAACATCCTTGGGTGGTTTCAGATGGTGCTCTCAGCTGCTGTGTGCTGGTGGTGCCCATCCCCACTGATGAGCCGGCATCAGCCCCTGGGTACCAGCCCAACATCTCTGCCTGAGCAGGAGATGGGGCCAGGAGAGGCTGAAACTCTGGACCATGAGCTCCAGCAGCCAGGCACCATGATAGAAGGCTTTTAAGAGGCCAAAGCCATAAGTAGCCCCCTTCCAGCAGGTGGGTGAGGAGGAGAGGGGAAGCTGCCAGCAGAAATGGGCCTTGGGAACTGAGTCCCCCCTTTCTGGGGCTCCTGCTTGCTGAGCTGCTGGCTGCCTGCTGCTGGCGTAGACCGAACAAAAAGACATCGTTTCAGCCCTGCAAGCAGGGTGGGCCGCAGCGAGGAAATGATAAAATGCCAGGAGTTGAAAATAAGACAGATAATGTCAAATGCAAAGTTGTTAGATAAGGAGAAGTGGGGCTGGTGAGTGTCACCAGGGCGGTGCTGGCCAGGAGCTGAGCTGCAGAGGGGCCACTCTTTGATGCTGTTCTGCTGCTGGGGCTTAGCATAGATCAAACCAAAAGAAATTGCCCTTGTGCAGAGTGGGATTTACTCTTGTAAGCCAAGTCCGTGCTAGGGAATAGAGTGAAACACTTACTGGGTGTTGTCGCTGGCTGTAGGAGGTACAGACAGAAGAAAAGAAATACCTGAAAATGTCAGGAGCTAAATGATTTTCAACTCTCTTAACATGCAACATTATCAAAGAATACCCTCTGGAAAATGAAGAGATCTGCTTCTCAGAGGGGGAAGAAAAATATCCAGGCTGAGTAGCTTCTGTGAATGTACAGAGCTCTTCTCCTTGCTTGATCCCTCTATCTGCACCATGTGTTTGCCATTAGGACCAGGAGAAGCTGCGAATCTCCTTGGACAGGGGATGATGGGTCCTTCAGGAAGAACCAGGAGAGCTGAAAGGAGATAGAGGCTAGGTCAGGCCACAGCATTTTGTTTTGAGCTTAACAGGAATGAAATCCACCCTGAAGAGTCTTGGGGAAAATTCTGGATGAGGGCCAGTGTGAATAATGCTGAGTGCAGATGGGTGGGACCCCACCTGGTTACAAAAACAATTCTATTTCCAAGGTTAGTTCTGCTGACAAGTAAGGTCTCATTTGAGAGGGGAAAAAAATGGTTGGATACCTTAAAAAAAAAAAAACCCAAACCAAAAAAAAAAAAACAACAAACCCCCCAAAACCTAAAAGTCTCTCACTTCAGAAATTAACGAAAACAAGTCTCCAAGCATGCAGACAGCTGAAAGCACACACCAAAAACCTCAGATAAACAAAACAAGTGTCCTCTGGGAAAAGGAAGAGCTGTTCTCTCTCTGGGAAAGTTTGTCTGTTCCTGTGGCTCGTGAACTTTTCATCTTCTCTGGGACTTTCTGCTGTCCTTGGTTCACTTTTTGCAGCTTTTTGGTCTCCTGCGCTTCTTTCCGTGGAGCTCAGTGTTTATGCAAGCGCTCAGCTTTAAATAAATGAATCATCTAATTTGATGTCGGTGAGATTAGTGCTTGGGGTTGTGCGTGTGTTTATGGTGCTCTGCTGAGAAGGAGCACCCGTGGACAGGAGTGGGCTGGGGAGGTGTGTAGGTGTCCCCACCCCACAACCACCTTACTGCTCCCAAAAGGAGCCCTCCTACCAACCTCCACTGCTGTGGCTTGGAGCCACCACAACACCTTGTCCCTTCTGACATCCACATCCTGTGCCTGATCCCGGAGCTGATCTAGAGTAAACTGTGTCCAAGGAGATGCAGCAGTTAATTTTAACCTGACTCAAGTGCCAATTAGGCTCTTGGTGACGGCTTTTCCCGTCTGTCTGTCTGCAATGACAGAGCCTCACAGCCTCTCAGTGCTGCAATTTCCTTCACATCCCTTTGGATCTTCTCCTTTATTATTGTTTACAAAATGCCGAGTCTAGATTTTGCATGCGTGGAAAATCTTGCTGAGAGCTGTCGCCCCTTTGACTTCATCTTCTCTGGATCTCTCATTTTTTTGTCCTCTTGCCTGTAGTCAAACTATGTAACTTTTTAAAGTAATTTAAGTGTAAAAAATAAGCTATACAGAAGGCTTTCCTGTAAACAGAAGCTCTCTGTACAACCTAAGGGCAGATACAAGTACATGTAGAAGGCCCATGTGACTGTCTCCCCCAAAGAGCCAACTGAAACACTGATTAAATTACAAGGAAAGCAAAAGCTATCTTGAAGAGGTATGATGTTTGGGGATTTTTAGACTTCTTCAACCCTTTTCAACTCCTTCAACTTCTTTTTCCTAAAAACATTATGGGACTAACTCTGCTGTACTTACTCTTGGGGGATCATTTGGTTTCTGGTCAGTACCTCTACGGCCTCCAAGATCTAAGTGCAAACTCAGATTGCCCTGAAGTTTATTGTACTTTATGAGAGCAAAGGGTGAAATCTGTCTTTGAGACTTGGGGTCATTTGGGCTAGGTTTCCTGACATACCAGTTCTTGCAAAAAAACAGCTGTTCTGGGGTTGTCATTCTGCCAGCTTTAAAGAAAAACAACCAAATAAAGAAAAAATACTTTGCCAAATAGGGATCAAACCTTAGCTTGGTTTGAGTGTGCTTTAAGTAGTCTCAGTCTTGGCATTTACACCAGTTAAATTCTTCTTTCCTTCCAGGGAGGTGACCTAGAAGCAGTATTTATGAGAGTCCTTTCCCTGTACCTCACCGTAGGGAAGGGCTGCTTCCTACTCGGGTCTAAGTGCGTTCCTCTCTGAGTCAGGATCTGCACAACCCAGAGAGAGATCTAAATGTAAATACCTGAAAGTAAAGCTACATGAAATAAAGGTACACAGCTTTCCTAGGTGTGACTGCAGAGCTGTTCTTGGCCTGCCATCACCTGGATGGTCCAAGTCACCTGCTGAGCCAGGACCAAAGTTGCCCAGAGACAGCATAGCAGGAATATGCCCTCACCCAAGCTATGGCTTGAGCTATATCTATAGCCAAAGAAGTGTGTGCCCTTCTAGCAAGTTATCATCAGTGACTTACAGAGAGCACGTGGTACCCCAAGTAGCTCTTTATATGTTAATAACTCATAAAAAATTAATGATTTCATGAGATGGGATGGGGAGTAGGAACTGGAAATGGCAGATGCTCAGGGCGTAGAGGGAAGGAGAGAACTGACTTTGTTATGCATTTCTTTCAAGCATTCAGGCAGACTAAGTTGTAAGGATTTTGGTGCACTGTTTGTCTCTCTCATCAGCCCTGCCAGTGCCTTAGCACCCCCGAGATTTCAGTATAAAACCTTAACTCTAATGAAGTGCACAGGAGGGAGACAAGAGTATAAAAATCCTATAGCATCTTCTGCCATTTTTGCTGGAGTCACCCCTGGTTTATAAGCTTTCATCTTACCTTCTGCAACTCAAGTGAGTTTAGGAACACTCCCAAAGTCTGCAATTAAATAAGCATTTAACTACTTTCCCTGGGAAACTTAATTTCTTGAATAATTCTAGGTGTTACATCCATGGGACCATTTGTCACCATTTGAACTGCAGTTTACCAGGGTTAGCTCACTTGACCCTTCTGCCACCCAGTCTATGGAGCAAATATCTCTCTTGCTGTTTTCAGCCCTGTACTCCTTACGTGAGCAGTGTCTCGTAATGCTATACTATTTGCTATTAAAATTAGTGACTGTGCTGTTCTCCCAACTAGCCAGTGGAGAAGAGCTGTGCAAGTTATCTCACCGATGTGAGATGTGCTGGGACTCTCCACACACCTGTGGCACTTTTCTTTGATTGCATTCACTAGGGTCAGCTCCGGGGGTCATGACTGTCCCGGATCAGTTGACTTCATTACAGTAATCTGCCAAAATAATCCTTCCCCTATTCAGTTCAGCTGCACCCAGTGCAATGAAGCAACTAAAAGTATGTGAATAATTCTAGAAGGCTCTTGTCAGCTCTGGAAGGGGATAGAATGAAACGTGGCTCTCTGTGTGAACCATAGCACTTCACAGGGTGGTTTTGCTACAGTCAATAATAAAGAGCATTTTTGCGTAGTT
The DNA here is from genome assembly GCF_001431845.1 of Calidris pugnax. Lineage (NCBI taxonomy): Eukaryota > Metazoa > Chordata > Aves > Charadriiformes > Scolopacidae > Calidris > Calidris pugnax. The sequence goes on along the minus strand of NW_015090793.1, from coordinate 3,762,000 downwards.
CAGAAAGGTACAAAATAATACATAGCAAATATCCCTTGTCATAATGGAGCCTGACAGGGTATAACTACATGAAAGCAGACAAAGGGTATGACAAAAAGGGTTTTTCCATGGATTGGAGAAATTTTTTTTAGTGGCATGGTTCTCAAAAATTGTGATTATTGGACATTTTCTGAGGTAGACCTACCTAGGAAAATGTTAAATTCCCTTTGTCAGTGTTTCTATATTAAAAGGAGAATTTATTCCCACTGAAATTTTTGTAAGGAGGAAACAGAGACTCCACATTCACGAGTGGAATTTGTCCAAAGCTGAAAGGGAAAATGCCATTTCAAACTGTTAAGAACAGAATGATAAAAGCCACCTGGAAAAATAAATGTTCAGTGGCTGCTGATTTCACATTAAGTGCATTTTCCTATGGAATTATTATTAATTCTGTAGTAAGCCTAGTACAGCATTTAATAATTTTTTTCCATGTTTTGATTTTTCAGAGTGATGCCTCTTTCTTCCTGTGCTTAAGAAATAGCATTCATGCCTACAATGACTCCTCCTCTGCCTGTAGGCAAGTGAATTTTTGTCATTGACTAATAAGAGAAAGATCAGGGACTTGGGACCCTAATAATAGGACTGCTGGGAAATCACTGAACACCAGCAGAGAGCTCTTTGAGGGAGAATTTTTCATTGTCTGCTGCCATTATCTTGTTTTACATTCAGCTTGTCTGCCGGCTTGCGACTAGAAGCAAAGATTACTAGAATCTGGGCTTTTGAGGATACCATTATTTTCCTTTCTTTATCTGATCACACCATGGAATTATGTCCCTGAATTGAAATTCTGACAGTGGTAGACTGTGTGTCCTGGATGATTAAAAGCTTTGTCAGCATAAAGTTGCATGTTCTTTAATTTAAGGATCAGAGGGCTGCATCGCATCTCTTCCATGTGTGAGGGCTAAGAAATGGCATTAATAAGCTAGCTAAATAACTGTAAAATGTATATTAAGACTACCAAAGGGATGGTTTTGGGTAGTTTTGTATTGCCCTGGCTACTTTATTTTCCCAGAGGATTTTTTCTATCTTCTTCATATGTGCACCCATTTTCAGAATCTTTCAAGGATTTCAAACTGCGTGTTCTGTAAGATAAGTTCTGTGTTACCACTCTTTTGCTGTGTTGTTACTGTAGGATTTTTACTAAGACACTAGTTTGGTCAGATTGCTATCGGTTTCCAGATTAAAAATACCAACGTCTAAAGGGAAGATTTAAAGTGGTGTATTGATTGTGACTGATAGCTGCTTTTCCAAACACATTTCCAAATGATCATCTGTCAGCATCTCCTTCTACAGGGCACTTTACAATATAGGATGAGCTCAGTGTAACTGCATTGTCCTAAGGTGACAATATTTCTGCTGGAAAACATTAAACTAGTTTGTTTCCACAATGAAATCACTTCACCTGTAAATATCCTACCCCAAAATAGTCATATTAATTATTATTTATGTTTTTGCTTGTTCCCAAGCAAAAAGCCTGTGCCACGATGGAGATTTTTTGGACTTTGCATACATTCAGGACTGAATGGTACCCTATCCTCTGCTAATTGTCTGCTATCCCTTTTTTTTTGCATTGCCTTACTCTGTATTTAATCGAGTACCTGCATCTGTTGTGAATTCTCATGTGAGAGGACATTATGACAGAGTCAGTATCCTGACAAATTGCTTTAGAAGACAAAATGTGAGAAAGTTCCCTCTTGTAAGAAATGGGTCCGAGATGCTCCAGCATGGTGATTTTCAGTCCCACAATACAGAGTCTTGCCAGTGGGAATTTGTTTGGATCTGATTTTTTTTTATCAAAAGATCACGGGTGGAAATTATGTGGGGGATTTCATTTTAGATTCTTTTCAATCACTGTCCTTCAGGGTCAGAATACAACTCGACATGTACAACCAAAGGCAAAGTGAAGCAGAGGGCAACCAACTGGGACATTGATTGAACAGGAAAATGATTTCAAATAGTAACAAAGAGGGAAATTTGTGAAATGAAAGCATTGATGATTATCCACATCAGGTGTAGAAGAGTAGTACAGGGAAGAGTAGTGATGGGATACAGAACTGCATTATTAGGTGTACTGTGGGGCTGGAGCTAAATGAACACGGCTGATCTGGTGTTGTGGGTTAGTAAAGGAAAAGCAGAGGTACTGAGAGCAGTGCAACCCCTTATCCCCCTTCTCCGTGGGACTTGAGGGAAGAGGTGTGCTGTTTGTTAAAACGATTTTCATTTTGTTTGTGGTGGCTTGTCGCATTGGCGGTTCTTGGTACACGGGTGAGAGCTATGAGCCAGAAGTGCTTTCTTTTCCTCCTCCCTTCTCTTGGGACAGCGGGATGAAATCTTTCATTTGTATGTCATATCTGTTATGTTTTTCACACCAGAGTTTTGAGGCTGGCAGAAAAAGACCCGTGATAAGGCTGTGACAGGAGGAAGCCAAAGTTGGAGTGAAATGAGGATGTGTTTTTATGAAGTGATGTTACATTTACTCATCTTGAAGATTAGCATTTGGAAATATGCTTTCTTAAGAGAAAGTTTGTTTTAATCTGTTCACTTCTAAATTAGGACTCAACTATTGGTACTTGCAAGGCACTAAGAAAAGCACTCACACCATCTGTATTGAAAAAATGGGAATATGAAGCTAAGTGTCATCGTATGTTCACAAGTCCTGCTTGTTCCTGGTGCTTGTAACAGCAGCCTCGTGCATGCTGAGTGAGTCGAAAACCAAGCAGACTCTATGTGAGCTCTGCTGTGGCTCCCAATGGTGCTAGTTCATATGTACTTCAGAAAGTGTAAGTCTAGACATTTCTCTTATTTCTGTTCTCAGTAAAACTGGTTAGGCACAGGTGAAAGATAATGTAAAAATTATAAGTAATCATAGCACTATTAAATATGTGTGTGAATATAACGTGACTATTTAAACATTTTTCTAACTATATTTAAATAGTTTTACTGTAATGAGAAAGCTCTTTTTCACTTTCATTTTAGTAAACATGGGATCAGATTTTAAAATTTAAGGCATGTGAAAGCTGATAGGCACTAAGAGTGAGATACATCCTGCCAGACTCGAGCCACACATGGGAGAGCAGGTCTACAGCTGAGCTCATTCCCTGTAGACTTCCTTTACAATCAGGGGATAGAAATCTGCTTCTCTAGGATGTAATTAATCTGATCTGTTCTAGATGTCTATTTTAGGAAGGCTAAATTTCTCCATTGACTGTGCATTGAGCCTAGGGCAACTAGCTGAGATACAGAGACTATGTTGTAAGCATTGGCATTTAGTCAGAGGCATGTCACCTCTGAAGCTCAAACGGTCTGCCTCCCTACTTTCAACCCTATAAAATGAGTAATTCTTCTGAAGTAAAGGAATTTATTCAAGAGGCTTAAAACAAGATGATAATTCTTTGGATTTGCATAGATAGGTGGATTATTTGTACTCTTAATTTGGGTTTTCTCAGTGCATACAAAAAAGTCTGTCACTGTCTTTGAGGGGTTGCTTCAATGCTTTGAAGGCTCAAGGGACTCAGTGAAAACATCCTTGAAAAGAGACTGGAAATGCAAGAATGATGACCGAGATAGACTCTTGCAAAATTAGTTTTATGACATAAACTGACACAAAAAAGTCTGTCACTGTCTTTGAGGGGTTGCTTCAATGCTTTGAAGGCTCAAGGGACTCAGTGAAAACATCCTTGAAAAGAGACTGGAAATGCAAGAATGATGACCGAGATAGACTCTTGCAAAATTGGTTTTATGACATAAAATTGTTAGCTGTGAGTTTCTGAGAATTGCTGTATAATAATAGTTCTCTTTTTTTATGAGAAATTTGCCATATTGGTCTCATATAAGATCATTCATGTGCCAAATGTTGGTTCATCATGAGACTTTTATTTAGACTGCTGTGCTCAGTGCCTTACTAATTAAGATGTCTTGTGTTTGCGTGACTGTGGTTCTTAATCTTAAGTAGACCAAAAATAATTAGTTTTATTACCACTGTTTAAAATTAGAAAAGAGAAAAAAAGTGCTGTCAAATCACAGAAAAACATGTTCTGAAGACAGAATAAGTGAAAAAGAAACTTGTTGTGTAGTGGCTTGGGAGTCATTGGTTGGAGGTACATGGGAAACTACAGCCAGAATTTGGGAAAATGTTGTTGCATGTGTCCTTAGAAAAGATGTATGTTAGAGGCCATAACTTCTGGGAAGGGGAAGCATCTGGGTTTAACCAATAATTTACTAATTCCTTGAAAAGTGGATCCTGTATCTGAGTAATGTCAGGGATTTGGGATTTTGAAAGAAGTCTAGGGAGAACCAGTAGCTTGAATTTATTACCAAAACGTTATTTTTTTATAAGTATACTTCAGATTTGAGCAGGAAGTATAGATATAGGTAATTGACAAATGCAGCTTTCTTTAGCAGAAATACATATATAAAGTATTGTATTGCATGCTGGTCTCCTTAATGTTTTTTTTTTAACCAAACTTGTTATTTGTTTTGGTTTTTATTATATACTATGTTATATTACATATTAAATGTGTTACATAAATGTATCATTCTGAAGTAGTTTAGTAGAGCAATCATTCCCATAGAATTTAGTGAGGAGATTTACATGGAGATGGCTGGAATCTGTAAACATGCAGCAGTACTCAAATGACTCCAGTAGGAAATGAACACCTATAAAAACAGGGTTTTGCCCATGAGACCCAATCAAGCAAGGTTCTTTACACACGTGTATGTTTGCATTGAAGCCAATGGGAAAATTCAGAGACTTAAATATGTCTATTAACGCACCAGAAGGTCAAATCAAACTGCAGACGTAGAAGATGTCAGAGCGCCTTGTGAAGCTCCTTCGTACTGGGGTTAACTTCACCCCTAAGGCAGACAGTGTACATAACCCATGTTCTGTATTTCTTTTCCTGTTGATGTGTGTTTACTCGTAGTGGCCTTTGTCTGACTTTTTGTTGTTGTTTGAGTCTTATAAATAGTTCAAAGACTTAAAAATAGTTTAAGCTATTTTTACAAAGAATGGAGTTCTTCATCACTGCTTCAGGCTGAATAATTGCTATCAGGCTACATCTTGCTTATATTACCTACTGTAGGTGACCTCCCAGAAAGATTCAGTATTGTTTGAAATGTGATGATTATTGCAGTATTGCTTTATCTAAATAATTTTTGTTGAAAGAAAGAGATAAGTTAAATATTATTGAGAGCTGGAGAGGTAGAGCATTTATTAGAAGGTGCTATTCATAAACACATCACATTCACTCAAGTGTAGACCACCACATGGTTGCTGTTTAGTTTAGGCAAGCATGCATTTACATGTTCTTAACAAAGACTTATGATATGCTGAGCAGCTGGAGTTTATGTTAGCATTCTGTATTAACCACAAAGGCAAGGTAGAGCTAAATGAAGGCATCAAACCATGGTAGATGTTTGAATATTTTCCCGAAACTGCATACAGATCCCCAGCAAAGCACCACCAGCTGCTACAGATGTTGGTAGAAGGTATCTGTAATACATATTCACAAGCATCCTTACCTTACTATCCAGAGAACTGCTTATACCTCTTACAGATAAAGACCTTAGAAGCAACAAAAATTAGAGCGGAGCAGGGATTAAGAATTTAAGTGCAAGGAACAACCTTCTGGAGATGTCTCCCTTTCACTATGGACCTTGATTTGGAAGAAACTAGTTTGTACCTGCAACTATATAGTATATAGGTGCTTATACCTCTTCATCTCTTGAAGATATTAATAAATGGGGTTTCTTGACTTAAAACTAATTTGAAACTAGTCTTCCTCCCTGAGGAGTAGCGAGGTCTGACCTAGTAATCTAGTAAAGTGTATTGGAAGTGTAATTCTGGAATAAAATCATGTACTGTTCAACAAGCCTACATCAAGAGAGCATAAGCTCTTGGTTTCAAAAGGATGGATGCATCTAAATTCTTTTTTTTTTTTCAAGAAGCCTCATTTGCTGACCACAAAAATATTTGGGTAAAATTGTCCCCAGCTTCTTGTTAGATGAGTAGCTGGTGTCTATCACTCCTCCACCTTCTGTTGCTATTCCACTCTCAGTGTCCTACAGAATATGTATATGTCTATATATTTATATAAAAAAATATATACTCCAGGGGATCCTCTTGAGTCAATGAAGGATGGCTGAGAGAAGCCATGCTGTGAAATGACTTTTGACTCTCGTGTCTATCCTTGCACTGCATTGTCTCATCCCTAGCACTGAGATGCCCAAGTAACGTATATCTCCTGCGTCTTTGCAGTGCGACTAATTCTTTTCCTCTTAATTTAGGCAAGCTTCCCTGCTTTTCATGAGTCCGTGATGGAGCTGTTGGGTTTTGCTGGAGAAATACTAAGTATGGTTAGATAGTGCTTCCAGCTGATGAATTGTTTTAGCTTGAACTGTGGGATAGGAAAGACAGAGTTGCTTAAACTGTGTTAAGAACAGCTGGTCTTATATATGAATGCATGTATGTGTGGTCTCTTGCATTAACACTTCTGCACACTTCTATATTGCATAACAGACATCCATAGATGGGCAACTAGAAATAAAATATTGTACATAACCTGCTGCACTGGAATTCTGACTGCCTTCGGGAGAGGATTCTTATCATTCCAGATGCGTTTCCATTTTCTCTTTTATTAAAAGCACCAAAGCTTTCTACCTTTTCCTACTTCATCCTTAAGGGGTATGTGTTCTCTTTTTGTTTAGTTGGTGTTTTTTGAGTTTGGTTGTTTGGGGTTTTTTTAATTTATTTAATGCACTGATTTTCCATGCTGCTTGTGGATTCCAAAGCTTTGCCAGGAGGTACTTTAAAAATGCTGGCTTCTCTTGGTTGTTACGTGTCAGCACAAATCAAAATACATGTCAGCTTTTTTTCCCAGAAATGAAAGAAATTAAATTCATCTTACAGTGTGAGAATATGTATGTGTTGTTTGTTATTAGTGCTGCTTCTGTAAGGGTTGAGTAATATGTTTGAACCGTACTTCTAGGAAAGAAGAACGTAGAAGGAACTATGTTGTACTTAATTTCACCTGGAGATGTCCTGTGAGTTAAAATACATCAAAAATTAAATAAGTCTTCTTGTCATGAAAGATGTGAATAACTGTGTGCATTCCACCATTATAACATCTTTTTTATCCAGTTTCAGTCTCTTCTGTTTAATTACCAGGCAGAAGCACAAAGTAAAAAGGATCATTTTAAAGGATAGGTGTGGTGCCCACTGGTTCATTATTTTTGGAAAACAAAAAAAAAGTCTCTACTGATGTTGTATTTATTGACCTTAAGACAAATTTCAAAAGGGAAAATAAACAATCTCCCTAATGTAATACACTAAATACTACTGGGCTGTTTAATTCTCACAGAAATATTCAGAATGAACTTTACTACTCTGCATGGTTGCTTTGTAGTCTTTAAAAGCACAGAGCTGCATTGTTGTCAGAGCAGCTAATGTTTTCCACAGAGATGCAGGATAACACCCCTGCTAGGAATGCACTGCCCCAGGGAGGAGAAAGCTAAATGTGAGCCTACTTGCAGCTATTGCCTTCATTTGAAAATAATTATAACATTTAGGCTATTGGTGACATTGCCTCCAGTAATTTCAGCAGTTCAGAGTGCCTGTGTGTATTTCACATTTAATACACAGAAGTATTTTGCATATGTGTTTAATAAATAACATTTTTTACCTTTACAAGTTTTGTTACAATATGGTCTGTGCAGCCCCAAATTTCTACGTCGGAGTCATGCATGCTCCAAGAAGCTGAGTGTACTTGTTTCAGTAGTCCTCATACAGCATAATAAAAACATCCTTACTCTTGCTTCCACATAGCTACTGAGTCCTACACATAAACAAATGAAACCCCACAGGAATAGGGACTCTTCTCTGAGGAGCTCGGGGTGAGCTGCAGCCTTCCTGCCATAGCCCGAGTGCCTGACCCACGAGACAGAGATGTTTTCTCCCACTGCTCGCCTCCCAACAGCTGTCATGCTTCCACCCACAGCAACATGAGGGAAGTCACGTATGTACATATATAGGTGTGTGCATACATAGACACACACATGCACACATATATATCATAGAATGAAAGAATAGATAGAGTGGGAAGGGATGTTAAAGATCATTGAGTTCCAACCCTGGGCAGGGACACCTCCCACTAGACCAGGTTGCTCAAAGAACCATCCAGCCTGGTCTTGAACACTTCCAGGAATAGGGCATCCACAACTTCTCTGGGCAACCTGTTCCAGTGTCTCACCACCCTCACAGGAAAGATTTTTTTCCTAAGATCTACATGTCCTCTCTTTGAGGACTGTTGCCCCTCATCCTATCACTACACTCCCTGATAGAACCCCTCCCCATCTTTCCTGTAGGCCCCTTTAGGTACTTGAAGGCTGCTATAAGTTCTCCCTGACTGAAGCCTTGTCTTCTCCAGGCTGAACGGCCCCAACTCTCTCAGCCTGTCTTCATAGGAAAGGTGCTCCAGTCCTATGACCATCTTTGTGGCCCTCCTCTGGACTCCGTGTCCTCCTTATGTTGGTGGCTCCAGAGCTGGACAAATATATATAACCATATATATAGGACTAGACCATGTGCAGAGGTCTCTTCCAATGTTAACCATTGTCTTGATGCTTACACTAGAGACGTAGTTTCACAATAGCTTAAATCTAAATGTAGGCTGCTGCTAAAAGAGGCAATGCAACTCTTCCTCCTTTTCTTTGCTTTTGTCCTACCTGGGCACTGGTGGAGGCTCCTGCAGACAAGTGGGGAGCTGGCTCTGTGCCCTCCTGTGGCTCACCCCATGGCCCAGAATGCTCATGTTGGCCCAAAGGAAGGGAGGAAAATGAGGGGCTAGAGACAAGATCACTCTCAGCAGCAGCCCAGGCATTTTAACTTCAAGTTTTTGGAGCAAAAATCTGAAATAACCATCTTATTTGAAAAGCAAACACATTTGCACACTTGTATGTGCTTCTTTCACTTGTGCTGAAATTGATCTCAGTGTCTCAGGGATTGACTCTCCCGTTATTGTTTTCTCAGAGCATTGATAACTGATTTTAAGGAGAGTACCCAGCCTCACCTAAGGATCTCAGCTTCTCTAATTAGGGAATAGTTAAGCTGAAAGTACCCTGTGAGCATCTTGGAAGGGAAGGAGGGAAGTGGAGAGAGCGTCAACAAGGGTGTTTTATTTATGTTCAATTGTACATGCCATCCTCTCACAGAGTATATTATTTATCTGATGCTAATCTAAAAAGGAGTAGATTAATACATTTTGAGTTTAAACTCTTAACAATGTCAAAATTACCTTTTTCTGACTTTTCTGGGTGAATTACTGGGATGATATGCTACAGCTGAAGTCTAAATAACTGCTACTCCTTGACAAGCATCAGCTGGATTCCTTAAGAGCTTGATTTCTTCCTACTTAAACAGCACTCTGCATGATTAGATCTAAATCATGAATGAGAAACACTTAGTCCCTGTGAAAATTACATCATGTGATAAACTAACAAGAAAGAAGAGGAGGGTCTTGGGAAAAGATCAGTCACTTGAAGCCCTGTGCAGGCTTCTTTATTAGTAAGCTTTTCAAACCATGCTTGGTTAAGAGCTCTGGCGTATCCTTTGTGGCCAACTGAAGTTAATACTATCCGTGCACGGCTGAACTGCTTGTGATTCAGCTGTTGAACTGCTGTGGCTTTTAAATACTAACCAGAAATAAGGATCTTTTGCATTGACATGACTCCTTCAGCCACAGTGGCTCATCAGCTGAAATAAGACCGGGGCAGCTCCCATGTGTGGGGAAGAGGGGGAGCGATATTCTTAGCCACTGTGCCAAGGTATGTCCAAGCCCTAGGAGATCTGTGTCGCTCTTTTGAGATGAGCTGATTTTGAAGGGCCTGTATAGTGTTTTGGCCTGCACAGTGTCTCATCCTGTAAATATTCTCCCTCTTTTTTCCTCTTGCCTGAACTTTTGTAATGATTCAGGACAGACAGAAAGGAGCCTATAACCTATTATCTCCACTCCGTAATTAGGCTTTGTCATGTGTCCACTTCTTTACAACCTACTAATTTGTCATATCAGCAATGTTTCCTCATCATAATATTTTTTATCATGGGAGGATAAGGTCAGCTGGGCTATGTACATATTGTCACTGTTAATACTTCAGGCAGACACAGGGTGTTTCTCTGATTAAAATGATGTGCAGTAATATCAGGAGCTGATAGATTATGTCTGTTCTTTCCCCCAGTGCTGATACTGTTACTCAAGCATTGCTTAAGCAGGAAAGTAGCAAGTCAAGGCTGAAGGCTGTTCCTGGGCTCCTAAGCACCTCATTTGTATCATCCATTTGCAATCCTTCCTCTTTCCATCATTCTGATTCTCATAAAACTGACTTTTATAACATGAAGAAGGAGTTAGCAGCTCTCCAAAATCTTGGCATGTGGGAAGGGGTCTCTGAACCTGCAGCTAAGCAGTTACTTCAGACAGCTACCAGCTGGGACGTTTACAGCTCTTTTGTTGTCTTGTCTCATACCCAGATGACAAAAAGATTTATTATTCTAGGCAATTAGGATGAGTTTTCCCCACTCATTTTTCATCTTTGGTATGATGAATTTGGTGATGAAACCCTGAAGACTTTTTTCCATGTTCCTTATGCAGAGGCTGAAAGCCAGTGTCACTATAAAATGTCATCCCTGCCCCTCTCCTCCATGTTTTTAAGTAATAGAAACAATTTAAGGTGAAAGTAAATGGTATCTTTTATTTAATTGCATTACTTATAGCAAGAATAAAACAGCTGTATGCACTGCAAGGTGTGTAGATGTGACAGTCACATCTTGGCCAAGTCTGAAGGACTGATGTCCTGCCTTTGCCAGAGAAACGGGTAAACATTTTACTGGGAGTGCTGTCTGGAAGAGATGTGAAATAATCCCCTGAGTCCAAATAACCTGGAGAAGGCCTCAGCTGGAGCAGTGTGTGATGTGGGTTACTGTACATGAGGGATAACAGGGGCAATAGGAGAGATTTCAGAAGAAAGAAACAGGAATAAGAGGGCTGGAAGATGCAACCTGTGAAAGGCTGGTGTTGAGATTTCAGTTATTTAGCTAAGAGAAAACTGAGGAAAGACATGGTAATAGTCTTCAAATACATTAAGGCTGCTACAAAGAGAAAGGGAATGCGTTTCCCATAGCTTCTGTGGACAGAACGAGAATAAATGGGCTTAAACCTGAACAAAGGAGATTAGTAGTGCACATTACAAACACTCCTTGTTGTGTTAACAATGGTTGAAGGTTGAACTTGGTTGCCCCCAGTGGTCAAAGGCTGGGCAGACTTCCGTCAGGAGTGAGGTGGATCTAACTGATCTCACCTTGCATGAGAATGATGGACAACATCACTCCCTCACTGTTTCTTTCAGCCATATTCTCTGACTGAACAAGAACTATTTATATTGTGTGCATTCTCATAGTTCTCTAACCCTCTTTCACCAAAGGGATCAACTTTTCCTGTTTTTCCTCAGGCTAATGCTTAATGTTGTCTTAACAAAGTAAAGTTAAACATTCTTCATGAGGGTAGCTTGGATTTCTAGGCTGCTCTCTTCAGACAATGACCTGCTACCTCCTGTTTCTCCATTTTTAAAAGACTGTGATGGTAATACAGTAACTAACTAATGCATAAGGGTTTTGACATCTTGGAGGAAGCTTTAACTGCTAAATACCATTGCTTCACTTTGATATTCTTAATTCTGTCTTCTCAGATTACAGTTTCTTATTCACCCAAACCTTCTCCATATAAATTTATATTTGCAATTATTCTGTTCTTTTTTCTTTTCTTCTTTTATTGTGTTGAAATCAAATTCTGCAATTCTTAGAAAAACTGACACAGACTTTTCACCCTTGATAGCAGATTCAGGATAAGTTGCTTTGTCACCTCTTCTTGACAGCAATGCCTTCCCTTTCTCTCCCTCCCATTTGCCTCTGAAATTGGCAGAAATTGGAGAAAACCATCTGATGAAGCTGTTGTCATGGGGGGGGGGACATGCTTACTGTCCCCTTCCTTCAGTTTTCAGTGGCTGGCCCTTCTCACTCCCTGATGAAAGCGTGTCATTGTACTGAGTCAGCCCAGCACTCGTCCTGGAGAGTTACAGCCTCTGAGGGATACAACTTGCAAGAGACAGTCCACTCAAAGTAACATAGAAGTCTGTGGTTATTAAAGCCCAACTTTTTAGGAGGAAAATAGCCAAGTGAGCATTTCAAAGAATGAATGCTGGAGAGGCACCAGCTGAGGGGACATCTCATCCTGGTGCTGTGGTTTGTCCTTTCTCCCCCCTGCCTTGGTTGTCTCATCGTGCTTCCTCCAATTGCTCCCGCTTTGGATGTGGCTTTAGTACAAAAATGTTTTCTTTGAAGTAGTGTGGATATAAAATTTCTAAGAAAACATAACCATCATATGTCCAACTTTATTTTTCAGCTATCTGGTTAGAATACAGCACCGATATCAGTGGGTTTGGCCCTCTGGTGTAACATGAAAACTTTCAGTGACTTTTACGGTTCACTTACTTTTGGCAGACTTTGGCTCTCCATGTTAGACCCACACACTTGTATAAACATAACCGGCTTCAATGTGTTAAATATAATCACTTAGCTACAAAAACAAAAAACAGAGATAATGACTAAGATTAAGATTCCACTTTTTATAAACACTTTCGGGCTGAAAATGGTTTGCAGTGGCAATCACACCCTGCTCACAACTATTTTCCCCTTTTGGTTCTTTAGCTCTTGCATCTTGTCCTGTTGTCATCCTCTTTGCCTTTGCTAAAAGTGCATTTTTTCTACTCTGAATCCTTCAGAAACAGATCCTGCTTAAGTTGTGTCATAAAAAACACACAGAGACACATGACAACAGGAAATATAAAGCAAAAGCTGAAATATGACACCACCGCTCCTTGGGGAGAGCAATGCTGAATATTAAGCAAAATGCTGAATTTCCTTGTGCTGCTGCCTAAAACCAGCTTGACACGAGTGGTGAGCATTAGAAACAAAAAAATGTTGTGGAAGGGACACATTCAGCAGAACAATTCAAAGAATACATTTTCTTTATGTTGATGTTTGACAGTAAATGTTTATTCTGTGGTATGAGTGTAATGAGAAAAAAGAAACTGAAAAATAATTCTAAAGAAAATCGGTTTGCAGGGGAAAAAAAAAAAAGCCCTAAATTATGGGACAGAAGAGATTGCAGTTTTTATTTTTAAAGAAGATCTTGGGATGTTTGTTAAAAAATCTCCCTTTCACACAGTCCTCCAAAGCAATGGATCACTTCAGTCTTTGTTTGAAAGTTTAAAAAATTACCCAAACGAAAAATCCAAAGCATCAAACCACTCTGCTTTTTTGAAAACTGACACTAAAAGCATGGAAATGTTTTTCCTTCTAAATGAGGTCAAAACACCCTCATCACTCCCCTAGCACTGTCCAAACTTGAACTCTCTAAAAGGCACATCCTGAAATTCAGAAAATCCTGTTGCACATTACATGAACATCACAATCTGTAGTAAGAATTCGACTTGCTTTATATCTGTCTTGGTAATTCCAGCCTTTAGTTTAGACAAAAAAATACCTGTGCCAAACAATAAATTAAGCCTTGTGTTACCTCCCATTCAGCTGCAGCTCTGGGACTACTCGGACTCTGGGAAGGACTGATGGACATGAATTAGCTGCTGCTGCTTCTGCTGACTTCACTCCCACACTTACCCAGGTGTGAAGTTGTCTAGTTCACTTCCCAAACACGCTTTAAAACCTCTGAATGGAGTTTGGTGCTACTTTCAGTACAGGCAAACAGGTCAGCTTGGGCAGATAAGCTAATAGCTGAGGGGGTCATTGATGAGGGCTGCTATTCTTGCCGCTTCCCAGTGGGGAAGGGGGGCCAAGCTACGGAGAAGATGTTATTCTTCTTGTGTATTCCCAAAATTTCCTGGGAATGTGTGCCCAAAAGGACATAGTGGAGATATGTTCCCAGAAGCTCTTGCAAAACCCATCTGGAAAGGCAAGGGTTATCTTATGTATACCTGCTACACCTCTCACACCTGAACTGGGTTAGTCTTATTAAGCACTAAAGTAGTTGTTCTTGCAGCAAAACACAGGTGTTAGCAGATAGCTAAGTACAAGTTTCATGATGATTGGTTAATTGATTCTAGGAATTGATTGACTACTGAACAGCCTCTAAAGATTTGGTTAAACTGAAAAAATTAAAGAGAACTTCACTGAAACATTGAGTAAGGATTTAAAAAAAATACTTCAGGATCCTTTCTAGCTCTCTTTTTACCCTGGGTATAAATTCATTTTTGAGTTACATTATTATCTTCTTTAAGGATAAAAATATTCCAAATTTCATAGCAATATAGCTGAATATTTGAGAAGTCCAAAGACTCATTTTCTCTGTGATCTAATTTGCTCTGTTGACGAAGAGTAAAGCGTGTGGTTAATATTACTAGAGAAAGTACACACTTTTATTGATGGCACTGCTTTAGTTTACTTGGTTTTGGAAGACATGGATTTACTTAGGGAAAATCCAGATGCAGATGATTAGATGAAAGGGAAAACTACCAAAAACAATAGGATGAGACTAAATCTGTGGAGCCACCATAATATATCTGCGTATCTGGATTGCTATTTTCTCATAATGAGTAACAGGACCCGGAAACCCTTTAACATATGTTACATTCACAGTGAATCAACCCACGGTTTTACTCATATCCTTTTTATACTTTTATAAAACAAAATTTGGATCTGGTTCCAGCGATTTAGAAATGTTTTATGGCAACTGAGTCAAAGAATTTGGCAGATCTTGCAGTTTGGAAGACCACTGGAGTGTTTCGCAAAAGCCATCCTAATGTCTTAGTAATAATGAGGTAAGAGTAATACATTTTTCTGCATTGCAAAAAGTAAGATTCTTTCTAATTTTTATTTGAATATTTAGAGGCTACTCACTATCTAGGAGATTCCTATAGCTTTTCCTTCCCTTTTAAATGATAAATGCTCTGTAAGGGTAATGCTGTGGAATCCATGGAGAGACGTCTTACTTTTTCTTATATTTACATGGAGATAGATGATTTGATTTCATTTTATTTGATTTGAGATGGACTGAACTGTTTTGCTAATATCTTTGTGTATAAAAGTTTGTTTAGAAATGATTGCAAATATTTGTGGTCTCTTTACTTATAAAATTAGAAAAAATAATGATAAGTATGTACTGATTTTCTAATCCCAAACTTATTACTTTAGGGAAGTAGCTGAGAGACATTGTAGGATAGAGTTTGTATGTTTAACATAAGGGTCAAGAAGGTACATAGTGCTGCCTGGAAATTGTTGGAGTGTAATAACATAAAAAAAATTCTCACCACTCTTCCTTAAATATTTAAATGTCAATGTGAACCACCATGTCCAAATGTTTAATGTGGCCTACGTGATTTTGGCATAAATAACATGGCATTTTTTCTATTAAATTTGCTCTATAGCTTTTTTTGGTATGTGTGTTTTCTGGCAGTAAGTACTGACAGTTTCTGAGAAGCGGAATCTGTCACTGGTGCTGCACTTTCCCAGAAGCACCAAGATGAGGAAGGAAAGAACACACAAATGCAAAGGGACAAGGAGGTGGTTTAATGGTGCCGATGTATTGTGCTAAGGATTTTAGGAATACACCTAGATCTTCTTGTAGAGTAAAGCAAGGAGTAAATGCGTCAGTGTTAACAGAATATGGTGTGCTTAAAATCAGTGTGTTCGAAGTGCTGGTTTATTTACTCCATGATATCAGCTAATGTGACATGTTAGGGCCTGTTTGTATAGGAGCTGTTGGATAATTTCCTATCTGTAGAAGTCGTATTATCAGTAGGTTGGCTCTGGCATCCCTTCTGAGAAGCAGACTGCTAAATGTTTGGTGTGATGCTCTGAAGGGGCATGTTGGCAGTTTGACCACTTCTGTCACTTTAGTCGGACTTCATCGTATTGCAGCGCTTGTGAAAAGAAGGTGGCAGTGTGTTAGTGTTTTTGGAGATTTTAAATAATGTCAACATAGGCTATATCGTAAGACTGTGAAGAACCTGAGACTAAAATGTTGCAATCTAGATTTCCAGCCTCCCCTATCTGGTCACTGAAACCACGAGTTCCTGATTTATAGATGAATAAATCTTGAAAACCACCAAAAATGTAGCAGCATTATTTCATCTTTACATCAGCTTAAGCAGGGCTTGAGTTACTCTGAGTTCTTGTTTTGTATCCACCCTGAGCAGTAGAAAAATGATCCTATTTTGGCTCTGTTAGACCTTGAGACTCAACAAAAACCTTTAGATTTTGATTTCCTTGTTATCTGGTATCTGTCTGATGTGTATGCCTCCGGGACATGTCTTTGGTGTTTAATATACCCTTCTGTATACTACCGTGATTAAAAGACACTTGTGGCATTCTGGTGTGCAGAGCAGGCATCCCGTCTGCCGGGGACAGCCAAGGCAGGACTTAGGGATATGTTTCAGAAGCAACAAATGTGCATGAACACAGCTATGCAACAAGGAGGAGTGGTTTCTCCTTCACGTTTCTTAGAATTAACAAAACTTTAGGGAAAGTCAATGTTTATTCAGCATATCCATATTGTGTCATAAATAGTTAACTCCTTTAGACCAGTTATGCTGATAAGTGATTAATTAATCACTTTTTTGTACTCTTCTGTGTTCTCACAGAGCATGTTTACTTGCAGGAAGCGAAGCATGTTACCACTGGAATATTAAGAAGGGAGTAGATCCAGTAATAGAAAGACTTTCATAAATTTGAAACAAAGAAGTTAGGGAAAACAGAAGAACAAGCAGTCTTAGAATAACCTTTAGTGTTTAACGAAAGCTGTATTTACTTCAAAACCTATCATTTAAAATATATAATAGTAGATCATCATGCAGCACTCTCTTTGTTTTTGTTGTATTTTTAGTTGTGATTACTCTCTTTTTGGTGCCATATAATCTGCAGTTATTTTAACTAGCACTCACATCATAAAAAATCTCTACAGGTTTTTCATTCTTGCAATCCATATTTACTAAATACTGCTTTTTCTGTTAGAACAGTGTAGTCATAAATTATTGACTTATATCAAAACAGAACATGAAGTAGTCTGTGTACTTTTTCAGTACATGTTTAAGAATGAGAAAGGAAAGTTGGACCACACAGCCACCACTGGGAACTGTTATGATTCTTATCCTGTAGTACAATTTGCTTTTACTAAGTATCTTTTTGATTGGCCACCAAGCCTTGCCTGGCCTTTTAAGATTTAAAAATTGAGTCAGGCATGTATTTTCAAAGATTATAGTAAAAATTTAAGATAAGATTTCTATTTTATGTGTCTGACTTCATGGCAGTTCTAATTTTTTGGCTATTCTTTAAATCAATAAATCTCCTATTTAGTTCAGACAGTTGCCAAATAAATGTGTTCTGCCAGCCTGGCTAAGAATTTTTTCCTTTTTTTTCTCTCTGAATACTAAGATGAGTATCCAGTTAGTGACCATTTTAAGGGACTCAGTAATTGGATACATAGGATTGTTCCTCTTTAGGATATTACTTGAAATCCAGCCAGCCTCAAAGTCATTAACATGGCTGAGGCCATTTCTAGCTGGTGTGAAATGAGCTGGAAGTCTCATCCAGTCATCGACAGGCATCTACAATAAAACGCTTTTGCTGCATCTGATGCAGAAAATATATTTCCAGTGAGTGTAATTAATTACATAAATAACAAAATAATGCAACTTCCTAGGATGTGAATTTTTTTTTACCTGGAAAGGTTTTTCTCCATATGATGTTTGAGGTCTGTTAGTGGAGGATGCTCTGGAATGTTCCATTACATTATCATGCTATGTCTGTTGGGCTTTTAAAAAGAAGACTTCCGTTTTCACAACTAAGGTACATTTCAGGCACAGGAGAATAACTCTCACTGTAATTACTGTGTCTATGTCTGATTGAAGCCTTGAGATTAATTTAACCTTGATCCAGAATGGAAAGGATATATATATTTAAGAACCAGCTCTTTCCTAACACTAAAGGAAACAGAGGCGGATGAGATTATATGTGATGTGGAAAAATGAATGCGGGCATCCAATCCTGCAATTAGTGGTACTGTCTTCTTAGCTACACTAAAACCTCAGTTAATTTCACCCCATTTTGCAATTTTTGGGGGTATTAGCATAATGAAAATAACAAGGTATTGTCAATATGCTGTAGCTGTTAGGAAATGTTACTGATGCCTATCAAAAGCTTATGCTGAGGACATAAGCCTCCTGCAGAAAGATCTCTGTGTGTAACTTACAGTCCTTTGCTGGCATTCAGCTAAATGTACTTAAAGAGATTAAACTGAAAAAATGCCATGCATTTGCGATTGTAGTTGAAAACATGTAGAATTAAATGTCTTTTGAAGTTTAGACCAATTAACAGAATGGGATCTTTTACATCCATAGCTGGTAGAAGGAAAAAGGAAAAATTGGTTTACAAATTGGATGTGTCTTTCATCCAACTTACAGAGAAATTCTTACATACTAATAACATCTAATAGCAGTGGTGTAGAGACAGCATATTAAGCCTGAGGACAGTCTGTGGCATTGGACAGGAGGACTGAACCACGTGAGAGAGTCTTGTTGCAGTTTTCAGCCACCAAGGCCAGAGGAGATGGGGAAAACCTATAGCACCAGGCCCTGCCTCCTTCCTTGAGTGAGCCAGAGCAGTGCTGGGACAGCAGAGAAAGGTTTCAGCTCTCCTGTTTCACCCTTTTCCTGGATTGTGAGTGAGGGGGAGTCCATGAAGCTCAGTGCAGTTTAGTTCTGGGCCTGGGAGGGGAAGACGTGGAGTTTTGCCCAGCTCTAGCTCCGAGCAACATTTGATGGCCTCAGGCTCTTTAGGCCAGCACTCCTGGGGGAGAAGCGTAGATGCGATGTGTTTGCTTAACATGTGAGTACTATGTTGATATTTTGTGCATTAGCTGTCCTTGGGGGGACGGGGTAATTACAGCAAAGAAGGGAACAAATCCCTGTCAGTAGGTGTGCTGGTGCATTTGGAGGAAAGGATACCCTCCTTCCAGAGTATGTACCAGCCCCCCAGGGGCCCAAGAGAATAAGGGTTTAATCTCTGAGTAACTGAGTCCAGAAGGAGCATGTGCTGAAACAAGTGACTAGTTCCATGAATTCAGATAAATCATGCATACATCTAATGTGCTTTGCTTAGTACCTTGTAGGAGCAAGCCTTAACAGAGAGTAAACATGAACGTTCCCAAGCTATCATCCAACCTCAAGGACTTCTCCCCCAAAACATCTCATGTTTAATTCCATTTCTAATTTGAAACCATGTTTTTCACTTCTAGAAACCTTTTCTTTTTCTCATTTCTCCTTAACTACTTCTCCATTAGAGAAAAAAACAAGCACTGGCCCTGGAGCATGAAGGGTGCTCTTAAGGCATGGCTTTGTCTATAGACATATGTGTGCAGGGTGCTCAGAGGGGTCTGAGGAGAGAGGCTGAGACCCTGGCAGAGCTGTTTCCTGCCTCAGGAGATGCAACCTATACCAGGATCGTGCTTGTAAATTCCAACAGCCAGTGGCCTAATGTAAAACTGCTAGCAGGAAATATTTAATAAAAAATTAGGAATCGGTTCCATGAAGACAGCTCATAGTTTTCCGTATCGCCATGTTAGCAAAACATTCTCTTAAAATAAGAATGACCTGCTGAGCTGCTTCTGGCACAAAATTTAACTGCCCTCTGTCATAAACTGTCTAACAAAATTCAGGGCAGTAAAATTGAAATACTGGAGGAATGCACTTTTTAACTGTAAATTAGCAAGCAGAGCTAAAAGCAGTTGGAAGTTGGGCAGATGAGGAGTCATCGTAAAATTAAAGTCAGCAGCCCTGAAGATTGCAGCACCTGACTGGATTGCTTTACCGGTGACTCAGTTGGATTCGTGATGGATGCACCAGTTGTGCAGCTGTAGAGTGAGAGGGCTCCTACTCAAGGAAAAGAAATCCTCCCTTTTGCACTGAATTGAGGCACTCTGTGACTGCTCAGTCCTGTCCTCAATGAAGGGAAAAGCCAGAAACCCACAGCAGAAAGTGGGGGGCAAAGCAGCTCCATCCTTTCCCAGCAGCCCACAGTCACACTGGAGTAGGAGCAACAAGGAATGGCATTTCTAGCTTACACATGCCATAGGAGGATGATTCAAGTTTACTTTTGGATTTACTACAGGTTCTGCAGATGTGTTCAGAGCAACATTTCCCACATGCCTGAAAGAAAGAGAGGGCTTTTTAGGACTATTTCTTTTATTATAATTGTCTCTTTGATGTATTGGGGATTATTTTTCACATTAAACCATATAAAATAGTGCATTATGGTATTGGCACTATGTCCAAATTAATGTTTTTATTTTATTTAGAAAATGTTCCAAGCTAAAGGCAAAATGCCCAAATTAGCTTAAAAATACAACCCGGAGAAAAAATTGTCCCCTGGATAAAGCCCAGCTCTGGGAACAAAGAGAATTAGATTATCTTCCTAACTGGCACCAGCTCCTGCACTGTGTTCGGCAGATTACATAGGTCAGACTTTAGCTGTAGTGTTTATGATTAAGTGGAAAGGTTCTGCTTTCCAAACAGGTTACTATATAATGTCGTTTTAACTCATATTAGGGGCCAGTTCTTAAAAGTGCTGAAAACTTTGAACTTTTGGGGAATTTCAAAATGAATCAATGAGATTCTTTTTTGAAAAGATATATAAAATAGTGATGTAAAGACACAGACTTCAGTGTCTTTCTATTTACAAAATTACCTAAATGTATTGTAATGCCAAAAATTAACAGGCATTTGAAAGGCACAAAACAGCCAAAAATAATACCAGAACATTCATTTTTTACCCTCCAAAAATAAATAACTTCTGTTCGTTATAAACACTACAATTAGGGAGGTAGTGCAAGTTACAAAATCTTTTATTTACTTTGTTTTGAAGTACAATTGTAATTGATTTCTGCTTCAGAACCAAAGTTTGGAGAAATTAAAAAGAGGTTTCTTCTGACAGACGATTTTAATTTACTTCTAATGAATCTGACTCGTAGCATACTCATTCTTCTTAGCTCTTATTGGACAGTGCCTGAGCAGAAAGTTCATTTTTCCTAAAAAGTCACACTTCCTTCTGGATGTGAGTAATAACATGTGTATGTTGATTTAGTAAAAAAAAAATTTCTTTTTTTTTTTATTTAACTGAATAAAAGCCCTCTCCAAATCCACAAGGCTGCCAAGAGGTGGATATTTGCTGGTAACCTACATGCTAAGTTTCCAGAGTATCTTTTTCTAACATTTAATACTGTATTACTCTGAGGTGAAATAAAACGTTCTTGTGCCTTGAAGGCATGAAGAAATTGCTCTGGAGCACTGGCTATAAATGAAGGGACTATCTCAGTACCGCAGGTTGGTGAGGCTGCCTATTTTGTCCTGCTGAAGACTTCTGAACAGGTCTTTGGTTCTTGCCACCCTGTGTGATCCTGCCTTTTATGCTTGTCATGTTGCAAACCTCTCCTCTTGGTGTGGCAACTTCTCATGTTTTCAAGGAGAAAAGGATGTTCGAGGGAGTGCAGAAGATGATCTGCTCCTTGTCACAGCGTGCAATTCCCACTAAGAAAATGCACATGTAACCCTTCACGACCTCCTCCTGCTAGGAGTGGGATGTGAAGCTTAATTCAAATGATTCTGAAGCTCCTAAAGACCTTTGGCAGTGATGTAATGTCTATGTGCTTGCATACAACTATATCTCACTGGAGAGTCTCACAACTGCTCAGTTAACAGGAACGTGATGTTACAAACTGGGAAACTTTGTGTTTCTGGGATGGGGCTCCTTTTCTTCCATCCCTCCTGCTGCCACGGTGAAGCTGGTGGCTATTGCACTACAGCATCTCTTTTTTTTGTTAAGAGTGTAGCTAAAAAGCTGCAGCCCCACTAGGCTACTACATTAATTTTCACCAAAATTGCACTTTACCTGCTTTAATGTACGTAAATCCTGCTATAGAGGAGACTTCTGTTTTCAAGAACACAGTATATTCTTTTACAATGCCAAAATAAATAGGGGGTAGGAGACAGATGAAACAGAGCTAATGAGGATTTTCTGCTGAGTGAATGTTTGGATTGCAAACTCTACAAGGGTTTGGACTGTATCCACACTTGTGTTCTGAGAAGGCTGATCTCACTACCAGTATCCAACAATAAATAAGGTTTTGCAAAGAGAATAAAATTTTGCAAAGCGAGATAAGGCTACAGCCTGTCCAAAGAGAAAAGGCAGCAAAGAGGCTCGTTAAGAAGTGCAGAATAAAGATTCAGTGCCCTTGGAAAATATGTGCAATTTAGAAAAGAGTTTCATAGAATTACATGAAACACAAAATAATATACAAATAAACTATGACCCAGACTATTTCTTGCACTCAGTTTCTCTCTTGTCTTCCCTGCTGATTCCCTGCTGCCAGGGCCTGCTCCAAGAGTAGGGGCAGAAATAGGGACAATTCGTGAAGATGGAATCAAATATTGCTTAGATGTTCCCAAAGCAAATGCAACTCATTCCTCCTGTCTGCCCTTGTCTGAGTGCACTATAGCCAGAGATCCCCCTCATCTAACGAATATACCACCTCTTTGTTGATCTTGGCATAACCTGCCCTTAAAGGAAGTTTCTTCTAAAAAAAAAGATAACCCTGTTTGGTCTTTGTCCTATCCGGTGATCCAGAATTATTAGCAAAAAGTATATTCTCTGCATCTTTCTTGGTATTTTATATTTGTACATTTCACATGAAGACTGTGTATAGTTTCCTTTTATTTGTTTGTTGTCTTTCACTTTTAATGTGTTCTTGCTGTTTAATTATTAAGAGGCGTAAATAAGAGTCCCAGTGTCCTGTTTTCATCATTATCATTACACTTTTGTCTTTCCTTAGACAAGTAGTGTATGTTTGTTGTTTTTCTCTGAAGCAAGTCTGCCTGATCCTTTAAGCTTTATAATCCTCTATAGGTGGGTTCTATGAGTAGCGTGTAACGTAAAAATTAGCATAGCATTGTAAAGTTAGCATTGTTTCTCTCCCACTGTTTATAGAGTCCCTGTTCTGTTGTTGGATGTGGTACATGAAGTAGGTGTGTTCTGCTGTGAATTTTTCCTTTTTGTCATATGGGATGGAGGATGGGATCAAGATGGCAGGGACAGAAAGACTGGGGACTGGGGAGGTGCTGGGGTATCACTAAGACGTGACATAGCACCCATGACCCGTGGGCCATGCTGGGGAAGAGCAGGAGGGAACCATGGGGGAGCCCACAGCCCGGCAGAGCTGCTAGGAATTGGCATTTCTTAGTTTCTGCATCAACTGGTGGGTGAATGATGGCAGTGACCTTTCCCAGGCAAGCCCACAGTGAAGGCACCCTGTATGAAAATGCAGTGTAGAGACCAGCTTTTCAGAGCTCCTTCCTAAACTTTCTTCAAAATTTTCCCCTTCCCTGACATCGCATTTTTCAGGTTTCTACCATCTGTATTGCCTCAGTCTTTTTCTTTGATTTGTTTTTACTCCCCTTAAAGTTCTTCTGTTATTTAGCTTCATATTGTTTACTTTTAAGTGGGAAAGGCTTGAAGATATATATTTATTTGTTCTTTTGGAAAAACTTCACCATTACTTAGACCACCTAGAAGATTAAACCCTGCTAGGGTACCAATGACCCTTCCTGCGTCCTTTACTCAAAGGACACTGTAAATGAGGATAAACAGCAATTTCTTTTCTTCTAATGCAGGGAAATTTAGAAATGACTGAACAAATAAGACAGATATGATCGGTTGCTTGCTGGCAGGCCTTTGCGATCATACTCTGGTTAGCTACATTTGCATCACTTTTTCTTGACATGCTTTCAAATTTGTATGATTGCAAAGCCATTAAAATGTTAGATGGCATATGCCAGAATTCTTATGTTGCTTTCATATGTGTGTTTTAAAAACCATGATATAATGATATCTAACTCTAATGTATTGTCTTCCTTTAATGGCTATCAAGGCTCAAAACAAAAGGGATTAAAATTATTATCTTTATCTCCAGTGATGGGGAACCTGGAGGATAGAGAGGAGATAGCAGTTGTTTCTGTGTATCTCACAAGTCCATGAAGAACCAGAAAGGGGGTCTACTGAGTCATAGAATCATAGAATGGTTAGAGTTGGAAGGGACCTTAAAGATCATCTAGTTCCAACGTCCCTGCCATGTACAGGGACACCTTCTGCTAGACGAGGTTGCTCAAAGCCCCAGAATCCTCTAGTATCTTCCTTTTAGTCCTCTATTTTTTGGGGACCAAAGGTGTTGGGGGACAGGGTATCATCTGACTGCTTCCTAGGCTTTCTGCACAGACTTTGCAGCCAGGATTGTTTCTTCTCTAAATAGGTTTTTGAGGTGTTATTGAAGCTTCTTGAAGTAAAACTGTTTGCCCCAATGTTTTGTGAAGAGTGCAGGTTCTCTAACTTACATAGGTGCCCATCTCTAACGTACACTTGGGGAGGTGTTTGCTGTGGTAGTTCTCAACTGCAAACCAGAATATCCAGGGCTTGCAAGACACTCCCTGACAAAATGTTATTCTCCAAACTTGAGGTATTTTCTGAAAAATGCCATCTGACTGTGGTAATTGCCAAAGAGCAGTGTTTTTGAGGCACTGTTACTGAACCAAAAATTTATGTCAAGAGCTCAGTGAACCCTTTTCTTTTGGCTTTTAATTTGAAGCTCTGCTGACAGCACTGCTCCATTGATCAGCTGCATGGATCATTGAACTGCGGCCTCACAGAGCACACTTTGGGAAACTGCTACCAGAGCTCGAAAGAGAGATATTAGCTCATGATTTGCTACACTTAAGTAGTGTTCCCAAAGGACCAGGGTACTGGACCAAGTTTTCAGAGCTCTGAATTCATCTCTGGCTTTGTCATTTATTTTTGTAGGGGTCTTAGGCAATTGCTTTTCTCCACAGTCACTTAGTTGTTACTCTTTTTACCTTTAAGAAAGCTAATGGGTGAAAGACTTGGTGAGGCTGTAGAGAAACTGCAATCCTCAAGTTCTTCTTAGCTGTCTGGAACTGGGCTTTTATGCCTTGTTTTTTCTTCCATAAAGGGAAGATATCAACACTCCAATCTGAAACCTCCTAAGCTGGGAGGCTTAATGAATATTCATGCAGTGCTGTGAAGAATAAGTGCATAAGAATTTTCCAAATAATAATCACACCTGCTGACTTTTATTCCAAGTCCCCTTCCACCCATGCTTTTTCATTATTTCAAAATATAGTCTCTCTGTGCCGCAGAACTGAGACCATTGCTTGGAATTTTATAATGAACATTTCAGAGCTGTGCATGTGGTTTGCTGGAATATGATGACAATTTTCACTTCTTGTTTTACTTCTTTGTGTTCTTCTTGTTTCAGATGTGTAGGGCTAAGCTGATACAGTGGGATACAGGTTCACTGTAGCCTGTGAAATGATTTTTGTCAGTGTGGTTGTGTCAGAGGATTATACCAGCCACATATGGCCAGGCTGCACCCTGGCACATGCAGCCATCAGTGGTGGCACTGGTGAGGGAGATGTATTGTTGTGGCTGAGCATTTCTATTCTGAAGCATTTATTCTTTCTCAGTGTGGGAGGGTAAAAAGTGAAATCTGAGTAGTTTTAATTAATCCATGCTGCAGATGATCTCTGACTTGGCTTGAAACCTAACCCTCTTCCTCACTACTCCTGGACTTCGGTAAGCTGTTTGCCTGCAGGCTAGTGCAAGCCAGGAACATACATCTGGGGGCCCAACATGGCCTGTGACTGTCCTCCTGGGCCAGACTCCTTGGGTTCGGTGCAGAGCACTGTATGGTGAAATTGGGTGTCCCCCTGAGCCCGCACCTCCCCGTTTGGCAGAGGCACAGCATCCTTCTGCTCCGTGTCAGGCTAATTAGGCGAGGGGCCCCGGGGGCTGAGAGCGCTGCCAGGATGGCTGTCAGCATCTGACTCCTCGCCAGCCATCTGAGGCAGTTTGGCGTTGGAGATGGAGGAGAGGCTGGAAACTAGAAAATCGTGAACGCTTACATGGTTCTGCCATCATCATCATCGTTACTATTATTTATTAGCATCTGCACATCTGGGCAAGCCATGCTGCAGCGTGCACAGAGGCAGCTCCTGCCAGCGGGGTCTGCCCCCGGTCACAGGGCGGTGGCCCTGGGGCAGCCCTGCAGCGTCAGGGAAACCTGCACAGGAGGGTAGAAATTTATTACTAAAATTAAATATTATTAAAGTTATTAATAGTGAGTTCTATATGCTTTGAACTTTTTTTTGTTTGTAATTTTCTAATACAAATCTCTAATCATTTTCTATATAGGGCTCTAGGCTTTTTTAAGGTTTAAGGAAAACTTGTCTCTTCTTCAAAAACTCCTTAAGGACTTTCCACTGCATCCAGGTCACATGATTTAGATCCGCATTTTGATTACAAAAGCCAAGGACCAAAATAGACAACACTGTCAAAAAAGGATAAAATTAGTCAGGTTTTCTTGAGAAGGCCAACAGTTTGATTTGAGATGTGCAGCTGTTGATGTTGGGATAACTTTGCCATTAATGGGCATCGTTAGACAAATGCTGTTTGGATCTGAGATTTTGTCTCAAACATTCAGTGTTACACATTCAACATGGATATATTTGGTCTGTAGGGCTAATTTGATGTTATAGCACAGAAATAATGTTGACAGCAAATTTGTGGATTTAGAGAACTGCAGAACGTGCAACTTCCCCTGTCTTTTGCTGGTGTCCCCAACAGGGAAATATCAGGTATTCCTGCTTTAGGATGTGCACAGAACTGCTCCAGCAAGCAGTGTGGATGGGACACCAGCCCTCAATGTGTCATATCTCTCCTTGTGATATGGCAGGAAACTGGACACAGAACACAGTATGATTCTTTCTTTCTGAGATCCCCCACTCTTGCCTAATCCTAGGATAAAAGAGATTTCTAAACAGCCTGAGTTTGGGATTACAGCCCCATGGAGCTTCATGGAGCATTAATTTAGGTACAAGTAGACCTATGGTGGAACACCACCATAAAGTTACTCTAGCATAACTAGGTATTGCACCCAGCTCCAGTCCATCCTGTGGCTGCTCAAGCACCCATGCAAGCCCAGCAAATGGACAGGAGCACCAGCCTGGATTTGGGAAGTGTTTGTGTGGCTGCTCCTTTTAGTGGTAGTGCTGAGTTATGCTCAGTGAAGGTCTTTGTGGTCCTAAGCCTGCATCCGTTTCCTATCTGTAAACCAGAGAGTGCTACTCTGTAACCCAAAAGGGTGGTAGGAAAAGGAAATAGTTAATGGGACTACAGTGCCTTGAGAATGCAAATTGCTTTCTAAAAGTTATGTGATGAATATTTGCTCTCCTGCTTCTCTCTCTTGAAAAATTGCAAAGGCTTTATTTAGAATCCATGCCTTCATCATAATTCATTTCTTGATTTGGATATCAGTCTGTTTTCATCAGTTTGCCATCTGGAATGAAAAGGAAGCGTAAGCTGATTTTGCCTTTCTTTGCATGTCTTCTAAGAAAAATTGGGGGCAAAAAAGTGTAATCATTGGAAAACAGATTAAAGCAGCATAGAAGAGTAAAAAAACCTCTTTACCGCAAGTGCAAGTTTGCAGTTTTCCTATGAACAAGCTATTAAACTGAGATAAACCTTTTTGTTTTTCTTCAAGGAATACTGTTAAGTTTCATGGACTCTGAATGACCCATTTCTCTTGTTTTTCAGCTCATGCTCCTTTCTATTCACAGAACCTGGCCTTTTTGAAGCACCTTTCTGCCATTCTCAAATGCTCCAAAACAAGGGCTTATTTAAGTAGTTTCCATTTTTCTACTGTCCTTTTCTGCCTTTTGCCAATTGTCTGTTGTGTTCTTCTTGATAGGAGGTGAAGGAAATCATCTTGCATTAGTTTATTGCTAATGTGTATATATGTTGTGAGCCTCTGCAAATAGGGAGAAAACTGGAAACAACTAGGACATGATGGAACATTTTATCCTTTCTTATATATATATATTTTTTTTTTTTGGTTTTAGCAGCTTATTCACTATAAACACACTATAACCATATTTAAAATGGTTGCAAACTTTCTTAGAAGTTCCTTCACTGCATTTTCAAACTGCTTTAAACAGGAGGGTTTTTTTACATGTATACATTTCTCTAGAATTCCCCTAAAAGCTCTCCAAGTAGATTTGGCTGCTTGCTTTCTGATTGTAAATAATTTCTAACTTGTATGATGAAAAGTACACATAGGGTAAAATAATTTTTAATTAAGATTAAGGAGGCTTTTAAAAATACTCAATTTGATAAAGTTCCTATGAGCAGTTTAGCGCTGTCTTACATGTGAAAGAAGAGAACAGATTTCTATCTCAAGGTTTTTCCCCTGAAAGGGTGAAATTAGTCCTTTTCTAAAATGTTACAATTGTTACAAATGTTACAATGTTACAGAATGTTACAATTAATACATAGGGAATACCTCCTTGAGACTTTCTCTGGGTTAAAGGCCACAGAATCAAGATTTGTAGGAGTATGCTAACACCAAGGACTTTATACAGTATATGCTTGATTCTTCTCACTTTTCTGCTTTCCTTCATGCAGTGCAAATCAGATGCAAATAGGAAACTATTAGGAATAAATGATCAAGATGATAAAATAGAATTTTAGTTGTTTCCTTAATGTCCATGATTGGCAAACAACCCTAGACATTGAACTAGCAATGTAATATATACGAGTGAAACCAACCCTGAGTTTTCTGTACATTTGCTTGTGAAAGACCTTTTTATGTTCTTTGAAAGAGATTTACACTTTGTTAATTTACTTTTTAGTTCTGATGAAAGTGCATGGGGGAAGAAGGGAAAGGAAGGGAGCACAGACTAGAAGGAGGAAGATTAAATCCAGTTTGTTTCAGGGTCTACAATTGCAAATGAAGCATTTTGGTCTCTCTTGATGAAGGAAGGATCCTGTCAGATTAGAGGCCACTCTCGCCCCATTTCAGTTGCAAAAAGGGCTGCACGTGTAGTCTAATAATTATCTGTAATGCTAAGGAAGACAGATGTAGCATTAGCTTCTGATTCAAGCAACAACCGTATTAATTTTCAAGTGAGCAGCAGCAGAAGCAGATGGTGAGATGAGGCAAGGATGCAAATGTTTGCCATCGATAGCTGTTACCTTTGTGTTAATGGCTGTGGCTGGTGCTGGGCTGAGCCGGCGGGGCCCAATCACTGCCTGGCCACACCAGCTGGTCCTTGCCCAGCCTGGCTGCAGAGGGACGGGGCCCAGGGCTCATCTGCGCACGGCTACAGGCGTGACAGGGGTTGTTTGTCCTATGATGCAATGGGATAACTTTTATATAGAGTCAGCACATTTTTGATAATAAGTGAGACCAACAGATGCAGCAGTCTGTGGTTTCCTAGTTAGGTTATGAGTCTGTGAGAAAGAAAGCACATAAACCCAGGAAAAAATGCAAACTTGCTATTAACTGAAATCCTTGCTGGTTTGTTTTTTGTTTTTTTTTTCTTGAGGGAGGGTGTTGGGGTTTTGCCTTTGAGATGTCAGTGGGAGGACATTTGGCAGTGCACCTTCTTTGTTGCTCAGGAATACAGGAAAAACTGAGAAACACTTTTTGGCAAATATTATTAAACAAGCTATCCAGCACCTTACCTAGCGATGCTAGGCAGGATGCTTCAGCCAACCCCTGGTGAAGCTCATGTCGATCAGGATATTCTCTCAGCTGTGACAGAAGTCTAGTGAGGACAAATGGAGTTGCAGTGATCCTCCCAGTCATAAAATGTGGCTTCCTTCCCCACGTGATGTTGCTGAAGTATGCCCAGAGGTAGCTGCATAATTTGAACGAAAGGGTTTGTTATGGATACAGTAGTCCATTTGTAGCTTTATGGTATCCATCAGTTGACACAAGTGGGCAATCATGGGGAGAATATGCTGAGGATAAGTGTAAAGTGCATTTTTTTTTTTTCTCTCATGGCCAGATACTAAGTTTTAGATGCCATAACATTGAGAAGCTGATGTTTTTTGTGCTGTTCAGTTCTGCAGCAGCACATTTTACATACAGCAAATTAGCTCATTGACCTCCAGAAATGCACCCAGACTCAGGGTGAATGAGAGCCTCTAGTCATGGTAGCATTTGGACATACATCCTCAGAGCTTTGGATTACTCTTGTATGGAATAATTTTATTTTTTAAAAAAAATCTCACCTCCCTGTTAAAACGG
This sequence comes from Calidris pugnax, assembly GCF_001431845.1. Classification (NCBI taxonomy): domain Eukaryota; kingdom Metazoa; phylum Chordata; class Aves; order Charadriiformes; family Scolopacidae; genus Calidris; species Calidris pugnax. The sequence continues at coordinate 3,731,695 of NW_015090793.1, read as the reverse complement.
ACCAGCTGTGAGCTGTGCTGGTGCCAGGGCACATCCCAGCAGCTGCCCTGTTCTCCCACCCTCAGTGCTGCATCCTCTCGCTGCTGGCAGGAGGAACAGACGTCCGACTGTTTGTCTACTTTGCTCCTGTTGCACAGGAGTAAAATTACTGCCTTTTAGATGTTAATAACTAAAACAAGCTTTATTTTTTTTTTTTTTTTTTTCTCTGAACTCATCCTGTTGTTGTGGTTAGTGAAACCAATCAGAAGGATTGGGATGTTCTTTTTTACCATGGGAAAATGTTTGCAAGGTCTGGCCTAAAGGTAGATAAAAAAACCAGCTGCGTGACGAGACACGGCGCAACTGTTAAGCGAGGGGGAATGTGAGGATTATTGTTGAAGGGACTGCTGAAAGAAAGAGGGATTTCATGGGAGAGAGGGAGGTTGCTTGGCAGGGAAAAGGGAGGCTGTTCCAAACATATGGGGCAGCCTAACCAGATGTAGAAAAACTGGATAATGTGCAGAAAACAGAAAGTGGCCAAGGAGAGTGGAAACCATGGAGGTAAATTTTCCCTAGATCTTGTAGGTAAGTCTGTCTAGCACAGTCTGTATTGCAAAGAGGTGCAATGGTGATCGGATAGATGAGGAAAGGTGGCTGGAGAAGCCTGAGAGAAAGTTGTTGGCAGCAGTTTATTAGTGCTTGTTAAACATACATTATCTGATAAATTCATGATAAATTCAAAGCACATCTATAATTAAAATGAAATCTCCGTAACATACGAGTATTAGCTGGATAGCCTAAGTTGCAATGAAGGGGGCCTACAAGAGAGATGGGGAGGGACTCTTTATCAGGGAATGTAGCAATAGAACAAGGGGTAACAGTTTTTAATTGAAAAAGGAGAGATTTAGATTAGATACCAGAAAGAAATTCTTTATTGTGAGGGTGCTGAGACATTGGAACAGGTTGCCCAGAGAAGCTATGTGTGCCCCATCCCTGGAAGTGTTCAAGGCCAGGTTGGATGGGGCTTTGAGCACTTGGTCTAGCGGGAGGTCTCCCTGCCCATGGCAGGGGGGTTGGAACAAGATGATCTTTAAGATCCCTTCTAACTCTAACCATACTATGATTCTATGATTCAAGTGGGGTTTTTTTGGTATGATGAGGAAAGTTCAATTTTAAGTCCAAATTTGGTATTCAGACAGGCAATATATAAAAATCCCAACATAGTAGTTAAATACATTCGCAAAAATCTGCATTTTTTAAGGCAAAGTTTTCTGCTAGAATTTTTTAACTCTAAAGAAATATCCAAGCAAACAGAACTAAGAGTGCTGTAGCCCACTTCAGTGTCCAGCCTCACACTTCATCTTTCTGTAGATCCAACTCCCCATTCAGAATAACTGTTGATAGTATGAGAAGATGGAGTTTTCTTTAAAAGCTTGTGCAGTATCCAGTATTTAATGTTTCAGGGATCTAATTGTGCATTTTGAAGGCTTCCTTGAAGAAATAACTTCACTAATTTTAGTGGTTCTGTCCATCTTATGACAAACTATACCGTCAATAATTTAAATGGTTATGGATTTTTTTAAAGGAGGAGTTCATGGTTTATATTTCATGCCATGAAATGCTCAAGTCTTTTGAAATTTAATGCTCTGATACCTTATTTTATTTTCTGCCTGATCAGTGCTGGAGACAAAAACCCACCATGTATTTATTTGGCCAGATACTTGGCTTTAGAATTAGTGTATTTCCTATGGTTCACTGGGCGGCTGTTGGTGACATGATGACAATGTCTTATATCAGATTTATGGGGTCTAAATCCATTCATGAAAATTGTTCCAGAGCGTTTGTGATCCTTCCTCTATAGCATGCTCAGTCTCTGGCCACGTCGCAGTAATACTGCCCATGTTTTGCCAGGGCAGTGAACCTTACATGCAGACAGCTGCGTTTCTTCAAAACTCATAGACACCTCCAGCATTGTGCTAGAATATTTAAATGAGGAAGTTTCTGCATAGTTTTCAAGGCAGCAGTATGAGATTGTGTGACAAACAGCCTTTTGAATTCCCCACATTTCTTGGCTCAACTGGCAAAACTTCTGTTGACTGAACTGAACCAGCTTATCACTAGTATAGTCTTTAACACCTCTTATTTTCTAACAAATATGTAAAAATGCACTCTTTTGACTTCTAATTCTCATATTTGAGGGAATATCATCTAGTTTCTGGGACCTAACTTTTCATAGATTGCTAACTGTATCTGCTTCTAGAGAGAAAGTGTAACTTTCACTTACAAACACATCTACGGAGACAAAAAAGAGGCCTTGAAAGTTGCTTTGTGGGGCTCCATTAGCAAGTGTGAATTCCGCTCTTGGCTGATCCCTTACCTCTAGTTAGTGTGTTTGCTGTGACCCTCCTTTGGAGCACTCTCTGTCCAAGCCCAGAGGCACCTGGACTAAATCCAGGCTTGTGGCAGTGGCGGTGCTGGTCAGCACAGTAGGGTTACATAGGGAACCTCTGGTCAGTCTCATTTTGCATGCTGTAGAGGTGTGCTGAGTGAAGGAACTGAAAGGAATAATTTGCTTCTGGGTGGCCGAGTTTAACCTTTTTTTTTTTTCTTTTTTTTTTTTTTGAAAAAGTTTAATTTTGTAGAGCTTTGACTGAGACTGAAAATGAAGTTGCCTTTTTTTGGCATAACGAGGACGGTTTTTATCTTTTTTTTTTTTTTTTTTTTTTTTTTTTTTTGTCAGAAACTATAAAATTAAAAGTTCATTTGATTTTCCTGTCTACGTAGTATTCATGAAGGAGAACTAGAAAGAGCAGAAATAAGAGAGACATTGATGTATTTCAGAGAATTAACTAGAGGGCTACGGACAAAAGGAGTTCCCCATTTTGTTTTCAAAAAGGACAATATTTCATGGCTAAGTTAATGGATCATGTGTGTGAGAGGCAGATCCAAGTGAGTGGTACTCCAAAGAAGTTCAGCAAAGTGATACAAGCTGTGCATGTCCATGCCGGAGAAAAAGCTGTGAAGGCACAGCTTAGGAGGAGAGCTGTTCCATGTCACCCACTGATGGATTTGCTTAGCATATAGACTCTGCCACCAGTCCTACCGGTGTGTTACCAAACAGTAGGTCCTCACTTTCATTACCTGCCTGACACCTCAAATCCTGCTTTCTACTTTCCAATTCAGACCAGTGTCAGATGTGGCACCAAAATTTTTTTCCATTGGTACCACACTATTCCAGTGCACAGGGCTACATACCAAATACTATATTGTTGTTATGCTTATTTATTATCATTATTACTATTAACAATATTACATTATATGAGCTTCTTTGTGAACACTTCATTTATTGTTATTGCCTTGGTTTATAAGCTGTGTTCAACATGTTGTTTTTCTTTTCTCCGTAAAACCACAGATGTCCTGGGCAACTTGTCTAAGACATTGCTTGCTCCTTTTTGAGCATCTGACTGTGAAAAGCTGTTAAAATTATGGTTTAGATGGGTGCTTGGGAGGGAGGTGTGGTGTTATGTAAGAAGATACTCAAAGATTCTCCCTTAAGGTCCCATACATTTGCAACTGCTTCTCCCGTTGGTCACTAAATGTCTGTGTTGGAGATGCAGCAAAGCTCACTTTCTTTCTGGCCTGGAAATTCTGTCTAAGGGCACAGACTAATTAACAGGGAAGTTTTATGCTGATATTTATCATGATGGTGGGATTTTAGGAAATTTTGATTACATTTATGTCCTTATTCAGAATGGAAGTCTAGAAATGAGTCAACTTGCACAGTGGGAGAAGGTATTGGGTTTAGGGCATCTTTTTATGTGTCCTCCAAATTTTTGAATGACACAGAGAATTGCATCAAAGGAAGGATACTCTCGTTTTTCTGCCAGTCTATCATTGCCTTAAAGTACTGAATCCTCTGTGTCTTCAGAGTTGCACGATAAGCCAAGCACTTTAGACCTGATTTCCCAGGAGGCTGACAGTGACCGTGTATTCCTTGTTCCCTACACATGGAAATCTAGGTCCTTAAGCTCTAATTTATTTTTTTTCTGTTGACTACAGTCTAGGTCTCACATAATTAAATTCTACAAAACAAGGGGTGACTCTAAAGGAGATAGAAGTTTCTTGGGGTACTGGTGTAACATGGGAAAGTATGTATTTTCCATACGAAGAGACAATTCAGCTCTCACTGTTCTACTCTTTATCAGTATAAAGTATGTTTCTTTGGTCTAAAAGAAAAAAAAAAGCAGAACATGCTTCTCTTCTTGGGAAGGGCAGCAGACAAGAAGCAATGTGTGGTAGAAGTTATTCATTGCATAATGGATCCAGCAGTGAGAACAGTGGTATAAAAAAGTGTTGTAGGATAATTTTTTTTTTTTTTTCCATCTGCACGTACAAATGTGAGGGCTTCTGGATCTGTTCTTATAAAAATGTAATATTATCTCATTTCTGGCTTTATATTAGCTGCAAACTAGAAGCCTGTAACACCAGATTCACAGAGTGCAAACTGTTCTTGGACTGTACTACAGGTATGGTTGACATCATCAGGCTTAGGACTTTTTGAAAAACTTTTAAGTTTGGTATTTTCAATGTATTGTACATAAAAATTGTATTGCTGAATACAAAAAATACCTAATACAACTGTGTAGTTCCTACCATTGCCATATTTGTACTTCTTTGTCATTGTTTTACTACTCTGTTTTTCCATTCTATTAACTTCATTAACTTACTGTCTCACATTTCTGCTGGATATGTAATTATTCATAACTTTGAAAGAAATCCTAACCTAAAAAGGGATCCGAGTGCAGCTGAGGACCCGAGTGAAGCACTCACAAAGTGGGCTGGAATGCTTTGCTTTCTTTTACTATTGCAGATTATCTGCTTCAGCATGTCTCAGCCTTTACTGAGCCCCGTCTCCTCCTGGGACTTGGGAGTCTGGGGCAGCCTTTCACCTCCTACCACAGGTTTTCTGTCTCCTTTTTGCATCATGTGAGAACTGCTTTTCTTGTGTGGAATCAGAGCCCATGTATTAATTCTATAGTGGCTGCTTATCTTTTGTGGTTTGGAGTAATGAAGGAGTTGAGCTAATGCAGGAGCCAGCTAAGCAAGACCTGGAATGTCTTGTCCTGATGAGATGATGTCAGCTGATACATTTGGAGATGGTTAAATGGAAGAGATTTCCATTTTCTGCCCTAGTAGGGTAATGGGAGCCTGAAAAGAAAACTCAATGTGAATGCCCACAGTGAGCATAGAGACCCTCACCCAGGCTGCTGGGCATGCAGTTGGAGTGCAAACCATGTTCTTTTGCTTTAAAAGGTATGTTACATTTATTTGGGGAACAAAAGAAGCCTCACGTGGGAAATATGCTTTTAGAGAAAGTCTTCACCAACTTCATGAAGTCCACTGTGAGTTTCTGTAGTTTGTTGAGCTTTCTTTTTTTGGCTGACATATCACGAGTTCAATGTAGATAATTAATACTTAAATAGAAATAACTGCTTTTAGTACTATTTTTTTTTCTTTTTTTCTTTCCTTTTTTCTTCCCTTTTTTTTTTTCCTTTTTTCTTTCTTGTTTTGTTTCTCCTTTTTTCTTCTTTGCTTGCTTTCTTCTATTTTCTTTTCTTTTTTTTTTTTTTTTTCCTGAGTCTGTGAACTTGCTTAAAAGGAGGCATTCCTCTCCAAAGTCTGTGGGGGTGCTTAAACACTGGTTTGGACTTTAAAAAATAAACTCTTTATCCATCTACCTTATGCTAATGGATTACACTCCTGCATTGCTGTCACTCATTGCATGGCTGTAGCTGATTGAGTAGGATTTTTGGCAGCTTATTTCTTGTCCAAACATTCCTGAATGCTTTCCCACCTCCTGTTTTATCACCCAAGTATTGCAACAGCAGCATTTGGAGCTCTGATAGCTTTTTCGGAAAGCTGGTTTTTAAAAGCCAATTCCTTGAAAACTGAAGCAGAGGGAAGAAAGAAAAAGAGGAATACATGTGGGTTGTGGCTGGAATGATCCCTTGACACTCATTGAGGTTGATCATAAATATGCATGAGACAGGAGGAGTTTTTAGTAACTGTGTTTTGCCTCTCTTGCCCCAAGCTGTCTGGAAAGAGAGTTAGTGACAGTCTGGGGAGCTCCAAATTTTAAACAAAAGATGATTGTTATGAGTTTTTAGAGGGGCCTAAATATCATTATTTTTATGTTAAAACACTCTGATGACAATCCCTGTAGGTGTTTTACTTGCTCCAAGCTAATTCTTCATCTTTAAGGCTTTAGGGTTCACCCCGTTTTCATCCATTTCTACTATTCCTTCCTAAAATACCATAGACCCCCAAGGTGATCATCTCTATGTTCTGGAGCAGGTTTTTAGCATACTTAACAGGTAGAGTTCATCACACTTCATGATTAACAAAACAGCAAAGAAGGGCCAGTGAAACCATGAGAAAACTCTCTTAGTGAAAAGTCTTGTCTTTTCATTCTGTGTTCTTCAAACAGCCTGCCATTTCATTTCTTGGTGGATAGGATTTTAACAGAGTTCACAAATGTCATCTAGTTTCTGGTAGCATATTGAACAAAGTAAAAAAAAATCCTGGTGCTAAATACACTATCGCTGCCCGCTTCTAGATTTATTTTTAATTTCTGGGCAAAATTCTTTTCCCAGATAATAATAATATAGTCACAAAAGGAACTTTTTCCTTGATTACTGGATTTTTGTAACTGTGTTATAGGATTGAATGGAAGCAAGTCAAAGTGATTTTGTATTTTTCTTCATAGTTTAAAGCTTTTTGTCTCCTTGTGGATGTCTATTCTTCATAATGTCTCTGATATTTATATCTTTATGAAATACAGACATGGTTTCCCCAGGGGTATTCTGTTATGAGCTTTTTAATAAAATATTCAAATGACGACATCCAAAACTAAGGATGATGACACTATTTCAATAGAAATGGGTATAAACATGCAGTTCACACTCTGTTTTTGATTCAAAACTAGATCGTATGTCTGGTTTCTTCACTGTTGCTTGTGTACCCAAATGCCAATGAAGTTTTTTTGGCAGGCTAGGGTCATTCTGTATGTTTCAAGAAATTTTTACACATTGGATCTTAGTAGGCTTCAATCAGATTTTTTAACAGAATAATTTTTAATCAGCCATCCATCCATCCATCCATCACTAGATTTAACTTCTTTTCTGAAGAAAGTCCCTAAGTGTCATACTGCTAACAGAATATGGAGGCTTAGATTTTTAAGAGCTGAGAACACAGATGCACTGAAATTGTCCCATGAGGTGCATGAGTTAGAGAATATCCTTTTTTATGTAGGACAAAACTGCAGCATGAACATTTTTTGGAGAATAAATACTACTATAGGATTAGCTATGCATTTCATTTAATATGGCCTTGCAATAAATGACCATAAAGGCAAGGTTAAGGCTGAGACATCCACTTTGAAAACCTCTTAGTGGTTACCAAATATAGTGCTTGGTCGGGGTGTGTGTGTTTGTACATGTGGAGGTGCATGTGTGTGCTAGTATTGCGTTGTAGTTGGACTGAAGCACATCTATTCTCAATACCTGATTTTCATGTATAGCTTGAAAATTGGCATTGATATGATCCATAAATCAAATCAAATTTGTTTCAGGAAGTTAAATGGGATTTCCACCCCTGCCTCAGTCAAGGTAGAGCTCAAAATACTGACAAAGATTTTTGTTTTTCCTGGAGGATGTATACTGGCATACTTGTATATGTGCATTTTGAATAGACGTGCAAGCATAGAGGTGCGTTACTTTGCCTAGAGCTTGTATCATATGGACAAGACAATAATTAATAAAAATGCTTCTTGTCCTCCTTCATGGATTTGTCATTCTTTTTCCTTAAAAGTTCTTCAGCAGATATTAGCCAACTGGAAAACAGTTTTGGGTCATTTTTGGTGTGGCAAGGTTAAGAGATACTATAATTGCTCTAAGTGACCAAAACCCAATCTGACCATTCTTTTAATGAGCTCATCCTTGTCTTTTCTTCTGGCTTAAGACCACCTTGAAATAATGTGTGTGATATACCACTGCTCCTAAGAATTTTTTGAACCAATTTTAAGTGAAAACTTTATGTTTTTTTAAAAATTGTTATAGACTAGTACCCATAAATGTAGATTTAGAACAACTGCATCATCAAGCTCATTCAATCCCAGTTGGTTTTAGTTCTGGTTTGGAACAAAAACTAGTGTGATGTAATTGCCTTCTTCTGATTATTTTTACCTTGGTGTATTCCATTGCTGGCTTTTGTATATCGTTTTTATGTGCTGTCATTTGAAAAACTTTAAAACTCTTGAGAGCCAGTCTTGGAAACCCTTCTGGATGTATCATTGTTTTTTTATTTGTGCATGGCAATTGCAGCAGCCCATTAGGGGCCTATAATTCCTATTGAGCATAGAATGGACTTCTCATCATTTAATGAGGAATGTGATTTTTCTCCTCAGTCGAGCTAAAATCTGCTTACTGTTGTGATTACCATCCCCAGGCTCCACCCTGCCTTTCACCACCTGCCACTTACAAGTAATTCCTTTGGCAATGAGAATACAGCCAAAATTGTCAAATAAATTGGCCCCTTTTTGAGAGCCTTCTGATTATTATTCTTATTTTGTGGTGATGTCAGATTTCCAAGGGTAATCTCTCACTGGAGGAGTATGTTTTTCTTTGGGAGTTGCATCACCCTCTCATTTTTAGTCTCCATTTCAGAAGTAATGATTGCTTACTGAAAATATGCATTATGCGGATTTTCTATTATTCAGTTCCATTACTTTTTGTGAGTATATCACTACATTTCTAGGAAGGAGAGAAGAAGATTCTTTAATCCAGAAAATAAGCCAAGAATTAAAACCAGGCAAACTTGGTTTTTTTTTCCTGAATACATATAAGTTTGTTTCTATCTTTAAAGAACAGTTTTCAATTCCTTATTCTAAATACTTTAAATGCACTCCATAGCAGCATTTCTGTTCTTTGCTTAAGCAGAAAAAGTATTAAAAAGCAAAGCGAAATTTTAAGATATGTGGAAATAGTGTTTCTTACCATCTGGGAACAGTGTTTCCCTTTTCTCTTTTTGGATGTTTGACATCAATGCATATATATAAAGTGAAATTCAGAACTTGCCTTTTTTTTATGTTTGAAGTCAGTGTCATATACCTGTAAGCTTACAGAGGCAGGAAGAACAAGTCTTCTCATGTTTATGATGCACTATTAGATATTTGAACCACAGTGCTGGACATCAGGCCAAATATAAATGCAGTTATGGTGAACGTGTTACTAAGGCAGTGGTTTTGAGATTTTTTAAGTGTTGTTTCACTGGTATGAGCTTCATCTTGTCATCCTCTATCAGTCTTAGCCAAGGTTTTTTTTTTTAAATCCTCTGCCAGGTGCAGTTAAACTGCTTCCAGTAACTTTGGTGGCTTGGTCATTGTAGGTTGACGGTTGTGGTCACTGGTGACTGCAATCCAGATTTCCTCCAAAGACATGGAGGAGGAGGAGAAGGCCACAAATTTATGTGATGAGGCCTCAGGAGAGATTTGGGCTGATGCCAGATCCCAGGAGTCTCTCCAGCAGTGGTTTCCTATCTCCTCTTCTGTTCCTTCCCCGTCTCTTTGCCTCATAACTCCCTCTTGGTCTGTTTTCATTTCTCATTTTACAGTCTATCTGTTTATGTTAGATTATAACCTCCTGAGTACAAGGATCTTATCATTTTTAATAACTGAAAACAGTTATGCACACTATGCACATCAATGGTATCTGCTTCTTTCATCCTTTTCTCTCCTCCTTCCCCGAAGTGAAGGTTCTCAGCAAAGAAATGGGGTTACTGTGGCACAGGGTATTCTGTGGTGAAGAGGTGAAGGGAGAGCTTCCTTTCAGCTTCTTTACAGTCCCTTGCCTTAAGGAATCCAGGAAACTTGTAATTGCAAAGAAATTCTAGAGCAGTAACGTATGCAACTACTGACAGTAATTTACTTAAAAGCGAGAGACCACTGTTCTCTTAATGGACTATACATCTTATTTCTAAAGTGTGTCACTTAAAAAAAAGCTAAGAGGTGATTATTTAGTTGTTGGGGTTTTTTTAGGCCATAGGTCCTCTTTCTTTGTTCCTCGAGTCTTGTGATCACCTGCCACTTTGCAAATCTGCACTTATCCCTTTTTGCTCCAGAAACTTGTGTGGGTGTATGTTGTTGTTCCATAATGTGAACAACACTGAAATTAATATGGGCAATTTCTGATGGACAGCTGCTTGCCAGAGTAGCCCGACTGTACTGGCATGTACAATGAGCAAATAAATGGGAACATCTGCATTCACTGGAGACAAGAAGGGGCCAACAGCCCCTTGTAGGACCCTAGGTGACATCTGCAGGGTTCCCTGCACGGTGCTGTGTTCAAGTGATGGAAAAAACCAATGCATTTAGACCAAGGCTTGTTTAAATCTCCAGACACGTTCTCAGAAATGGAAAAAAGGATTCCAGGTTCACTTGAGTAAACAACCATATCAGAAAAGGTTTTAGGAGTAGGGAAGAGCTGGTAAGACAGCAATCAGCAAAAAATGTACTTTTTAGAGGTCTGAAGACACTTTGCAGTGGTCCCCCTGTCAGGCCTTGAAAAGACTAGAAAAACAAACATGAATGAGTAGAGAAAAATTTAAGTGAAGGCATTTTGGAATGAGGACAGGACTGAGGTTAATCCTAGGTGCAGCCTTGAAATTAAATGGATGTTTCTCCTCATCTTTTAATGAGAATAATGTCATCAGATACAGAAAGTATGGAAATGTGAAGTATTCTATCCAAGGTGAAACCTCAACTAAAAATAGTGAGTCCCCTTAAACGAAGGGACAGAGAATCTCAGAGTTATGAGAGAACTGAAGCATGAAAATGAGGTTCAATACCATGGGCTTCTCATAAATCTGCACAGTAGGAATTTTATGATTAGATTGTAATAAATGTGTTTATATGTACGGTCGGAGCTACTGCAGTTTTTAAGACAATGCAAGACTTAAGAGGTAATTTGAAAGGAAGAAAGTAGAAATGTGCTTATAAAGTTTGTTGATAAAAAAATTGAGAAACATTGAGAATACAGAGAAAGAAGGTAATCTTTTGTAGAAAGAAGTGGAAAGCCTTGAGATCTGGAATACTAGAAATAAGATGAAATAAGAAGTGCGTCATCAAGAATCTAGCAAGTAATAAGAAATTATGCGACCGGTTGGGAGCTTGTCTTTGGAACTTATAAGAAACGTGAATCACTGTAAAAAAGGAATACCTACTATTCCTACTATAAAGAGAGACTTTCCCTAAAGATTTATGAAAATACCAATTTCTCGTGAAGCTTTATAAAATTATAATTTTGTTCTGCAGTTTGAACTTGTTTGTTAAAGTGAGAGGAAGCAGAGTGGCACTGCTAAAAAAAGCAGATGGCCACCACTCCTGCACTTACTTCTGTCTAGTACTGGCTTGATGATGTGGTGTGTGAAAAGAACTGTGTTTTCGAGGTATCTGCTACAAGTACCATCAGTCCTCACTAATGGACCAGGTTGTTGGTTTTACTAATGGATGCAGTCTGTTTCCATCAGGGAGGACCATACATTTTAAAGAAATGCTAGAAAATAGCTAGGAATGTGAATAAATGAGAATTAATTCTTTTTTTCTAATGGGACTTTTTAGAAAACATAATTCTCTTTTTTTGTCTTTCAGCCATGGAAGAGTTAATAGTTGAGCTGCGCCTGTTTCTTGAACTTCTGGACCATGAATATCTAACTTCCACTGTCAGGGAGAAGAAGGCAGTAATAACTAACATTCTCCTGAGGATACAGTCATCAAAAGGTCAGTGTCAGGGGTGGGTTTTCTCACTTGCAGAATGCACAGAATAAGTCTGTGCTCAGTAAAATAGCTTTAAGGGCTAAAGACAAGCATTAAATTGAAGCAAGACAGAAAGACAGGGTGAAGCCAAAGTGTAACTTTCCTGAACGCTTTCCTTCATTTTCAGCAATAAAATATAGCAAAAGGCAAACTGGAAGTATCATGAGTGCACATGGGTGAATCCAGCCACAAAAATATGTGCTAGATAGAATGTTGTCTCTTCTCTTGATATAGTGGTTACTTCATTTTATTTGTGGCAGCAATGCTATTTATGAGTTTTGATGGAAAAGTAATTCTGTGTCAGCCCCATTTTATAGATGCGTGGGTGCTGCGTGCTGCTTCTCTGTCAAATGACCCAAACCCATCAGAAGGGTTGATACCGAGTTGGTGCATGGCTGATACAGTGCCAAGCCAGAGCTAGGAGATGACTCTCAGCATGTTTGGTTTGCATTTTGCAACAAGAGGAATATTCTCTTAGTGCTTTTCTTTCTATCTAAAACCGTTTTGATTGCACAATCGCTTTTGTCTCCCTCAAGATTATGGAACTGAATGCAATAGAAATGATTCATTGTGTACAGCAACCTTTCCACAGACCTTGCTGAAAAATATTCCTCACTATTTTTTCCGGCAGTACTCTCATATTTCCTTAGAGCACCTTTCTGTATGAAGTGGCATCTGGGCTGTAAGACCTCTCTCTCTCCTACGTTTGGCAGAAATACTGTCAGTCTAAACCCTCAGTGTTTAGATATTTGAAAAATACCAGAGTGTGTTGAAGAAAAAAATCCACATTGCGAGCAGTTGAACTTCTCATGATTTGTATCTTCTCCAGTGCTAAAAGAATATGGTCTTGTTTGGTGCAGTGTTTCCCTGCTTCAGTAAAGAAATAATTTTTGCTGCAGTATTCAAGTCCAAGGGGACCACCTTGAAAATAATGATTGTCCTCCTTTCTGTTTTGACATCCTTAAAGACCCATGACTAATTTTACTTGACTACTGAGAGAACGAGGAAGGTACATATCTTGGAAGGAGGCTTCATGCTCCAAAACTGATGAATACACCAAACTTCCCAAACCCCAAATCTGTAGGTGAGAACCTGCAATTTGATATGTTTAGAAACAGCTATATTTTACAGGAGTTCAAAATAACCTCAACAATGACACTGCATGTTCTTCTTGTAATCTTTTCAACTAGATTTATTAAGAAAAACGTTTGACTTTGTCAAGAAATCAGACAAAATTCTGTTGCCAACTTTGCAAACACAGATGAGCGCTGTCATACCCATTCACTCTTGATTGTGGATGGTGTTTTAGGCCACAAAAGCTACAGTTCTACTAGTAAATTAAACACTGCTGGGTATGTTTCTGGACCCTGGAACTCCATTATTTATGCTGTTAAATTACAGAGTGGTCCTCAGCATGGGTTTGGCCTGAGCTGACTCATCTCCTCCATCAGTTCATAGGCGTGACTTGGGAGTTAGCACGAGCAAAGATCTGTCCCAACAGACGCTTCAAAATCAACACCCTCCACCCTGGTTTTGAGGGGTGAGAGATTTTAACCATATGGATATGGATTTCTCCGTATCAGAGCACTTTCCTAGGCATGTTTAATTTATGACTATAGATGTGGCCAAGGATAAAAAGACCCAAGGACCATAGCTTTCTGCCTTTCACCACCTACTGTTTAGGTTTTAAAGCTTATTACAGAATCTATAACAAGATCCATTACATCCTATTACAGGATCCATCCATTAACAAGATCCATATATTAAGTGATAGAGCTTGGTTCAGTACAGTTCTTACTGAAACATTATACCCACTTCTAACGCCTACATACAAGGAGATAAAATTTAGAAATTTCAAAGAAAAGTCATAAAAGTGATTAAAGGATCAAAAAATATGCCTTCAAGTTATCAAAAAATGAGGTATCATAATTAAGCCTGATATAAGAAAGGAATGACTGAGGATGAGTTAGACTTACAAAGCAAAAAGCAGTGTTCAATGGTGGAATATTTGTTTCAAAGTGGAAATAAAGCATGTGTTTTGAGCACTGAAGCTATGAACTAATGGAAGAACTTCATAAGGTCTGCATGCTGTTGCTGGCATTTTATCAAGATAGAATATTTTGCTAAAAGATATGCTCTAGTTCGAACAAGAATTAATTCAAGGAAAACCCATAGTTCAGTTAAGCAAGAGGTCATAGGACTATGCTTTATATGTCTATAAACTCTGCTTTATGGAACTGCAGTTTAAGTAAGAGTTGAAGCCAGCATGGCCTTTAAAAAAATCATCCTGTTTCTTTCCCCAGGCTACTCATTCTTGCTCATCATGTATTTATTGCATCTTCCTTTCTGCTAGCACAAGCATTATTTGCCCTTTTTTTTTTTTTTTTTTTTTTTTTTTCCTTTTTTCTGGTTTAATCCTAACCAGTGTCACTTCCCCAGTCTGGTTCAACCTGAGGCCACACACATGCTTATGCTGGCACAAAGGCGAGGTTGGTGCAGGGACAGGAACAAGGCAGGGAAGGAGAGGAGCTGCCTCCTCGGGACCTCTGCCATCCTCTGCTGGCTTCAAGTGTGTGTGAAACTACCCAGGGAGTCATGTTCTTTACTGGAGCTGACCCTGCTGCTTTTTTTATCAGTTATAACGTTCAGTACTCCCATCCCTTTGAAACTATTCATCTCTTCATTAAAATCAAAAGCAGTAAAAGATGCATAAACCCACAGTACTCTGTAACTAGGCTGAACTGTCATTCGGAGTCTGTTTTTCAAAATGTTGTTTTACTCCACCCACATCACTCCACGAGAGCTCTTGGGTCGCTGGCACAGTTTAAGCGGCCTGAGGACTATGCCGAGTTCAAACTCTTTATATGCATTTGCAAAAATCAACTGTGTGAATCCAACAGGATATTTCGGTTGCTGGAACAAACCATTTAAGATCAATGGGGAACAGTAATGAAGGATGTGTGCAAACGGGAACTGACTGAGTTCTTTTTAACATCTGGAAATGGACAATTATGTTTTTCTTTGTAAAGGTGTGGAAATTATTATAATGGGCTGGTTGGCTTTTAGTAAAACACTTTAAACTCAGTAAGTTCTTACTTGGGGAATTCTTTAGGAATCTTTTGCCTTGTTTTGTTATATCTCCCAAATGCACACTGTTTTCTTCATTTAATATCTATCAAGCAGAGAGAGCTGGGCCAGGCAGATGTATTCCTCAGGTCATAGCTGCCTGGCCTTGACCTGCCCCGTTTCCAAATCCGTGGTTCCTCTGAATAGTTGGCAAAACTATAAATCATATTTTTCTTCCTCAGCCTTGGCATGCCCAATGGATTGTAGGTCTGAACAAAACACTTGGCATTTCCTTCTGAAACTCAGACTTTCTTCTGAAAAACAAAGACACAAACAGTTTATTTTGGAGTAAGAACTGTTGGTAGATTTAGTCATTTAATATGACTGTCAACATTGCCTGTTTTCCTTAAAGTGACCCAATGTCATAAATGTATAATGCTAAATTTGCTGTGTAATTTGGTAGAAGAAAATAAGTTTAGAGCAGGTTCTTGCTTAAGCATGCATTGTTTAAAACTAGGGAAAAACTAGTTTTTACAGGGTCAATAGAATTCATTTGGAATATTTTTATTTTTACAGTAAAAAAGCTGTCATATTTGACTTTTGGTTGTTATGGAAAGTATGGGAGACTTGGATGTGGGTAGCAGTCATAATATGGATTCATCCTACAGAAGAGGAACAAGTGAAAGTTATACTATAAAAAAAAAAATTGGAATGTTTCCCAAGACTAATCCCCCTCTTGATTTGTAGGAAGAAAGAAGAATCTGTGGCCCTTAGAGCCAGTTTATTTTATCAGTGTTGTTTTTCAATCCATGACTTCACACCCAGTGGGACTAGGTTATTATGACAAGAAACATTTCATCATTGATTACATTTTTGAGAATTATATGATCTTGACCAAAAGACATCCATTTGACTATGTAAATATATATTTTAAAAGCTAAACTAAACACTAGGAGCTAAATTCAGTTTAGGAGTAAGCAGGGTACAATCCATTGACTGAATTTTTGCCAGAACATTAAGGAGATGCACCCTAATCTCCCTTTTGATATTTAGGAAAATAAACGATATCATGTTCTTATAAAGTGAGTTCAACTGGGATTTAAATTATTGTGCCAGAAACTCAGAATGAGTGGCTCACTCCTCTTTTTGTCTGGGAGAGAGATGCAATAGTGATACAAAGGACCCTCAAAGCAGCTTTTACATTGAGTTCCTTTTCCCTTTTCAAATTCACCTGGAAAACTATGGGATAATTTTAAAATAAAAGGGGAAGATGGAAATGGTGGGAAAACATGCTCAGTGTGCAATTTTGTTAATGGTGAGCTGGTTTGGACAATGTCCCCCCAGCAGCAGCAACATGCTCCGGGTTGGGGTGTCGTAGCCTCCTGCATCTCCCAGAGCTTGCGTGGACTCGCACTACAGCTGCATGATCGGAGGCAGTCGGGGCAGCAGGGACCCCAGGAAACATGGGTGCTGTGGGGTTGACTGAATAACTCTCACCACTGCTGCAGAGAAGGGAGAGAGGCAGGGTGTCTTCTTCTGCCATCATTCCCATTCTTTTGGCATGAAAGGTGGGTTTGGACTCATTTCTGCACGATGGCCTTGCCTGTCCAAAGTGTGTCATGGGAAGAACTGTTGCTCGTCTCTGCTGGAAAAAGCCAACCAGCCACATAGTGCCCACAGGCTGGCCATGTTTTATGCACTGTACGGTGCCACTAGGACATTCACAGGTGTGTTATCTTCCCCCCATAAAGTGGTTTTTATCTGTATGGCAGACACCTGGCAATGTGTTTGAATTTTAGCTGTTAAAGTCTTTCAGTTCCAGATGGATAGGCAGTTCATAATTATTTCCTGTAAATTTTTTCTGTGTCTGGTATTTGTTGATCCAAATAACATATATGTTATTATCATATAGAGTAAGTCTGTGTTTGTTCTGCTTGATTAAATTCCTGAATTCCCGGCATTCTTCCCGTCCTGTCTTGCTAACTGTACTTGGGAGGTAGGTTGGGAGCAGCACTGTATGCCAGATTTCAATGTGTGACAGTCAGACGTGGTGTCCAAGTGTGGAAAAAATGTCCTATTTGCATCCACCAAAGTGTTAAGTGATGTCTATTGCTCTTCCACAGGTTTTGAAATAAAAGAACATGTACAAAAGCAAGAAGTTGCCAACAGTTTGCCGGCGCCTCCTCAAATGCCTCTGCCAGAAATACCTCAGCAGTGGTTGGTGAGTGTTAATTTATATATATATATATGTAAGAGACAATGTATTTGTGATAAGCACTAACAAAAATATTTACAAGGGGAAGGAGTCTGCAAGTTCAGGGAAATGATTATTGAGAGGTTGACTTGCCTTCTGTTGGAGATTGGCCTGGCCAAGCCCACAGATCCCAGCCAGTTTATTACAATTTTAAGGATCACCTTTTCCTGGAGCAAGCCTTATGAGAAGACTCCCTCTTGATAGCTGAAAAATGAAAGTACAGAGTTTTAAAATGAAGAAAGAGTACTTCCTTTTTTTTACAAAATCTTTAGTGCCCTTCTGTGATCAGTCTCTGGGAAGGAAATTCCCTGCAGAACAAGTAGAAGTGTATGTTCTCAGAGATGTTTATTGCAAAGATAGTGTTTGAGATCTGTAATTCAATTCCACCAGTTGGGAGCAGCTGTCTAGTTGCAGAATAAACTATAAACAAGTCTATCATTCTCCTCTGTTACTGACTTTATGGTAGATTTGAAGAAAACATTTTCAACATTTTTTGAGAGAAGCATAAGCGAGTCACGGTTTAGCCTGTTGAAAGGTGAGCACAGTCTTAGCCCTAGCACTGATAAATTGGCCACCTTTTTATTCTTTTGTGAAAAATGTTGAGCACGGTGATAAGGGCAAGCTGTGGAGACCCGCCTACATGGGCTGAAGCAGGAAAGAGAGATGCAGTTTACAGGAGCAGTACAAACTGGATGACTGTTGTTCTGCTTCATTAAAGTGTGTTACTCTGTTACTGCATTTCTGCCCAGTTCTAAGAGATATGTAAGCCAGTAGCATCTTATGAACATATGAACTAACTTATCAGATCAAATTCTTGGCCAGCCTTTTGTAATAACTTTGATGCTGAATAATGCTGTGTACTTCAGAAAAAAGTGAAAAAAAAAAAACCAAAACAATAAACATGTATTAAGTAGAACACCCTAATCATAGTTTCCCCTAAGCGCTGCTAAATTTTGGGTTGTGACTTGAACAAGATTATTGTTTTTTTTTTAATTTTAATTCTACCTAATCTAATGAAATATGCTGGAATCATTATAGGAAGGGAATGTTTATGCTAAAAACATTCTTATTCAGAGCTGGTATATATACTGTAGCAAAAATTCAGCTAAAAAGGATGCTATAAAATAATTATGCGAGATTTGAATGGATGCAAAAGTGATCTTATTAATATGCAGTAAAACCTGGAGAATCCATTTCATGGTTAACAGTGCCTGAAAATGATTATTTTCTCTAATACAAGATGCATATAGCATAAATTACAAGGGAAGGGGTTGATGAGAGGCAGGAAAATTATGGAAAATGCACAAGGCTTTGAAATGCAGACTTCAGGTGCTAGATTCGTAAACTGAAGCCAGCTGAGATCCTTGTTCTTTCATATTTGTGTAGGTTCAGTTTGGTAAATTGGCTCTGAAGATTCAAGTTGTTTTTCTAAAGACAACTGACCTACTTTTCCTTTCTCATACACTAATGTGTAAATTCCCTTAAAGTTGGTACAGCTGCTGCGAGTGAAATGGTGTGAAGTATGAATTAGGTCCAAGAGGTCAGCACTATTTTTTGCAGTAGTTCAGTTGGGATTTTGGAGTAACAAAAATATTTCTCTGAGATACAGTGGGAATTACTGTGGAAGCTGACACAGAGCTGGCTGGTCTGAAGCATGGTCTTCCCATGTTGAGCCTGGCAAAGCGGAGTTTGAACATGGCCCTCCCCTCTGACCTGCTCGTAACACTGAGGACACTTTCATCTCAGTGAAGTCACCAAGCTGAGCTGGTTTTTCCATCGTGGTGAAAGCTGATTTTTGCCAGTTTTTCTGCAATTCTGTTGCTGCTGTCAGGCAACGGTGGTTTTCACCTCCCTTTCTGGTGTCGGCACCACTTTGAGATCAGCCAGGAAATGTCTCAGGCTTCTCGTTGTCTTGCATTATCCAAATGCAGGTTATAAGTAGTGCTATTTTAAGATGGTAGCACATAGTAATTTGTGAAAAAGATGACAGACTGCTGCTGTCCTGCAGAAGACCAGGTGGAGTCAGAAGTGAAGGACAAGACAATCAGTTTCTTGACCTTTGAACACCGGGGCAAGCTCAAACCACAGTGTGACTATTTAAAAACTTGTCCTGATGTCATGTTGAACTAATGGAATTATCATTAGCTGTTTTCTGGAAACCTTTCTCTGTTAGATGCCTCTTTGCTAGACCCTCATTGTTACTAGATATGATCAGAGACTGTCATATTATCTTTATTTTGACATCAGGCTGGACATCAGTGACAGTGGCTAAGATCTAATATTCCCTTCCATTAGTGTTCCTGCCTGGTGATTTTCAACCTATCCTTAATCAGTGGGCTCCTAAAAATTTGTAGCTGATAATGGCAGTCTGTACATAATTATGTCACTCAGTGACACAAATACTGAGCTACCTTCACTAGCCACTTTTCATAGACCATACTTTCCTAGTCAAGTGGGAGAAATCCCCTGGGCCCACCAGAATCTAGGAATTCTGTTCCAGGTTGCCCTTCTTCACATGGCAATCTGGAAGTCATGTTGTATGGTACCTCTTTTTGTGAGCCATTCAGGACAGAAAGTTTTTCCACTTGCTGAATAACATCTAGTGGTGGTCTCAGGCTCCAGTGGAGACACAACGTGCTGCAGAAACACAGGACTTTACTGGAAGTGGGAATCAGTAACTTTAAATAAACTATGCAGTCTTAAAATCTATGGTTTTAGCACATCAGTTATTGAGCGCAGTGGAAATTAAAGTTTCATTTACACCACTGTTTCTTTTTATGGCACTCAAGGGATTCTGCAGTCAAAAAATGTTTAGTCTGAATTGATGTTTAAGCTTTTACTTATGTAAAGATGTGTGGGTGGGAAGGAATTCAATACTCCTTAAAGTAGTGCCAGGAGCCAGAATTATGTGTGGGCAGGTGCTGTGCAAGGTTTCCTTTGTAAATCTGTAAATAGACCTGCATATTTGCTCAGGCCAAATCTTCTATCAGTTTTGTTATTCATCAGCTCATGAACAAAGAGTATAAAATTCATTTTATTTAGAGACATGCTGTTAATAGTTTAAATGAAGTCTCTGGTTGTTAAAACACATTAAAGCCCAGGGAGTTTTCCTGGACTCAGTGGGCTTTGGACCAGGTCTTAAAATCAAGGTGCAAGGTTGGACCTTGCATGTACTTGAATAAGGCGAATCACTAAGCACACAATCTCTCAGCAATTCTCTTTTTCTGTATACATTCCCTTGCCTACATCTAGTCTAGCAGACTTTCTGTCAAGCTTAGAAAGCACAGATACTCGCTTGCTTTAGCCTGTGCATACAGCTCCTTCAGATGGCCAGGAAAGTAAAAGCTGCAGATAAAGGATGAGAGCTTAAGGGCAGCTCAAGACTCCTCCTGCAGAATTGAAAAGCCACTTGCCTGGGTGCATCAATATGTCCTTGCTAGCATGAATACAGTGCCAGCAGGTAGGGAAGCTTTGTCTGGGTAAGTAGCAGAGGAAATCACCATGTTTGATATAGAGTTATATTGGTTCACCCCTCTTGAAACTGCTGACTGCGAGGGCTTGTGTCTTTTCGCCTGATTTCTCCAGCTCTCCATCAGCAGCTACTTTTATGATATTTCCCCGCACTTGACAAGCAAGAAGCAGGGCTAGATGATGGGTTTGGAGGAACAGCAGAGGCAATGCCCTGCGTGTACCCCACAGTGCTGCAAGGGATTTAACACCTGGGATCCCATCATTGCGCTGTCACCAAGTTGCCTTGAAGCTGAGGCAATAGAGTAAGATCCAGCGTGTCCTGCTGCTCAGATGTGCCTGAGGATTACTGGCATGAATTACCCACAGCATGACAGCGACAGAATACTTCCAGCCTCCAAGCATTTGGTTGTCATATTATATCTGACAGTCGGTGATTTCAGTGCACTGTGCAGTCCAACAAAATCAAATGCAAACAGCACACAGCTATTTTGCATGATTTTCACAGTAAAATTGAGTATATGTTTTATTTTTCTTGGAATTCTGACAATTTAATAATTATTTAACTGCAACAAGTGTCCAGCAAGATGCCAGAACCCCTGTAGATATAAATCAAAGGGATAGGTCATCTTCCTCCAACCCTTTCCTGCAATGTACACAGTCACTCTGTAGGAGTGTTTCATATAAATGGGTTTCCTATTGTGGAGAAGCAATTTGACAGCCTCTCTTTATCTGGCTGCCTGTCAGGTATACTCTCAGATATTTATTAGAAAATGCTCAAAGGAGACAGTGTCCTTGGAGAAGAAAAAAATCATCCTGAAATCAAAAGGATTTTTAAGGTGATACATCACCAATTACATTATTCATTCTCTGAACAATGACCAAAAATGTGCCAGTCTTAAAGATTCTTCTGAAACATGCAGTCAGGCTAGTGCCATAACAAAAGCAAGGGGCTCATCTGCCAGGTGGGTACTTAGAATCTTTAGTTCATCTTGCTTTTTCTTCAAACACTGAAATACAGTTGATATTTTCTGTTCTTCTTAAAAGATAACATTAAGGTAGTATTAGATTTGCAGTTTTTCTCCTTGCAGGAAACTTTTAAAAGCAACAAAAATAAATCCAGCAAAAATTCAGTTGTTGCATTCAGAGCTGGCCAATAGCTTCAGTCTGAATACATCTCAGCAAGTTATTCTGTAATGAAGGAACAACTGACGGGGCCTTCTTGATTATTCAGTGCAGTCACTCTCACTGCAGGCAATTATAACGTATTAACCCTTTCAGAAACCTACCAAAATGTATGTACTAGCCCTTAGATTTCTTTAACCCACTATTTCAATTTGAAAGACTGTTTCACCATCCCATTGTTTGTTGCCAGCCTTTGTCCTTGCATTTAAGTAGCTTTTTTTCCTCACCTTGGTGCCTGTGCCTCAGATGCTCTTTGAAATCACAGTCATATTCCTTTTCGGTTTCATTTCACTCCATTGCATATAAGAGTCTCTATTTGTTGCATTTTGAGCTGTAATTTAATTCTTTTGAAGTAGTTGCCATCATTATTTCTCCTGTGCACCTGCCGTGGGTTCATGTTCCGAGTCTGATCAGGAGTGACCAGAACAACAGAGTCTTCTGGACATGATTCAGTTGTGGAATGCTTTTGGTCATCATATGTGATTGCATAAGGATTAAGGACAAAGCAATGTTTGCAGCCTAATTTTTTTTGATCATGTCTTGCAGGACACTGTAGTTGCCAGCCCCATTTCCCTTGAGTAGGGTTGGTGCCTTACAGTTGGTGACTTATTGCACATTTGCAAGTGGTATCACAGAAAAGATTTAGTTAATTTCCTTCTCAGTTAAATTATATTTTACCTTTATAACAATGTACCATATTTCAAAGTTTTCTTCACGTCTAAGCTGCCAGACTGAGCTTTCCTGACTACCTTTAACTGGAATTCACATCTAAACTGAATGAACTCAGGTCGGGTTTAATGTAGGATTAAACTGCTTCATTGTGAAACTGTATGCCCTCTTTTCTGTCTTTACTAGATGCTGACGATCTGTGACCTCCATAGAAGCAAGCTATTAAATTACTAATGCCATAGATTTGATAGGATATTTTACCACTGGTTTTCATAACATGCTCACACTTTTGGCCTTGGGTTTTTGGTTTCTTGTTTCTATGCTATACTTGTCCATAAAACAACCCCCCTGTGCTGATAGTTAGGAACCAGCCTATTTGCTTTCCTAAACATGCTCGTTATCGTGCTGTGCACAAACACGTGGGTAAGGAATTAGGCCATTAAGTACCAAAGTTTTCTCTTGTTTCCATTTGATGCAGTGCTCAGGCTCTTAAGAGAATATTATCCTAGTGGACATGATGTTGCCCACACTTTTCTCACCATATTGCCTTGTCTTTTTGGCACTGTCATGCCATGTACCCGGATGAGCTTAGTAACTCCTGGAATATGTTGGTGGTTTTGTCCTTGCTGGGGAATAGAGACACTTCTTTGAGTGCAGTTACAATAATCACCTCTGACTGAGGGACTTATGCTGCTTAAAATTCAGATTCATCTTTCTCATGTACTATGCATGAAAGTGTTCCCCAGCATTAATTAAAGCCCATTTCTCTTCTTTGTACACCCAGACCCTTTGTTGGACATGAGTCAACTCTATTGTTTGATCTGAGTGGTGCTTCCAACTGGCTGTGTAATAATCTTATATTATAAAATCTGAATGATATAGAAATTCTGTGGTTTTGTTTCTGGTTCATTCTTTCTCACTTCTGAATTATTTCCTTAGGTCTTCTGGTACTTCCATGGAGTCTGGAGTTTATTTCCACTCCTGTCTTCCATTGAGTTTGGGTGTAATTCCTTCCAGCTATCTGTCCTTTCAGTGATGCATTCTCCGCAACACTCCTTTCAGTTTTATTTAATGTTAATTAAATACAATGGAAAGAACTGAGAGTTAAGCTTATGCCTGGGTTCAGTGACAGGCTGACATTGCCAACAGAGAAATGGAAGAACCCAACCGGGTTCTCTGCTCAGTGGATATATTGTGTTGGTTTCTTACTGTTTCCATTTGGCCCTCTTTGTTGCCATCTTTGCCTTCCTGTTGCTTTGGTAAAGGGTTTATTGTGTTATCTGAGCAGAACTCAGATGTGCTGTATTTTGTGAAATGGCAACTCAGTTCCTGGTGAGGTTCCTGTGTAAATGCTCTCCAATCTTCGGATCAAGCTGTGGAGTCATAGTATGCCCTGATTCATTCTCTAAATGTGAGCAATCCTGTTCAGATCCCTTTCCCATCTTTGGGCTGTGCTTTCTGAGGCTGCAGTCTCTTTGTAGTCACTATACTCTACATATGGCTTTTCCAGAGATACCTTTAATTAGGCATTCACCCCTGAGTCAGCAGACACGCACTCAGGCTGTGTCAGATGTACCTCCACTCCCTGGAGGACAGTGGGCAAAGCAAGTACCTTCTTTTGTTCTTAATCTTAAACCCTAACCAAAAGCTTTGTTTGTGCTTACGCTCATCCTCCACCTGGTAGTCACTTCTGCTGGCGTTTCTTCCTTGCCCTCATTGGTTCCTCTCTGCAGGATTGCCGTGGATTGCTGGGCCTCCCATCATGTCTGACTCCAGCTGTTCATTTCTTGGGCAATTCCTTTTTTCTTTTCCTGGTACCACCTTGTCCCAGAGGCCTGTGCTGTACTTGCTGGGGCACGCTCAGCAGTAGTTGGGTGGGACTGTACCAACAGCCTGTTGTGCAGCCGTGTTACCCACCTTATGGTGGGACTAGTAGGATTACTCTTTTCCAAACGGCTGAGTTTGGTGGTCTTGGGCTGGTTAACTGTCTTTTGTCAGATGTACTCAGAAGTGGAAAAAGTTAGACTTCTTTCACATTACTTGGCTCCTGGTTTTGCAGGGTCCAGCTGACAAGCTGAGAAATTAATAAACTTAGAATACAGAGCTCAGATCAAATGAAGAATTCTTCTCAGCTGCTGCTTGCCTACGCTCAGGCTATTTTTTCACTCCTGCAAAGCTCCATATGGTCTTAACATCCCATACAGTCAGCTCTTTTGTCCTGAATAAATCCAAGGTCCATCCTTGGATTTCCAGGTCCTCAATAGCTGGCAGTAAATTGTGATTTCTTTTCAGTGCCTTGGCAATTTTGATTTTATTTAAAGGCTTTCATACCAAGTGTGTGGCGAGTGTGGGTGCCCAATTTCCAGCCTTTAGATTGGCTTTCTTCATTGGTATGAAGAAGCCTGCTTGAAATGTGCTGTCAGTAATTTTGCCAGTTGGATTGGTATTCAGTTTGTTGATTTATTTTGCTTTCTTGACATCCATTTTTTCACATGTGGGGAAGGGGATCATAAATGCGTTCCCTCTTCCAGGCTGAGGATGCCACAGGGTTGTACAGAGGTCAGGTCTAAGCTTGCTCCAAAGCAAATGGCATGTGCATGTGTCAAGGTTTCTTCTTGACAGCCCACATTTGCCCGCTGGCTTCTGAATAGCTTTATTATGCATTACCAGTGTGTGACCACTTTTCCAGTCTCATGTTGCTGCTTTTCAGTGTTGAGGGGTTACGTAGCAGCTGGCTCCACAGTCCGGCTGGATCCGAACTGGTGGTTGATCTAATAACACACGTGCGAGCATGGCCCTTGAATTGCTGGCAGCCCGTGCCTGCAGCGTGGGTCTACTGACAGTCTCTGCCTCTGTTAAAGTCACTGCTTTCCACTGGAAATCTCCACGTCCTAAATCATTGCATAAAGGGAGGTGTTTCTTTCTATTTCCTCCATAGTGTAAGTCTTCGTTGGGGTGTAAAGTGATTTTATATCCTCAGTCCCTATACGATGACATTTATTTTCCTCTGTATTTCATGCTGCTTTCCACACTATATACTTTCATATTGTCAGCAGATATCAGCTAGACTATCCCTAAAAAAATAATTTCTACCTGTCTTGGTAAGTATCCTTGGACATAAGGGGCAAATAAAGTATTTTATCTCCTAGGATAAAGAAAGAAAGAGTTCATTTGTGGTCTGTGGAACACAGAGGAGCAGGTGGAGGGGAAGACCATAGTATGCCATAAAATTAATATTTCCACTAAGACTGTTTCCTAGTGTCTTGTAGAATCATTAGTTTTACTATCCAGTTAAATATTGATTATTATTTGGAGATACTTGTTTCTTTCTCATAACAGTCCTTCCCGTAAACTGGAGTTGGGCATCCTGTCTTTAATGTCTTCAGAGATCTCAACTCTGTAGTGCGATTATCACCCTGTTTATTTCTTGGTTTCGAATAAAGCATCTTTCATTTTGTCTCTGACCCAGCAACTAACATCTTTATCAGTATTGTTCCAGGATTACCTGTATTATTCTGGGCAACAGTGTCTCACTCATATTTGTCCCTTTTCCTCCTGTAAATTTTTTTTCTAACTCAGTGCTTATTTCTGTGATGGAGCATGGTTATTTGTCTTGAAGGGCACATTCTCTAGTTTTCTTCCTGGTGGCCTGTTGTAAAAAGAAAAATAAAAAGTAGAGGTTTGTGCTAATGCCTTCTTTGCAGGTTGCCAGGTCTTTCCTCCTGATACCACTTAAACTACACATGTCCTAGGGTTTTTGAGATTTAATCCTTTTACAGAATATATAAATAGCTTTGTGGGTTTTATGGCCTTTTTATTTTTCGCAACTAATGAGAAGTTACTGAATCAAGAATTATTTCAGTTCATAATTCATAACTTCATCAGAATTCTTCCACTAAAGAATTGCCAAGTTGAAAGAATTAAACAATACAGCTAGCAATAGTAAAAAAAAAAAACAAACAACACTCTAAATATTAGTAAGTAATATCAGAATGCAAAGGATGTAGCTGTTTATGGTACAGATTTGAGCAAGGTATTTTTATTTTGTATTTAATCAGTTGGATTTTCTTTCAATATTAAAGCAGCCTTGCTTTAATCAGAAAGTATTTAATGATGTATGTTTCTGTTTCTCCTAATAATTTTTTTTTTTAAAAAAATATCTTTTTTTATAATTGTTTTCAACTTTGTTATGGCAAGCACTGCAAAATGCATTTCAGAAAGGAGGGCCTGGTTAATTCAGCAATGGATTCCATCTGTGTTGACGTTGGCTGCACAGCCCAGCCCGCCCCAGCTGTATGAAGTAACTGGTGCTCCAGCAGGGTCGAATTCAGACAAGCACCATTTGTGTTTCATTTCCTTTTTTCTTTCTTTCTGAATAACATTTTGTCTAAAAACAAGGATTTTTTTCCCCCCGATCTTTATTGGAACCTCTTATTTGTTTTTGGATAAAAGATAGCTTTGAAACCTTGGTGCTGTGTCAAGTCAAAATTGGAATGACTCTCAGGATGGGTATTTCCTGGGTGAATTAGGTTTAATAATGATAGGAATTTCATATATCGTATATACACCTGACAGGGAAAATAGTTTAAGGCTAGACCAAGATATTAATATATCTGTCTTATGAAAGGGGTGGTAGGAATCTACACTGCCCCAGGAACAAATCTTGACCCGAACTCACTTGAGTAAGGCTCTGCCCACCTGCATGAAGGGAGAAAATACGAACTCTTTGGAGGCAGCTCTCCCTATTGTGTCTAGCAGTTCAGGCCACACAGAGCTGATGTGTGCAGGTGTGTAGGGCAGAATTCATAACGTGTTGTCAATTTTCCAGTATTAACAAACATGTAATATTTTTTCATGTCCCTTACGCCTGTTGTGCAGCAGCAGCTAACCTGGAAAGACTCATTTATTTTGTGATTATGGGCAGATTTGCAATTTGGGGGGTTTTCAGCAGAATCATGGGGAAACAAAGCTAAAAGTTGTATTTTTTCATTATTTTGCTTCTTTGAGAGATAATTTCACTAGCAAAACTGGTCTGTGAGGAAAACTCACTTGGTTCACATTGTGGAATTGCCATCTTTTATCTGTAATTGAGTTTGACATATGAAGTTGGCTGTATTATTTGATATAGAAGTAATATTAGTGTAAATCTCAATCTGACCAAGAATTTCTGTGTTCAGTTGCGAGTCGGTTCATGAGGAAGTTTCTGATTTTACTCGGTGCACGAAGGGAAGCCAGTGCTGGAAAGGCAGGGTTATTTGCTGGCTCCTTGCCTTCCTGTGCACTTACACAAGCACTGTACACAAGCACTTACCTTCAAGGTGGAATAACCAACTCAATGTGAATTTAACTGCAGAGCACACTAAGGGTGGGACTTGTCTTGCAGATGTTGTTAAGAATTAGGTGTTTGGCGTAGGTGTATAATCGGTAATGAGATTTGGAGATATCTCGCTCTGAAATCTGCAAAGATTAATCCAGCCCTGAAAGTGCCCACAGAAGTAATTTTGTTACAGCTAATGACATGTGTTATTAAAGCTCCGTTCTTCCCAGGTAACTTTATAGCAAAAGAGGCGTGTAGTCACTGTGCTTCATCTATGTTATGTGGAAGAAGGCTCTATGCCTCCCACTAGACTGTTTAGCCCATTGAACTGCAGTCCATAAGTGTCTGTATCTGACCATGAGCAAAGCCCACCCTGACCAGTTTCTTACTTCATTATCTCTGTTCAATCGCTGAGTTTAGCCTGGATCAGTCCAATGCAGACAAACACCATTACATCTCTTTCATTACATGAAAAAAGAGAAAGATGTATTTCTGCTTACAAGTTCTATTTTTTTTCATCATCCAATGAACCACTGGTGTTGGAAAAAGACTTCGGTATTTTCTCTAATATGAAAATATGGAACTAAAAAGCTGTGGCAAATATGAATGAGTTCTATAAAATACAGTTGGTTTGGTACTTGTTAAGGAACTAGAACAGTAAGGTCATATGGAATAAGTCATAGAGTACTAATTTACTTTGTTACTATATCAACATACCAGCAGTTGGTCAGTTTTAAATTTAAAATGTTTATATTTAGAAAAGAGCATTTTAAAATTTGACCTGGTATTTGAAATATTTGTTTTATCATATAATAGTTTCTCGATGTTCCAAACTTCCTTGGTTGTAGCTCAGTTGTCACTATGTAGAAAGAGGATTTTAAAATTTAATGTCTGTATTAAGAATTGATTTGCCATTGAAAAACAAAATACATCATGAAAATATGATCTAAATTATCTGTTCTTTATCTCTGCCAGCCCAGGCTATTTATCTTTTCTAAACTGTCCAACCAAACTGTTGTTCACTGCTGTAATACAAATTATTTCAAACGTAAAATACTAATAAATAAACCTTAACACTGTAAAATGGTCTATGCACAGAAATCTCTTTCCTACAGAGACCCTTTAATTTTCTAGTTCTTAAATATAGCACTCTATCTTTTCAACATTTTTATCACTTAATAGTGATTAGTTGTTAGAGAAAGGACTTCTTTTAATGTAGTTATCTTGATTTTGCTATCCTTAACAATGGCAAGTAAGATGGTACTGTCTTTACATCCCCAAAGGACTCAGTTGGAGTATGTACAAGAAGGTTCTGCTTCCTTATCATGTCATGGATGTTTACTTTTTTGGTTAATTTTCTGTTTTGTTTTAGCCACCAGATAATGGACCTCCACCATTACCAACATCTTCCCTTCCTGAAGGCTATTACGAAGAGGCAGTGCCACTTAGTCCTGGAAAGGCTCCCGAGTACATCACTTCCAGTGAGTAGCATATATCCAGTCCAGTTTCTGAGCAATTGGTAATTCCAGTGTCCTTCAGCTTTCTTGGTATTTGACACCTGCTTCTCTGTTAGTGCTGTGGTGACTTGTCATAAGTGTGGCTTTGACCATGTGGGGCCGGTTCTGGTTGTCCTCACTGGCCATGCATTGGTTTGGTTTGTGGAACTGTTTTGGTTGGCTGGCTCCCACAAGCCATGTTTGATGCATGTGACAGTGTTTTTGTGACTACTCATTTAGTGCAAAAGGCAGAGGATGGCCTCCTAGCTGTGAGGGTGGTGAGACACCAGAACAGGTTGCCCAGAGAAGTTGTGGCTGCCCCATCCCTGGAAGTGTTCAAGGCCAGGCTGGATGGGGCTTTGGACAACCTGCTGTAGTGGGAGGTGTCCCTGCCCATGGCAGGGGGGTTGGAACTCGATGATCCTTAAGGTCCCTTCCAACCTGAACCGTTCTATGATTCTATGAACTGACCACCAGAACATCCTCCTGCAACACACAAATGCCCTTTTTACATCCAAATACTTATTCAAAGACCTGTGCCCTTCAGTGGAGCTAAGCTGGGAGCACACTGGTGAAGCGATGAAATGACTGCTGTGAGCATTTACAGAGGGTCAGTCAACAGGACGTTATGTACCAAAAAGTTGCAAAGGTTTTCCTCTTTGCTGCTTTTTTGTTGGCCGTGGTAATTTATTACTTGTGTATGGCTGATTTACCACTAATCATTATTTACTATGGCCCAAAGTTTAAAGGCATATCTTCTCCCAGTTTATCAACATTTTTATTATTTGAACCAAAACAAATGAATTAAACGATGTCTCTGTTCTTAAAACACATGCATAGGAGTCACCTTAGAATCTTAGTTATTCACTTGTACACTGCACAAACTGAGGGTTTTTTAATTTACTTAAGAAATTCAATGTAAGAGTTTCATATACTGGAAAGCCAGTGAAGGAACATAAACAGTCTTAGCAGAACAGCAAAATCACTCCTCTCTTCATTTCCTCCCTTGAAGTGCTGCAGGGTGGTCCTCCTACACCCTGTAATCCAGTGAACTGCTGATTTGTGTTTTGTCATTAAACAAGAGCCATGCTCAGGCAGAAAAATATTAATAGAACAAATATTAATAGCACTGCTGAAGGATCGCCATGGGGAAAAAAAAAAAGACAAAATATGAAGCTGATTTCTTATTGTACTTAACCATCCAAATCCATAAAAATCTTTAGGGTATCAGCCATGAAAGTTCATTAATAATTCTGTAATTTAAGAATATATATTCAGGCATTTAAATTTCTGTTAGTGTAACTTATCATCTCACTTGGCTGTGATTTTGCTGTCTTTTCTATGTCGTGAACTCCCTATCATCTCTTTTAATTTGTGTTTAAAATATTCAGCTTTTCATCAGTAATAAAGTTGCTTTTAAATTCAATATGCCATTAGTAATGTATCTCCACTCAAGCAAAGCTTCCACTAAATCCAGTGTGTGTAGTAATTAAAACAAGCCAGTAAAATGGTGTATTAACCAAAGATGTAACCTTCGCTGTTCAGACTGTTTGAGGTGGAGAAGACCATAATAAAGAAATGCTAGAAGTATAAGAAGTGCAAGAGTAAACAGTTAAACAATGTTGGGATAGATATCATTATCTTAAGTAAATATTCCTATAGAATATTTTTGTAATGTCATTAATAGCAAGGAGGCTTACATACTCGGTGTCCTTTTTATAAATGCAAACAGCAACAGAAGATTGCAGAATACAGACCATGAAAATGAGATATCTGTAACTTCCCCAAGTCCCTGTAATCTGTTTGTAAACTATCACTTGCATGTAGGTAAAAGCAAGACTGTTTTGTCTTGTCTGATAACTCTCTTTATGAAAAGTCACTGGTCTGTACAGTATTCCTAAATCATTACAGACTAATCTTTGGAATACGCTATTAGAAAGAATGTTAAAGTCCACTGTGGATTTCACCCTCTAACAGTGGAAAATGTTGCTGAGGATAAGTGTGAAAAGCCAATGTCAAAAGAAGCTTGAATAATCAGAAAATGCAGAAGATGAAAAAAAAAAAAAAGGTAGATCAGGAGCACTGGAACATGTATCAGTGAATCACTGTCTCTGAGGCTTTAGTAGATTTAACAAAATAAGTTTATTTTGTAGAGACACTTTTTCTACACTTTTTGTATTTCTCTCTCTTGCCATCTTCCCCACTCCAAGACCCAAAGAATGTGTTGAGTTAAACATATACACAAGAAGTTTTCAGATCTTACTTATAGTTTACTGTCAAGCCTGTTTCATTACCCATTGTGATGAGGCGGTAAGAGACAACAAGGTTACATCACTAGTAGCCTTTCACAACTTACCTTTGTGCAGTTTGCTTCCACAATTTAGCACTTTTTAATAGGAAGTTTACTGCTTCCCAAATTCAGTTCACAGTGAATGTTAGCTTGAAATAATCCTGCTTCAAAATCCTTTGAAATTATACGTGCATGCTGGATTTTTCTGCACAACTTTCTGAAGATCTGCTAAACCTGTTCCGTGTGGGTAGTAGCCTGTCTGTGCTACTAATGTTAAATTAGTCACTTTACAATGTGAACAGAAGCTAGTTTGTGTCCAGAGCCTGAAAGCCTTGTTTTGGTCATGATGCAGCCGGTTTGGAGAAACAAAGAACAGAAGCGGGATGTAGCAAAGAGCAGCAAAGGCGTCAGCCTGGATGATGTGAGTCCTCCAGGGTGGTCACCCTTCCTGCTGTGAGTCACACAGCAAACTCTTCTGGCTGACAGTCCCATAACCCATGGAGAAGAGAAATGTGGGGATTAGTTAATGGGCAGGATATGGCAAGAGGTCCCCAGAGATCCCATTAGACGGTGTGAGGATGGGAGTCCAGAAATGTTAGCCTCAGAATCTCCTGTTGGCTTTCATCCTCCTATGAGCAAATTTGGATGAACAGGCATCTGCTGTGCCCACAGAGTTCCCTCTGCTGATCATACAATTTATTGCTAACATGAAATCTACACTTGGACTGCTTGTGAGTCACATAGGAAGTACTGTAGAATATTGAATGTGAAGAACTTCAATCTCTACTTTGAAGTATCAATCAGGACTTCGTACAATTAGTTTAATCACCTGTGGCTTGCCCATATGGAGCTCCCCAAACCAAACACTCTGTAGCAGAATTGACCAGAAGATGGCAATTCA
Source organism: Calidris pugnax (assembly GCF_001431845.1). Lineage (NCBI taxonomy): Eukaryota > Metazoa > Chordata > Aves > Charadriiformes > Scolopacidae > Calidris > Calidris pugnax. The sequence continues at coordinate 3,699,201 of NW_015090793.1, read as the reverse complement.
ATTAAATTAAAGAGAAAAAGTTTCAAGAGCTTGAAGTTTTATTTTCATTTTACTTTGGAATCCAGAAATACTATTTTGTATGCTTTTGTGAAAACACCATCACAATCAGAATACTTAGTCTTGATTCAGAGCTGTGAGGTTTGGGAATATCCCATTCCTACTCTGTACGTAGGGAGGAGCTGATGTAGAATAAGCTTTCCAGCAGTCCACTGTCTTGTCCTTTTCCCAGCTGTTCTCAGGTCTCTTTCCTACATCCCATCTGTGTCCCAAATACGTAGCTAAAGCAAATGAGATTTTTCCTCCACCTTCTGGCCTAAAAATATATCAAAGACTACTTGAAATGTTTGGATGAAATTTCAGCTATTGAAAAAATTCCAATCAAGCATCCTCTGTGGAAGCGTGTACCAGTGGATAACAAACATGCTTTCAGATGTTATTATCTGAGGAACTTAGATGCCTACAAAAACAAATAAATAAGTATGGATGGTGGAAGAGAGGGTACTGTGATAATGGCAAATTGGTTTTGTAGTTTAGGGGACTGCTAGAGCTGATTGCATCATTGAAAATGACAGGCCTGAAAGATTGTTTAATTAAAAAGGAGTCTTGCCTTTACATCATTAAACTTAGAGGAGAATTAAACTGTTTAGGCTAACATAACAACACATTTTTTTTCAGAATGCCTTTAGCTCCAGCAAAATCCATAGTTCAAGGAACAGCATTGTCTATTCAACTTTAATTGTATCAGTGCAGGTGTCATATTCAGAGTTTGTTTCTTAATATGTCGTACTAATACTGACATTTCTGTGCCTACATTTTGCATTATGCAATAGGCCAAGATGAAGATGTTTCTTTGTAAAAGAATTACGTATGATGAAGGTATCTGCTATGTAATATTTTGTAAATAATAAAAACCTACCTAAAATTCTAACTATTTATTCCCAGCTTATTCTTTCAATTAAAATTCCCAAGGCATTAGTGTGGGTCTTCTATAAAATTCCATAATGGAACAGGTTCTCTTATTCAATTAACTTAATGTATTGATATTACTAAGCACTGAAACAGTAATCTGTTCATGGCTGACTTTCAAACGCCTTAACTTAAAATGAACCCTGTTGAGATTTTCAGTTATTTCTGTACACTTCATGACTAAATGTTTTAACTTTACTCTTTTATGCTTTTCTTTAAGATTATGACTCGGATGCTATGAGCAGCTCTTACGAATCCTATGATGAAGAAGAGGAAGATGGAAAGGGGAAGAAAATGAGACATCAGTGGCCTTCTGAGGAGGCCTCTATGGATCTGGTGAAGGATGCCAAAATCTGTGCCTTCCTCCTTAGAAAGAAACGGTTTGGGCAATGGACCAAACTACTGTGTGTTATCAAAGAAAACAAACTACTGGTAATTTTTATTTTTGTCTAGCTATAGTTCCTTTGTACCTTTTAGATGATGTATTTATTTTTACAGGAATCTGGGTTTTGGAATATGTTCTGCAAACACTGGCCAAGTCTACAGTAACCTTACAAAAGAGCTCCGTCATGATTTACCCAAGAAGCAGAGAAGCACTGAAATTATAAGTATATCATTTAGTCACTTAGAAATTTGGTTTTTATTGCACTTAAACTTAAACCCAGGCAGTTCCCTGATATTGGAAAGAAAGTCTGGCTTATTAGGTTCTAACATATTTCATTTGGAAAAAAATTTGCTGAAACTGTAAATCCAATCTTGCATTCCCTGGGGACCAAAAATCTCATAGGGAGCTTTGTGTATGAACTGTTGGATCAGGCTGCTGGAGAGAAAAGTCCCTTGTTAGACTGAGAATTCACTTGGCAGCATATGCCATGGTAATGTATACACTTTAAACTAAACCTTTGCCATCTGTTCTGCAGTAATTACAGATGCAGTATTCACATGATGCGCAGCTGCATTATAGAAAGGAAAGAAACAAGTGGATGTATTTGTTCATTAAGCATATCTGTTATGTTTCTCTCTGATTGGAGGCACCGGTAAAAGATTCCATAAGTTAGTAAATTATCTGCTTATAAATGTCTTTCTGTTTTCTGAAAAGAGAGCCTAATTCAGGGAAACACTCATTTCTGTGTCATTATAAGTGAACTAATGCTTACAGTAATAAATAAGTTGGGGTATTAGGCACTCCCTGTCTTCCTGTCTGGTGCTTCCAACAGTTATAACTAATTATGTAACTAGTAATTACTGCAATATCCCAAATGTTAAAAGCTGATTAACACGTGATAGAATATTTTCTGTAGAACCTCATTATTCTGCATTCTTACAAAAGAGCTTAGATGTGTTCACTTTCAATTACATTTATTCTTGTGGTGGTATAGGAAAGAACAGGATATTAAATAGAGGTATCCGTTAAGAGGTTTCTGAAAATATATTTGTAATTCATTTACCAGTTTGCAATTGTTACTGAGGATTTAATTTCTCTGTCCTCTTCTATTTAAACATCGAATAGTATGTTGATTCTGATTCGGTTTGTATTATATTGTTATAATGCCATTATCCTTAGTCCACATTTTATCACCATATACCAGGATCATGTCAAATTTCAAGATCATCTGATAACAGCTTGAAGAAAAGAAAGAAAGAGGGGAAAAAACAGATTTTCTCTGAAATCACACAGATTTCTTCTGCAATTATGTTTGTTGTTCTGTATAGAAATATGTTATTTTTTCTATTTTCATTTCCTTTAGCCACATGTGTGGTCTGAAAAGCTGTTTTTTTGTTTCCTTATAGGGATTGTCTTTCAGTAATTCTGTAATGTGGATTAAGAAAATAAAATTCACAATAGGAGCCTAAAGACCAAGTTACACAAGATCAGTTTATTGTTTGAAGGAGGACTTAGACATTTAACTTATGAGATATGCAAGTAAAACAAATATATGTTCTTAGGGATTAGTAATTGCTTGTGTTATAAATGCAGCTGTCACCATAAAACCAAAATATTTTAATTAAAATTAGACATTAGAAGTAACGCTTAGTAGTCCTGCAATGTATATAACTTCAGTTTTTGTAATGTGTAATTATAAATATTTAAATTAATATAAAGGGAATTATATGCTGTTTATTGCTTCTTAAAGTAACTAATGTTGTATGTTTTCCAAATTTCAGATCTTGAAAACTTAGTATTTTTTTTTTACTATTATAAACTTAAAATCTGTGACTGAGCTAGAGAAACTTTGAGTTAATGGGCTTTGGAGAGGAAAGGAGGATTATGAGTGATTTGCAGAGGCTGGTTTAGAGTGGCTGTATTTGCTACAACACACATTATAGTGTTTATAACAGCTACTGTCTTCCTGACAGTTCCATTGTGATGTGAATGTTGCTGCAGACATGCAGAAGTTCATGTGCTTTTCTCTGTTCACATTTGTACTCAAGTATTCTATGTATCATGTACTAATTAGTCTTCTTTATTATCACATACCTTTTTAGCCTTTGTGCTTGTTTCTATGAGTAAAGGCTCAATTTACATAAATATACAAAATAACTGGATAATCACATACTCAATTAAACATTGTTCTGTAGTATGGCACTCTATGACAGTTTGATGAACGTCAACTATACTGATATCTTAGAAAACAGGAATAGGCACTAAGTCTATAGGACGAGAGATGTAATGTGAAACCCTTAATCTTCAGATCACCAATTTAAACATAGAGCAGGTCATCAGTGATCCAGCATGAAATGGCTGTTCATTGACAGCACTGACTACTGAGGGAAAAAGCATCGGGTAAGTCATATAGTTTTATCCAGGAGCTTAGGGTACACGAACACGGGAGATTTAGGCAGTTTTGTGCAGTGACTGATTAAACTGAATTGGCTGAAAAAGTTACTGTCCTGTGATTTTGTCCACTTTTCCCAGTGTGACAATTTTTTTACTTATCTCAAGAAATAGAGGAGCTGAGTAGGGCATGTGAGAGTGCCTTTGTGGCTGCAGCGTGTAGGCACCAGGGTAGGTTTGCCTTGATACAACGGGCTGTTGCTGCAGGGCAGGGTAAGCATCGAGGTTTTAAAGGCATTAACTGTACAAGTTTATTCTGCTGCTACACGTGAACAGATAGATAACATAAATCACCCTCTTCCTACCTGATCAAGGTCAAGGTTGAGTCATGAGGATAGCACGGAGAAGCTTAATGCTCTCCATATGTTGTACCTGTCCTGCAATAAAAGATGTCTGTTAATGGCAGTCTGGAAGTAATTTTGCTTTACAGAGGGGATGAGGAGGAGAAATGCAAAGTTGGCGCTGGCTGAACTCTGTGGTATGTGGTAAAGGAGTGCACGGAGAATATTAAAAATTAAAAAATAGCATTTCTATATAATAACAGCTTTCCCCCAAGGTTCAGAAAGGTGACGTCTAACTTTTGAACTTTCCGTACCTTTACTTAGTGCTACAAAAGTTCCAAGGACCAACAGCCCCAGATGGAGCTGCTCCTGAATGACTGCAGTATCACGTACATTCCCAAAGACAGCAAAAAGAAGAAGCACGAGCTGAAAATCTCACACCAAGGAGCGGATGCCCTGGTTCTGGCAGTACAGAGCAAAGAGCAGGCGGAGCAGTGGCTAAAGGTAAGGGGGCATTTCCGACCAGGAGCTTTTCCACCCAGAAGGGGCTTCCTTTTAACAGCTCAGGTGCTGTTAAAAACTGAGATACAGACAGTAACATTCAGGCAAATCCAGACCCCTTAAATCCCATTTAATTTGGGACTGCAGACTTAATGTTCAGGCCTCAAAGCTGCTGCTGCTGTGTGTGATTTTCACTCCTAAGTGCACAATAATCTGGCAACAAGAGGAGAGGTGGCAAATTCCCTTCCATTTTCATCTCCATCTCATTTTCCAGAAAGCTTTGGTGGTTAGGGCACGCTGGTAGCGAGCTGAAGGTTTAAATTCCCTAAGGTGGAGGGGGCTGGCACCCAGGTTCCTTTTGGAGTGGTATATGTGCATAACTGCCATAGGCTACTCTGCAAAAATTGGGCGTACCAACCTCAGAGTCACCTTTTTAAAATGAAGAATCTCTGAGGAGATACCTGGTGGAATTGCTCTGGACGGAGAAAAGTCCTTCAGCTTCCCAAAGCCAATTCCAGTTTGGTAACCCTGGTTCAGCAGGGTATCATCTGCTGTGGTTTGTCCTGGGTACGTGGGCTTCTGAGAAATGGGATTTTGTCGTCTTCCAGTCCTTTCTGTTCGGTGTCTGTAAATGTGGAAAATCCCAACGCAAGGGCTGCAGTTTTAGATCCTAGCCAGATTACTAGTATTTTTGTTGGACTTTGCCAGTCTCAAATGTAGAGGTCAGTGCGGTAGTGTGGGAAACTACCATAGCAGTTTCAGTAGCTTAAGACCTTTAAATCCATCTTTTTAAATGCATGTAAAGGTCTGAACGCATAAGACTCATCAGGCATTCCCCATGCTATGCTCTGATCTAACCTTATATGGTACTTATTTTTCTAAGAATAAATTGTATTTTGCCAAATACAATCGAATTAAACAAATAGGAATTTCCTGATGGCAGATAGTTTTTCTGCAGGAGATGGAGACATAAAATGCAGCTTAGGAGGTATGAGTTCTGTTGTGGGCTAATTTACTAAATGGAAAATTAATCTTTAATTTCCTATTTTGCAATATTTGAATATACCTTTTGGGGGTTTGTGGTTTGTGTGTCTGTTTGGCTTTGACTGTGAGTTTGTATCTTAGCATAGAAAATGTAGTCTCTGATGTCTTTTTAATAGAAACTAATCACAGCGATGTATTTGTTGGGCTTCTTCTAACATCAGTATCTTGGTTTAAGTTTTAAAATCTAGCACCGTCCAAGTGTTCCACTAATTCACCTAGAGTTTCAAAAATAATGATTGGAATGAAAAGAAATTCATGTCATATTATTTTCCAAGGGAATTCCGGTGTAATTAGATCATAGTAACTGCACCGTTATTTCCTGTGTTGTTATAAACTTGGGTTTAGTAACGATGAATTCACTGGCATTTATCAGACTTTCTTTCATAAAAATTGTTTTGGGGTTGTTTTTTTTTCAGTTGTACATAAGGTATTCCCCACACAGGCAGGCAGAGCAGTGCTAGATCTTTAGATTTTGCCATATCCCAGATGCATTCCTGCTACTTTAAAAAAAAAAAAAAAGAAAAAGCTTTTGTACAGTTGCCTGTTAACAAAGTTGTGTGTGCCGAGGGCAAATGGCTGGACAGTATGTTATCTGCAAAGCATTTGGAGACAGTCTGACAGCACTTTATTTAGTTCCTTCTTGCTGCAAAGCTCTCTGTTAATAAAAACTCTTTCAAGTACATGGTGATGCTACTGTACACTCAACTTCCAAGTCCTCAGCACTGCTCCAGCACTCGCTGTTATGTGTAGTACAAATCACCTATCCAACAGCTAACCAAAAGTGCTCTGTGCAGCTCTTGCAACAGCTGCAATGTTTTCAAGATGTATAGCTTTTTGAGAAAAAAAGCATTGGTTTTTTGTATTGTTAAAAATGTGGCAGAATTGAAGGGGTTTTTTATTATTGCAAAAATAATTATTTTTTGTTCATGCAAACCTTACTTAAAATGAGCTTCTGAAAATCATGTGTGGCCTTGTTAAGAAACTCCTGTACTGAGAAAGAGATCACTGCTTTGTCTTTGGAGAAATGGTTTCAGCTTTCCCTGCCTGTCAGAGAGGCAGGGTCGTCCCCGGCGCTGTCATCTATGTGTCATTTCTGTAGTTAGTAAAATGGGCAGATTCAGAGATTAACAATGAGAAGGGTCTCTGCAACCATGTTTTTAAATCCTAACATGCCTTCTCTGTCAAAGATACCGTACCAATCCAAGCCACGTTGTCAGTCAGGAACTGATTCTCAGGAATTCATATGGAAGTGTCAAATTAAAGCTTTACTCTTGAGCCTGAAAAGCTGAGAATGGCTTTGGAGGCCAGATTTTCCCCTGAAAACTAAACCAGATTATTATTTTTTTTTAAAGTCAGGTGTGGTCGGTATAAAATATGTTCACTTAAGCAAATAATTTTAAAATATCTATTGGAAGACAAGTGTGAAATAAATGCAGATTATTTTAGCCTTTTTTTGTAAAGATGACACCAAAAAAGCCAGCTGATAAACCTGGTGTGAATTGAAGTCTAGACTGGAAACCACAAAGGGAGTTTCAGGTTTACCAGCTAACAATTGCTTGATGAAAAAAAGATAGCTGATGTCACCGAAGAGCCTGTCAAGCTTTCAGAGCAAGGAGCGTAACTTGTATAAATTCAGGCTAGAGCTGAGATCATAGTGGTAATATGGTGTGCAACATAAAGTGGTGGAATTTTCCAGACTTGTGTCCTAAACTGTTCCCACAAAAATGTACATGAAAAAATGTGTGCAGTTACACACTCAAACCCAAACATGAGTTTTTTTCCATGTGCGCTTGAGTATATGTGCATCTGTGTGTGCTTTTTGTGCATTTGTGGTCAAGTAGGGTCTTAAATCTGCCTGTTTGTCTCAGCCCATCCAACAGACTGGTTGAAAATGTGTTTATTTGTCAGCATCCCTGGGAAATGGTACATTAAAAATAAAAGGACTACTAAGAACATGACATTACAAGAAGATGCTTGTTTAGTGGCTTCATTCATATAGATGAATGTGTTCTTTGTGCAGGACCTTCAGCCTAGGCCACAGAAAACTGCTCTTAATATTAAAAATGCATGGATGCCAAAGAAATTAAGTTCTGAAGTAGCTTCTTGTAGAAGATCAGTGAAAGAAGGAAACAGTCATTGTGTCTGGTCCCAAGGCCTTCTCTTCCCCATGGCATTGCCTCCTGCAAAAATGTATTTCTGATTTATCATGCATGCATGAGAGGTAATCTATCATTTTGGAGTACTGTCCTTGATTTTCATTTTTCCCTAATGTTAGGCACCCTTTGTTAACTTCTCTTCATTTTATGATATGTGGCCATTTTGCAGCAATCTCTTCAGTTGAGGGTCTGTAATTGAGCACTGAATCTTTCAGGCATAAGTAGACATTTCTGCATCTATCATTTTGACAATGTTCAGTCTGTTCTGAATTTCTTGTAATACAAGGGGGTGTTTTTTGCCCTGGAGAAGAAAATCATGGTTGTGACTGTACCCAGCTATCCAAACACCCTGCAATGCTCCTCATAGGGCTGTTAATCTGGTTACCCTACCTAGATTCCATCTCTGATAACTGCATGTTGTCTCTTGTAAAACTTGTTGAAAACATCTTTTCTTTTTCACTGCCCTAAGCTTAGTGAGGGGAGTCAAGTAACTTCTGGGCTTCAGTCTTAATGTGGACGGAGTTTTACTGAAGAATAAACTACTGACAGAGCTCTTCTTTTACCAGTTTAAATCAGCACAAAACTGAGCTTGTAACTGTAAACATTGTGTGGCTGGTTTTACTTTCTATGGGAATTTCCAGCTTCACTGGAATGATGTTTGAAACACTTCAAACATTACTTTCTTGGCTTAAGTAACGTTCCCCGAAGAGGTTATTATCTCCATTTTGTAGCTGAGTTGAGTCCAGTGCTGAATGATCGTGCCTTAAAACTGACTGGAAAAACTGTGTTTGGGGATGTATACTCAGTACAAGGGATTTCCATACAGTGTTTGTTAGTTTATAAGTAACTTCAGGAACATTCCTTGTCCCAAGACAGTCAGGCTGGGTTCTTTCTCCAGTGTACGCCATCACCAGCAGTGAAGGCTTTGCAAACTAAAGTAACCTCCCACGACTTCTACTCCTATTGTCTCAAAGAGATGGTTTTAGATACCATGGTAGGAACCATGGCAGGGTAGGTATATTTGCATAAAAACTATTTAGGGCATGATCTGGAGACAGGACAGACTGAGCCGTGTGGGAGGGCTTTGACCAGCCTGCAGGACTGCTGCCAGCCTGCTTTGACAGAGCTGAAGGAGCCCATCCTGGCTGTGAACCAGACTGTGTTTTTGTGACTGGCACTATGGAAAACAATACATTACTTTAAAAAAAGCAGATGCGTATGTAAATTATACGGTGAATACGGAACCACAAACATCCTATTTGCTTGTTTTCTCAGGGGTAAGTTTTCTTTAAGTCCCTGGCTAAGATCACAAGTGTAAGCTGGAGCAGATCTCAGAGCAGAACCCAGGAGGGCTGAGACTTGATCCCTCGCTTTCACCACAAGATAGTATTCCTCTTCTCCCCTACTTGCAGCTTTGCATGGAAAATTATTGAAATCATACCTAGCTTGGATTTACAGCCTGAAGTGTGGTCTGCATCTCTGCACTGCCTGGGCTGGGGATGCAGCTCCCCTTGCACGGGGTACCTCTGCCCGTGCAGCAGCAGTGCCTCCAGCCACCCAGCGCCTCCTTCCCTGGGCTCAGCACAATCCAGTGGCCATATATGGCAATAGACTTCATGGCAATAATGTAGGAGAAAGGATACAGGACCTGTCTTGGTTGAATATGTCAGAAAAGCATTTTAAAGGGGATATACAGGCACTAAAGATAGGCTTCTTGGCCGCTACTGTGCTAGAATTTCGTCACCGCTTTTCTCAGACAAACAGCAATAAGGCAGAAAGATGAATCTTTTCAGTCAAGGGGATGCTTGAGATTGATGTTTAGCAGTATAGAAGGTTAAGGGGAGTTTCTTTTTGGGACTTAAAGCATAGTCTATGATGTGAATAATTTCTGCCTTTTCTCTAATTTATTAAGGTAAACTCCTTGGGGCATTTCTTCTCTGCAAAATGCTAAGAGAGTTTTGGTCCTCTCTCAAGGAGAAGGAGTTTAATGCTAACACGTGTAGTGTGTAAGGGTCCAAAAGAGAGAAAAGGAGAATTTACTCATGCCAAAATGACAAAAAGTCCCAGAAAGTCAGTACTCCTCCAGCACTGAATAAAAAGGAGTGTTTCAGGAATGAGAAATACGGAGTTAGGTCTGTAGACAAACCCTTTTCCTTCTGCTGTGTTGTATGTAAGCAGATTTCAGCTTTACCATACTCCTATCTCCAGAGTGAAGCAGCAGAGACAAGAGGCAGGGGATTCAGTCCATCCCATTTCTAACAATTCCTGTATTTGCAAAAGCCATGGGTAGTTGAGGAGAGGGCAGGTGGGTTGGCAGGATGGATTTCCAGCTTGGTTACATACAGAAGTGAAGCAAAAGTGTAGTCAGGCCATCAGCTTTCTCCCTAATCACTTTTGAACTCAACCATATTAAAAGCCTGAACTTCTCCTGTGTGGGAGGGTCTGGCGGGCAAGCAGCTGGATTTCTGCTTTTAGTGCTTAGCCTGGGCTTTTTATCTGAAGCCTGGATCTTTGAAGGTAGCTGAAGAAATCTAATTTGATTCTTCTGACTTTGCATGTAGAGTAAGTATTTTGCCTGCAGTCATGGTGTGTCATTTAAAATATGAAGGTTTTATAGTAAATGCTAGTGCTTGTGCAGTGAGACAGTTTTAAAGAGAGAAATATTTCAGACGCACCACGTGGCAGAAATTCCACTGACTTCACCCGTCACTGTCAATGGCTTGGGGCAGGGAATCTTTCCAGCTTTGTACCTGCAAATATTTCCCCTCTATTCCTCATGTCATTGCAGTCAATTCGACACACTGGTGTATATCCTGATCCAGCTGGGGATTCAAGACCTTTCTGTAACATAAATAAGGAATAATAATATAGTTCAGGCTGCACAAGCTTTTTCCAGGTCCGCATTTGAAGACTGAAGTCTACTAATTGTAACATTGTAATGGTAATTGTGGTATTTAAAATTCTTGCAATGGGATAACAGAAGATTATTTTGAATGTATTTAGTTTTGAGGCGATCCAAAGAAATGAAAGGTCTTCAGTTTTCTGATTACATTTGCTTGTATATTTTAAATATTTGAATACATAGTCTGTTTATAATCTCAGTTTGATTTTCCTGGCAGATCACCCTCTGTCTGTGTATATGTAATGTACAAAGGCATTTGTGGTGAGAAAAAGAGAATGATTTCCCTTTTCTAATGTGTGGGAAAATTTAAACTATTAATGGACTATGCGCCATTACAAAATATTCTCAGTACAGCCCTTCTGGATTATGCCATTTTATTAAAAATAACACACTTGGGGATTCCTTTTATTTGCTTTCTAGTTTTAGAGCCATTTAGATACAGTTATTCATATTCTCACACATTTCATTGCAATGGATAAAAGTTTGCTGACCTCCTTTCCCCACTCTCTCTCGCAACCATTTTTTAATGAAAATAGTGATCTTTTGTTTTCATATGACTCCAGGAGACTGCATAGAAAAAAACTGACAAAAATGCAGAGTCTTGTGATTGAAATTATGCAAGTTGGCAACACTGGTGGAATGTTTTATCCTTAAAATTTTGAGTTAAAGCTATAAGCATGTGAAAACCACATTTATAATGGCAGCTGTCTGCAAACGTAATTATAGAGAGTGCATCCAGGCAACCATTATATATTAAAAGCATTTCATCCTGGTGAGCTGTAGAAGTATGAGGTTTATGCTGTGCATCGAACACAATAATATTGCACACAGAAAGTGATAAGCAAGTCTTTGCCAGTGAACCCCTTGAACCCAAATGAAGTGATGGGTCCTTGAATATGCATTTGCTTCAGATCTTGCCTTGAACTTTCATTTTATAGTGTGTAATTTTTTTAATCAAAATTTAATTACAACCCAATTAAACACTTTAGCTTCTCCTTAAATATGTGAGGTATGATAAGAACCGGATTTACTTGAGTGCATGACTTTGCACATACTATTCAGTTAGTGCTGCCAAATCATTTCCCTCTGTTCTGTCTGTAACTCCCATTACTATCTGCCTTTGCCAAAATTAACTAACTGTGTGGTGTGAGCAGATGCTGAAAACATGAGCCATTGAATCAGGGTCATGAAGGAGACAGAAATGAATGTTCCCAGAAACTACGGTCACATTTCTCTAGGAAGAAAACAGCAGTGTTATTTACACCATACTGAGGACCAGGAACTACAAATAAAACAACACACATTAAAAAAAAAGTTAAAATTTTGGGGAATTTAGAGCTACGTTTAACTCTAAGGTGCAAATGCTCTGAAACAGGAATATCTACATTTTTCCATTACAAGGGACACCAAATGCAATGAAATACTGTGCTTATGTTTCAAGGGCAAGATACAGGGAAGTTCATAAGGATGCTGAAGTGTTTTAGGATACTAGCTCAGAAATAAAACTGTAGGTTCATTTCCCTGCTGTGCTTAGATTTTTTTCGTGATGTTGAGTGAGGGATTTAATCTTTCTTTTGTTCCTGAGTTCTCCATCTGTAAAATGGGGCTGGTGCTCTTTCTTTCGTTATGGCATATAGTGCCTGTAATTTATGATGTGCTCATGAGTTGTAGCAATAGGCTCTTTGAAAGCCCATAAACATTTGATTTGTTTAGCTTCACCCTTAAAGGAGACTTCAGTGCTGTGAAAGGACTGTTTGGTGCCATCTTTAGCTCTTTAATGGCTTTCACATCAAAATAGTTCCGTTCAAAACTGAAAGGATGTTGTTTGCAGTTTTGCTTTTTCTCTCCTTTAAAGACATCTGGATTTTGACAGTTAGCTAATTGCTGCTTTCCCTTGAACTGGGAGTTCTCTGGCCAGAACCTCCTCTCTGCCAGGGGAGGCTTGCTGTAAGCAGTGTGAAAGGAGGAGCTGGTATGTAAACACGTACATGTACATGGAAAGGGGAAAGTTTGGATGTCTAACAGTAATGCTTCCAGCAGAGCAGGGTGCCCTTCTTTCTTAGCTCACTTGGCTCTACTGTACTTGCATGGTTGCATGGCTGTAATCAGTGGTGTGGAGCTCAGCCCCCCCTCAGCATGAGTCTGGATGGAGAGTCAGGGCCTGTTCTCATTTCAGACTCATATGGGCTGGTGGTAACATCATGAGAGATAAAAAACTTAATTATGCCTATAGGGAATCATCAAATGTCTTTACCCATTGTGTATTTTTACATTCATGTAGTTTTAGGTTTTGAAGTTCTTCAGATTCTGTCAAAACCTCAGTGAATTTGGTTCTGGATTTTTCTTTAACTTTTTTAGAAGCACACTTAATGCCATTCCCATTTCCGAGAACACATTTACAACTACTTTGACCTATACCTTATGTCAATGTGCAAGTATAATACAAAAATACCACAAAATACCACTGTGCAGTATTAACTGCGTGTCGATCAGCACTTCATTAGTTCTCCAATAGCAAAAAATAAGCAGCTGGGTAGTGTATTATGCAAAACTCTTATCCTTTGACATGTGGGACCTTGGATCTAATCCCACTTTTTCGTCATCATAATGAAATTAATTTGGTGGTGTCAACTGAGTTCGTATTGCAAAACTAGCACATGGAAATCAGCAGCGCTGTTGGTTTCTTTACTCAGGAGACTTGGAGCTTAGCTTGTCTAGAAACTGAAACCTTCCACCTCTAGACATTGTGTCTCCTCCAGGTCGTACATGAAATGACTTGGGGAGGCAGCGTGGAGAAGTTGGTGTCGTGGCAGCCTGCCTGACACCTGCCAGCCTCGTAAATATCTGTGGGATTCTCCATTTCATCTCCCTTCACATTCATATATAGTTTCTCAGATTTGTACTTTATAAATAATTAATAAGTTTTGCCTTGTCTCCTAAGGTTATAAAAGATGTGTGCAGCAACTGTACAGGAGCAGTAGACTCCGACGGGCCATTGTCTAGTTCTCCAGTGCACAAGACGGAGCTGGAAAAGGTAAAGTTATCAAAATGATGAATGCAAAATTCATGGTGATTACTTATTATAGACACAACTAGTAAGTTGTGGTATTATAGCACAACTAGTAAGTTTAGGGGATGTTCAGACCAAAAAGATGAGACAGAATTTAGGTTCTGGATTTCATGCATTAACTTTTTCATGTTAGACCATTTTCTGGGGCAATCTTCGATAACTCGCGCTGACTTGTGCTGCTGTTTTATACTATTAGCCCTTATGTATCTGGGTACGTGCACACATCCTACAGAATTAAGACTTCTGCCACGTCTATCCATGTGGTCACAAACTGGCTTGTGTCCATTACGGCTTCTCTTTAGCCATTTAGGGTGCAGACTAAGCAGGTCTGATATGTGTGCTGTGATGCAGGGACTCTTGGTTAAGTGGAAAGAGCAAGCAGGGATATGAGCCTCAGGGAAAAATAGCTGGAGATTGTACAACAGTTTTAAGGGAAAGTCTTTTGTTTTTGAGACTTTAGTTCTTGAAGAGCTCCCCGGGCATGCTGAGGTCACTGTTTTGGCAGACCCTTGCAAGCATTCGTGCCTCAACACAGAAACTTGGCTATTCACATGTGGTTGTCTCTGCTGCCTTGACTCAGCAGGATATGAGAGCAAGAATTAGGAAGGAGAAGAGCCCTGCGGTGAACAATCAGTACATTAACAGCACCGATTTAAGCCCCTACTCTGTTAAGGCATCCATGTGAACAGACCCATCTGCACACCCTGCTTAAAAGTCCCACTGACAAAAGTTTCATCACCCGATGGCAAATTCTACCCTTGTGGTGGAAGGATGCTCCAGTCAGTAGTGCTACGTTGTATTGCTCCTAGGATAGTAAGTGCGTGTTCCATGACAGCTCAGACCTCCTGATTTCCCAAGACAAAAGCTGTTTGCTTGCACACACCTGCAGAGTATTAAGAAAGTAACTGAAAGTGTCATAAAATAGTTGTTTTCTAAGATGCGTGCAATGAAAAAGGGTAGCAAACCTTCCCATTTGTTTCTTTTTGGTATAATCCATACATCTTCTTCATGGCTTCAGTGCTCATGAATAATGTGGTTATCAAAACTGTGCCAACATAAGCTTTTTACCACATCATCCTATAGCTTGTATGCAACCATTACAGAATAATCAGTGCTAAAAAAGTATTTCAAAAGCCCCTGTTTTGCAGATATTGAAAGTATTGAAGCACCACATAGGAATGAACTATTTTCTGACAAGTTGTAATTGTAAATAAATATGTGAAACATTTTTAAAAGAAATTATTTAAAAATTATCTGACCTGTGAAATTGTTCATTGCTTATCACATTAATAAATAGCAACATTTATAGTCTGGAAATTAGTTTATAATATAGGATGTAACAAACGTTATTGCATTATGATTGTTTCACTGTTTTGACTGTAGTTTCAAATATAGATCTCTCTTGTGGTTTCTGTACTCTTCTAAAGCCTATATGGCAATGTAAAAAAAAATTCTAAAACTGAATTTTTTACTATCTTCTATTTGTCTTCCAAGTGGATGAGAGCTTGAAATGTGTTATATTTCACAGTAAGCATACTTTTAAATTGACTCATGACACTTCATTTGGCAATGATGCCAACATTGTATGTCAACTAATCTCTTTGTCGCTGCAGAAGTTGTCATCTGAGAGGCCAAGTTCAGATGGGGAGGGTGCTACGGAAAATGGCATCACTACTGTGTGCAATGGAAAAGAACAAGGTATGTCTCAGATGCAGAGATGCTTGGTGTAAATAATAGGTACAGAGAGAGAGAGAGATAGGTAGTGAAATACCTGGCTTTTGTCTTTTAAAAATAGGTAGTAAATTTTCTGAATATTTTTATTGGGATTAGATTTAACTTGAAAGCTGAATTATGTTAAGAGTGAATCTTTAAAATTTAGCAGTAACAGAAGGCATTTGATGTTATCATTGTGCAGGTAAAATCAATATAATCAGTATTAGAAAACAATATAAAAGTTTTGACTTAGCCTTTTCTGTGTTCAAAAGTACAGTTTCTCAGAGCTTGGGCAACCGCTGTAGGCAACTAACAGTTTCTTTTTTTAACTGTAACTGTATAGTGGCAACATAAATTGTGCATGTATAGCTTCTAAGTAAAAAAGCTATCCCTGAGTAGAAGGAAAGAGTCGTGTATTTTATATATATATATGTATGTATACACATATATAGAGTTTATATATATGTCTGTTTACACAGATACATATGTGAAAAACTATTATGTGTAATTATTAACATACTGAAATAGATATAATCATGTAATATCAGTAAGTTTGTGAGCATATATGTATATAATCTTACATATGCTACTTTGGAGCCATGCATGTTTTGTAGTCCTTACAATCTAACTGGGGCACATCCCAAACCTGGAGGGAATTTTGTCTGAGTCTACCTAAAAATCACAACCCCTGTGCTCTCTTCCCCACCTCCCTCTCGGCTCCCCAAGGCGAAAGAAATTCTGTGACTTTGTTAACTTGCCATAGAGCAATGGTATCCTTCAGATAAGACATTTTTCTGCAGCTGTCAGGCTGAAGGGTAACGTGAGCTGCAGTGAGCACAATGTCAATACTGGCCTTGGTGCCAGCACTGTCTCGCCTTTTGACTCATTTCCTTTATCATCTCCCTGGGTCATTTTCCAGCATTTCCTGACTATACAGATCTCTGACATACCCAACGGTATGGAACAATGTCAGGTTTTGCAGCGTCTAGAAGTCATGGTACAGGGTTAGATTTCACCCTATAAAATCTTCTACTAAGCTTTCAAGAAAGCACACTACTGTTTTAGCCTCTGACACCTGCTGAGAAACATCTGTGACCCAAAAGCTGGGTTGTCCATGATGGCCAAAAGTGCCTGAAGGCTCAGGTGCCTTACGGGAGACATGATGATAGAGCATGTGCTGCTGGAAACCCCCCCCCAACTTAGATGTCTCAAGGAGGGTAATTAAAAATACCAGTTGCTTTTGAAAATCATTTCCTTCAATATGTAGTAATAAAAATAATAGGCATTTATGACTGCAAGGAAATTAAAATATCCCTGGCATCATTTTAAGTGGTTCTGGATGAAGTTACACTATATTTTCGAACAATGGATAGGAAATGCTTAAGGGAGTACGTGGGAAGGGAGACTCCAGAGAGCAGTAGTCTCCAGCTGTCACCCATCAGCCAGCCTCTACTCTGCTCTTAACCAGCTGCTCGTTTTGCTGCGGGGAAGGAAATTAGAAGAAAAGGCTTTTGTGACAAAAAGTCACTGGCTATCAGGCAATTGGTGTATTCTTTAGACTTGAAAAGATTAAGTCATGAAGGTCTTATTTCTGCTGCCTCTCAGTTCTGCGGAATAAAACAGCAGTGTGAAGGGAAGATAGAACAGGAAAATGTAAAAAAAAAGCACTGAAATGGGCTTATTCCACTGCATTCATGCTGCTGAGGTTGGTTCTTTTGGGCTTCTGTCTCAGAGGGATGAGTTTTTCTCAATCTCTGGTTGTTGGTTTTTTTTCAATACTTTTCATCTCCTACCCTCTCAACAGCCACAGTCAGTCATTGTCTTCTTCTGTGTGGGATGGAAACCTGTCTGCTGGCAGGTGCTGCCTTTGGGTCTTCCCTTGGGTGTGTCATGAGCAGATGGGACGGGTGGCTGTCCTCCCTCAAACAAGGGAGCTCGTTGCATGTTTAGGAGCTCCTAGTGAACACCCCTGCCTTAGGAAGAGAGAATTAGATCTTTGCTTGCACACTGGGGAAGAGCAATCCATGCCTGAAAAGCTGCCTTTCCCCCTCAGCACTGCATGCAGCAGGTGACAGATTTGTACGGTCTCAGCTACAGATGCAATTTCTAAATAATGCTCCATGATTGCTAACAATTAAACTAAATATGATAAATTATCCAATTGTGAGTCCCAAACTGCTTCTCTATTTCTGTGCATTCATTTTCCCAGCTTATCAATTCATAGAGTCATTTTTCCTGTAAACATTTGGTCTTTCCCCCCCGCCCCCGCCTCAGTTTACACAAGTCCATAACCGTTAAATGTTCCCTGTTGCAAAGGGAATTGATATGTCAGGGATAAAGTTACAGCAGCTCAATCAGTAGCTATCCTAAATGTACTTTTCACCAAAATCATGTATCAGGGCAAGTTGGTGGCTAATTTTGCTACACTGACAGTTGGCAGGGAGACTTCTGCTCTGTTGAGGGAATCCAAATTAGGCTGAATGCAATTTCTGAAAGTTTGTTTCATTTTTTTTTGTTGCATTTTGCAAATAAAGGGACTTCTTTTCTGATTCTATTTACTCTTAGAATTATTATTTTTTTAATTTTTCAACAAGTTTGTTAGGATTTTAGTCAGCTAGGCACTTTAAAAAATTATAACCATAGTCATCGGCATGTTACTTTTCAGCAGATTAATATGTCTCAGTGCACAGAGCTGTAATATTACTAATATAGTATTAAGTTGAAGGAAACACAGACTGGATGTGAGCAAAATACCCCTTTTCAGCAGAGCTTTTTCTTTAAGCCTGCATGATCACAATAATTGCCAATTCCTAAGCATTGAATGCTTATACTGATCCCACTAATTTAATTGTTAGTAGTTAATTTATAAGTCTTGTCTTTCTAAAAGACCCATTGTGATAAGATACCTTAACCTAATTGCACATGGCAGGAGCATTTTTGCTAGACAAGCCTAGTCTGTCTGTGTTGTATACTTAATTGTTGCAGTATTTTGAGGTAAGTGTTTAGGAACAATGAAGGATCGTCTGGCTGGATTTTTATTCTCGTTATATGAGCTAAATTTATATGCAGATAGCTCAGTTATACTGATAAATTAGATGACGACTGGTGTGGAAAGAGACTTTCAGGTTGATTACAGCTGGCTGCACTGCTATACACTTGAAGTCTTACGGAGATGAGCCAGGGGCTCCTGAGGTAATAGGAGCCAACAAGGAAACACCAGAGAAATACCTCAAAGGATTTAAGGGGTGCTCCTCTAAAAGGGTGAGAGGGCTGGCAGCCCAGCTGAAGTGCCTCTACACCAATGCCTTCAGCACGGGCAACAAACAAGAGGAGCCGCAAACCATCGTGCAGCAGGAAAACTATGAAAAAGTTTCTATAAATACATGAACAACAAAAGGAGGTCTGAGCAGAATCTCCATCCTCTAATGAACGCGGGGGAGAAACATAGTGACAAAGGATGAGGAAAAGGCTGAGGTACTTAATTCCTTCTTTGTCTCAATCTTTAATAGTAAGACTGGTTGTTCTCTGGGCACCCAGCCCCCTGAGCTAGAAGACAGGGACAAGGAGCAGAATGAAGCCCCCATAATCCAAGGGGAAATGTTTAGCGACCTGCTACACCACTTCCACACACACAGGTCTATGAGGCCAGGTGGGATCCACCCAAGGGTACTTGAGGGAGCTGGCAGTAGAGCTCACCAGGCCACTTTCCATCATTTATCAGTATTCATGACTAACCAGGAGTTCCCAGTTGTCTGGAATTTGGCAAATATGGTGCCCATCTACAAGAAGGGCGGGAAGGAGGATCTGGGGAACTAAAGGCCTGTTAGTCTGACCTCGGTGCCGGGGAAGGTTATGGAGCAGATCATGTTGAGTGCCATCATGCAGCACACACAGGACAACAAGGTGATCAGGCCTAGTCCTTGAAAGGCAGGTCCTGTGTGATTAACCTGATGTCCTTCTATCATAGAGTGGCACACTTAGTGGATGAGGGAAAAGCTGTGGATGTTGTTCACCTGGACTTTAGTGAAACCTTTGATGCTCTTTCCCACAGCATACTCCTGCAGAAACTGGTTGCTCGTGGCTTGGACAGGCGTACTCTTTGCTGTGTTAAAAAACTGGCTGGGTGGCCAGGCCCAAATAGTTGTGGTGAATGGAGCTGAATCCAGTGGTGTTCCCCAGGGCTCAGTATTAGGGCCAGTTCTGTTTAATAGCTTTATCAATGATCTGGATGAGGGGATTGAGTGCACCCCCCAGTAAGTTTGTGGATGACACTAAGTTGGGCAGGACTGTTGATCTACTTGAGAGTAGAAGGCTCTAGAGAGGGATCTGGACAGACTGGATCAATGGGCCAAGGCCAATTATACGAGATTCAACAAGGCCAAGTCCTGCACTTGGGTCACAACAACCCCATGCAGTGTTAAAAGGTTGGGGAAGAGTGGCTGGAAAGCTGCCTGGCAGACTAGGACCTCGGGATGCTGGTCAACAGGAGCTGAATATGAGCCAGCAGTGTGCCCAGGTGGCCAAGAAGGCCAACAGCATCCTGGCTTGTATCAGGAACAGCGTGGTGAGTAGGACTAGGAAAGGGATCGTGCCCCCCTCTGTGTTAAAAAACTGGCTGGGTGGCCAGGCCCAAATAGTTGTGGTGAATGGAGCTGAATCCAGTGGTGTTCCCCAGGGCTCAGTATTAGGGCCAGTTCTGTTTAATAGCTTTATCAATGATCTGGATGAGGGGATTGAGTGCACCCCCCAGTAAGTTTGTGGATGACACTAAGTTGGGCAGGACTGTTGATCTACTTGAGAGTAGAAGGCTCTAGAGAGGGATCTGGACAGACTGGATCAATGGGCCAAGGCCAATTATACGAGATTCAACAAGGCCAAGTCCTGCACTTGGGTCACAACAACCCCATGCAGTGTTAAAAGGTTGGGGAAGAGTGGCTGGAAAGCTGCCTGGCAGACTAGGACCTCGGGATGCTGGTCAACAGGAGCTGAATATGAGCCAGCAGTGTGCCCAGGTGGCCAAGAAGGCCAACAGCATCCTGGCTTGTATCAGGAACAGCGTGGTGAGTAGGACTAGGAAAGGGATCGTGCCCCCCTTACTCGGCACTGGTGAGGCTGCACCTCAGATACGATGTTCAGTTTTGGGCCCCTCACTACAAGAAAGACTTTGAGATGCTGGAGCATTTCCGGAGAAGGGCAACGAAGCTGGTGAGGAGTCTGGAGAACAAGTCTTATGAGGAGTGGCTGGGGGAACTGGGGTTGTTTAGCTTGGAGAAAATGAGGCTGAGGGGAGACCTTATTGATCTCTACAACTCACTGGAAGGAAGTTGTAGCAAGGGGGAGGTCAGTCTCTTGTCCTAAGTTAGAAGCGATAGGACAAGAGGAAACGGCCTCAAGTTGCACCAGGGGAGGTTTAGATTGGATATTAGGAAAAAATTCTTCACAGAAAGGGTTATCAAGCACTGGAACAGGCTGCCCAGGGAAGTGCTTGAGTCACCATCCCTGGAGGTATTTAAAAAACGTGTACACATGGTGCTGAGGGACATGGTTTAGTAGTGGACTTGGCGGTGCTTGGTTAATAGTTGGACCCAATGATCTCAAAGGTCTTTTCCAACCTAAACAATTCTATGATTCTATGATTACATTAAATTAAATTAGAAGCTTTTTTTTTGTTTTTCTTATCCTTCTGAGTGCTATGATTTTTATAGCATAGAGGTTATTTATAGGCATCTGCATTAGAGAGAGCATATAATGTTTATCTCATTGCAGTCTGCAACTTTTGTACGAATGTTCATCTTGCACAGGATTGTTTGTCTGAACTGCTATTTTTATTCAGGTTCTCTCTATTCATTGTTAATTTAAACACACTAAAATACACACTTCTGCTTTCTTAATAGTGAAGAGGAAAAAAAGTTCAAAATCAGAAGCCAAGGGCACTGTGACTAAAGTAACAGGGAAAAAAATAACGAAGATCATTGGTTTAGGAAAGAAAAAGCCATCAACAGATGAACAGACCTCATCAGCTGAAGAAGATGTTCCAACATGTGGTAAGTGATTTCTCTCCTTGAGTCTTTAATGCAAACTGTGACTAAAACTTTATAAAATTCTAGCCTAGAAATTCCTCTAAAATTGCTTTTGCTGCTATAATTCAACATTCTCAACATCAGAAGGATGCCCTTGGGCTGAAAAAGGAGTAGAGTAATCAAGAGGTTATCATTTGAAAAGAGACTAAAAGCACTTGACTTTTCAAATAAAATGGTAGCACAGGCTTAGAAGGAGCCTTTGCAAAGGTGGGGGCCAGAAAAATTGATCTTTGCAAAGCTGAAGGGGAAGAGAAGCATGGGCAAAAAAACCAGAAAGAAACAAGAGCTGTTTTCAAACAAAACGATATACAATTAATATAGGCTAGACTATGAAATAAATTTGGGCTCGGAATTAGAAGAACATTCTTGGGAAAGGGAACAAGTCTTTTTATAATGGATCATGGTGAGGTTTTATGGGGTAGCAATCAAGACAGCAGTCAACTTGCCTCAGCCAAAGTGATTTCAGTTTAATTGTGGATTCCTAAAGCGGTACGTATCGGGCAAAACTTGAATGAAGTTACAAATTTCTAGTAAGCTGTTTTGACTCCTGATGTTGGTCAGTCCATATGACAGCTGTAGTGCTTGGCAGCACCAAGCAAATATACAAAAAGGAATGCAGAAAATGCTTGTCTTTTGTATCTTAGCTGTTAATATTTCCTCACAATTTAGGCCTTTGTGCAATGCACTTAGCTGATGTCCTCACAGCTCTGGTATTTTCAAACAATGCAATTTATTTACATTCTCCTGTTTGCTTTCTGGTGCTCCTGTATTAAGTAACACTTCCATATGTGAATAAGGTGAACCCACCCTTCTTCCAATCCCTTCCAAAAAAGATTTCCATGGAAAGAAAGCTGTGAAGCAGTTGCACCAGATTCCGAATTTGGATTTGGCTTTTCCCCTTTAATTGAATAGGAAAACCTTGGGAAACAGAAATCTGTGATTAGGCAGCAGTCTGCAGAACCCTTCGGTGCATGAAGTGTGATAGATGCTTGCTCAGTGCAAAAGAAGCAGATCCATGGACCACCGTTGAGAACTTCATAGATCACAGGTGGCTCTCAAGCCACGCTTTGGGAATCATTCACATAAGCAATCTTTGATTAAATAAGTGTGTGTACATATGTCTATACATCAGCTAAGTACAGATGTGATTTGTCAACCAAAAGAGCAGCTGGGAAAAGCTGTGTCCAGCCAGATGCATTGTCCAAAGCATCTGGCTTCCATAAAAACTCAAACTTCCGGGGTCTCATAATTCATTGATTATTCTGTATTATGTGAGACGTTAACCACAGCTGTATAGTCTAATTCCTAGTATTTCTATAATTAGTTTGGATAGGGACATAAATGCAGACATTACTGTTGCCTGCATTTGGCTCTACTCTATGCCACTTGCAGATTTTGTAAGAAAATATATAAGTTTCTAGGCTTTGGTCATTGCAGGAAGTCTTTGCAGGAGTTTCTCACCACCAGGAATCTGGCTCAGTGCAACGCCCTCTGGGAGGTTGCTCCATAGTTGAAGGCTTTTACACTTTCAAAAGGCTCTACCTCCCATGAACAAAGGGAAAGGCCCAGTGGGGCCATAGGGGACACCCAGCTAGAGCAGAAAATGAAACCCACCTGCACTGGGAGTCATCACGAGCTCTTCCCTACAACATCAGAGTCTTTGACTGCCTGGGCTAAGCTGAAGTGCTAATGCCCCAACTGGGAACACACTCAAGGCATTTTAGTCATGTCAACTGCTGAAGTTTTAAGTAGGGATATGTGGGAGGAAAAGCATGGGATCCTACTTAGTTCAAGTGAAGTAGGAGGGTTTGGAAGAGCTTTTCTGAGAGGTGCTCTGGGAGCAGAGGGGAAAAACAAGTACTGCCCAAAAAAAAAAAAGGACTCGCACTCCAAAACAAGCCAGCTGGCTTGCATGTGAAGGGCTTTCCATTTCGAGGGATTAATAGCATAATGCACAGCTATGGAGGGTTTTGTTACAGGATGAGGGAGGAGAGCTGGAGAGTGTGATCATCACAAGGAGCCAAAATCAGAGGATTGTGCACATCCTCCTTTTTTATGGCACCTTCCAAGATGTGCGCAATTCTGATCTGCTATATCCTGTTGGATCAAGCTTTGACATTGGAACCATAATGTTGGAAGGGAAACCCAGAAAAATTAATGTTAAGTCATAGTTTTAATGAAAACCAAAGAGATAGATATCCAACAGGATTAAATGAAAATCAGACCTGAGATAGAAGAGACAGTTTTTTACATAAATTCTGGCCTGTGCAAGGTATCATTTGTTTCCCTCTTCATAGCTTGTTTGGAAGCAGCAACGTGCTGGATTCATGTACAATATGTAATATGGAAGCAGAAGTAAAAGAGTAAAAGGGGTTTTTTTGTTGTTTTTTTTTTTCATTCCCAAACTAAATAAGGCAGGAAAAGTGGGTGTTGTCTTGATTTTAAGGTTTGAGTCTGGAATGATTGTTGCTATGGTACAGAGAAGGAAAAACACAAAACACTGCCCATTTAATGATATTATGTGCCTAGACACTGTATCTGATATAGAGCATGATAAGAAAAGTGGGTTTTTTAAAAGGCAATTTGTTCATCAAATTTTGAGTTGTAGTAGAAGTACTATATTGTCCCAGGGAAAGAAAAAGATCTTTGTTTAAATTTTTTTCTTAAAGTTTAGTTGGATTTCATATATATTTACTTCTTGAATTGTAAACTGATACGAATTTTATGTTTATTGGCATTGGTAGCAATCTTTTAAATCTTGCTTTAAAAATGTTGCAAACCAAACCTGAATTCCTCTTTCAAAATTAAATGAGATCATAAAACATCAAGGCTTAGTAAGTCTTCAGAACACTGAATTTTGGGTGTTACAGAAAGTAGCTCATCACCTAATTATATAATGTGAGCTGTGATTTTCCCAGGAAATTTCAGTCAGGCACAGTTATCAAAGGCATTACACATGGAAACGGTGGGTCTTTTGTGTGAGCACGTTGGCTGTGTAAGTACCTTTATGTCACTGTCCCTCTCCCATTCTTACTAAAGTCCTAGGGATCAGCATGGTGCTGCTTAACCAGCTGCTGCAGTGAACAACGCAGAACAGCCGTTTGCATGTGAGAGGGATCACATCTTTATACCCTTTTTTTTCCTAGGTTATTGGCACACTGAAATTTTTCATTAAAACAAGTGGGGCAGGGTCATTTACTCGTCTTCCTAAAATCCATCTGGACTTGCTATTATAAGAGGAATAACTTGTTTAAGTGCTAGCATTACATTGAAAAGTAAGTTTCTTTTTTTTAATCTTTTCAAAAAAAGCCAGGAGTAAAATATCTCACGTTTCATTTTATTGCAGGATATCTCAACGTGCTCTCAAATAACCGTTGGCGTGAGCGCTGGTGCAGAGTGAAAGATAATAAACTCATTTTCCACAAGGACAGGACAGATTTGAAGACACACATTGTTTCTATCCCTCTCCGTGGCTGCGAAGTCATCCCGGGACTGGACTCGAAGCATCCCTTGACCTTCCGCCTGCTCCGAAACGGGCAGGAGGTCGCTGTGCTCGAGGTGAGGTCATTGTTAATGGCTATGACTTGTAGGAACACCCACAAACTAATTTGGAGGAGCACTTTCATACAATTTGGCCATTCACAAAAATCTTTGGAATAATATTATTGCGGAGCTGGATAATAAATAATGGAAGGAGAAATAAAATATTGAGAGCTGTAGGCAAAGAGGGAACTGAGATTTTATGCAGTTCAGAAATCTCAGTAGGATGCTTTTCTCTACACTGACCTTCCCTTGACCTGCTACTATCCCTGCTCCTTCTCTATACACACTTTTACATCAGGGATATAATTACTTTGGGTAAATAACTTAGCAATAATTAAATAATGTATCACTGTTGATGGAAACTCTAGAGCTCTTAAATCTCATTTGTCTGCTATTTATGTGAACCACTTTTGCTCAGTCAGTTTCCATATTAAGGTACTTCTGCAGTAAGAAGATAAAGCATGCCAGCATCCTGATGACTCTCTTGACACACCACAGGTGTAGACACTGGCACACGCCTCACACTACAAAGGGCATAACTTCATCTGTGTTAGGTGGGTCAGGATTTGTAGGGGGGGGCTTTATTCATCGTATTTTGAAAGCTGAAATGAGAAGACACTTAACACCAAGTATAATATAAAGCCAAATATAAGTATAATAATGAGGAGGCAAACTTTTGCTTTCAGTGGCAGGATGGACACTTTAACCGCTTTGGCTTTCTGACTGCAGGTCACAATAGTCCCCTGTCCTTGCAACCAGGCCTGTTGTATGTGAGCAGTTAAGAGAAGCTGAAAAAACTAGAAACCAGCTCAAGGAACTGTGAAATAATAAAAAAAAGAACAAGAAATTTAGAAACTGCACAGTTTCTTTTACCCCCTTTTCTCCATTATATATTTTGCTACTGCTTCACTTTGCAATTGGTGACTTGAAGCAAAATATGAAAAATTAAAAATGATAGTAATGGTATTCATGTTTGTACTTGAGAGATTAGGAAAATGAATAGCATCATCTAGACAAATGTATTGGCATTTTTCAAAAGCAACATTAAAATTTCTTCTACAATTCCATTTCCCACCATCCCCCTCATTTCTGCTTAGCACTGACATTTTCTTCTCAGGAGTCATGCTAACTAAAATCCCCCATCCAACATAGGAAAATAATTCTCTTATAGACTTCAATTTTCTGAAGACTTGTATCTAAACCTATTAGCCTTAAATGATTATTTTTTCTTGTTTTTTGGAGATTGCCCACATTGTGCTCATAAGTTATGATGTAATATATAGCTTGCTTAAAGTGCACTCCTTCTAGCAAAGCAGATTTAATAAGAAATCCTGGGGTTTTTAGGAGTTCAGCAGAGATAAACCAGAGCCTCTCATACAATGTGGTAGCAATGTGTCAGCCAAGAAGAATGCACTGTTTCGAAATAATGCTCAGCTCAGTGGCAGACTAAAGACCTGACGTACATTCTTGCCCTTTCCTTGCAGGCATCCTCCTCTGAAGACATGGGCAGGTGGATAGGAATTTTGCTGGCGGAAACAGGGTCTTCAACAGACCCCGGAGCTCTGCATTACGACTACATCGACGTGGAAATGACAGCAAGCGTCATCCAGGCGGCCAAACAGACTTTCTGGTGAGAGGCATTCAGCTACCCGGGTGTTTCTAGCACTCTGAGAATTTATATCCGTATGTTAACTCCTGTGCCAAGACAGCTTATCAAGATCCACCTCCCCCTTTGCCAGATATTGAACTCCTGAAGTGTTTCAGCGTCACAGCATGTTAGATGTGTTTATGATTATCGTGTTGGCGTCCTGCTAAGTTCTGTAAAAGATGCAGACACCATACATCTTTAATCAAATCATTTTTTCAGTAAGTCTTCTTACCAAATGCTATTTGATAAGAACTGTACCTGGAAGAGGACAAATATCCTGAAATAAGCAGCTACGTGTTTCACGTTTATCTATTGGCTGTATTTGCTGTGCATATAGCCAATGTGTACAGCATATATTGGCCATTACATGCTGTACACTAAAAATGTATAGGGAATTTAAGTCTTGGATAGTCACATTCTGAGTGTTTCCTTCTCAAGTTCTTTATGGTTAATTAAAAACTTCATGAAGCTCACAGCAGTCCAATTAATTTCTGGCTTTTAATTTAGAAGGTGGAAATTGGGAAGGTGTCTAGGGCGCAGCACGGAAACTGTTTGAATTGCAAATCAGTACAGTGAATTCCCCATTACTGATCCTGTGCTAAGAAAAGTAATACATACTTAGCATATATAGTGATTTACATGTTCAAATCGGTTTAGGCATTTAAGCAATCTTTGGTGGGAAGAGACTGTCTTTTTTTTTGTTGCCCAGATGAAATTGTTTAGAAGCAGAGTGATGGAATAGTTGGGACAGGCGGGATGTCCTGCTGCAAATGTGCCCTGTGGTTTCCCGGGGTCAGAAAGCAAGCTCGGGAAGACAGCTGGCAAAGGTGTCATCCCCCATCTCCCTGCAAAATGAGACTCCCCACACAAATATTTGTGTGATTTAATACGTTAGAGCACACCCCGTCTGCCCATCATATCTTTAAACAGACTGAAAAGGCAAAGAAAAAAGGGCAAAAGCTTCAGAGTTTTCCAAAGGAAGACTGTCCTGCCATTAGCAAAGTGTTAAGAGGGCTTTAACAAGGAAAAGTGGGCAGCTTCATTCAAGATCTAGTTTGAATGACTTCTGATAGAAATCAAAGTGACTCAGTGTTACCACAAGCCCAGTTTTGTGAAAACCAGATAATTTTGATAGTATCAAAATGCACTTAGCTTACAACTTATGTTAATATTTGTTTTGAAGTTAATAGAGCTCAAAAAGTTTATCCTGTGTTGACATGTACTTTTGCTTCAGTCAGCATCTAGTAATAACCACATTTAAGAAAATAATAGAATGGAACCCTTTTCCCCTTGAATGCTGCTTGGCTTTCCTTTTCTGAACAAATGTGATATTAATTGATGCCAAGTGAAAAAACATGCAACTGGACCACAAGTTAGCAAGGAATGTCAAACAACTTGCAAAACAGCAGAATTCCTCTATTAAGAATTATTTAAAATTCATTAGTTAAAAGATTGTAAAAGCTTGTTGATAAGCAACTAGAGTAACTGTCTGCCCATTTTCAACTACTCAAATGAAAATGAGGAGAAATTACAACCATACTTCAGTATTAATAAAATACTAGTGTTGCCCTGAATATTAGTCTTCCAAATTAACTGCAGTTACCATTAAAGCTTTGACTATCACACAGTCACTTGAGGATTATTGGTTATTCTTTTCCCGAGACTGATGCTTTGCAAAACGATTGGCTCTTTATTAATAGTGCCAGCAATTTTCCTCATCTAAATCATTAGGTATCTGGGCGAGACTGAAGAAAAAACGCTTCCAAGCAGGTTTTCTCCATTTCCTTTCCCATGTAGCATTTTCAGACTACAATTAACTTATATGAATACATCTGTAAACAGGATTAATAAGGCTTAGTGAACTAATGCTTATGAAGTATTTGCAGATACTTAGATAAATTTGGACTTCCTTTGGTGGTGGAAATAGTTCCTACAGGTGCATCAGCTGTTGTTAATGACTATCCCAGTTTTCAGACATAGTTATTACACATCACTCTCATTGAAGCTACTTAAATAGAAAGAAATACACTAATGACTCCAAATGCAGTCCTTCAGACTAACCAGAAACCAGAAACCTTACTTGAGTAAGGTTCTTCGTTAAGAGGAACAGTAAACAAATGCAGCCCTTTAATAATGTCTAATATGAGATATGATAAAGTTAAAAACATTTTTATCATGGAATTTATCTTGGGTTTTTTGCCGTTTGTTTGTTTGAAGTGAGAAAAGCTTGTGTCTCATGATTATTCCACCCCCGCCCTGCCCTGAAAGGTTCATGCAGAACTGGGTAGGTTTGTTCCTCCTGTGAGCCCGGGTCTCCTGCAGCTCAGGTGAGCCACAGTTGGATGAGGTCTGTCTCCTTCTGAATGAGAAATTCGATGGACTCCATGTTATTCCAAAGTTAAAAGAAAGCAACTGTTGGAAACCACAGCATTCCTGAGCTCCAGCCAGCGCTACAGAAGACCCTCTCTGCTTTAGTGGGGCTTTATCATATTTTATGAATGTCAGCACAGAGTCTGAATAGTTCCATTGTTTAGGACGGAAAGCTTTGTTTTCCCATTCACATACACCTGAAGCTATAGGAATTATTTGGGATCTCACTCTATACCTCGTTCAATTTCAGGAGTTGCTACAAAGGAAAACTCACCCTTGGGGTCATTACTGCAATTGGGCCTGATCCTGCCATTTCCACACTGTTAGATCTTTGCTCCCAACACAAAGCCAATTACGGTCTGTGCTACCTTGCACATGGTCTGCAGAATTCCAGTGAAACAAGCTTCAACGTTGATTTTGGGGAGAGGAGGGGAAACAAACATACATGTACATGTATATCATATAATACTTGTTTCCCTTTTGAAGTGTCCAGAGGGCTCAGATCCATCACGTGAAATATAGCAAGAATGAACATACAGAGTATTTGCATGCACAGTTGTCCAGACAGAGCTGGGAAGCATAGTGCCATTCTGCACGCTCTACCCAGCCTGAAGTTCTGATATGGAAATGAAAAATTCCCAGATTTTGAGGAAGAAAATATTCAGGAAAATCGTGGTAGAAATGTTAACTTAGATTTCATCAGTTCCACTGTTGTTTTTTTTCCCCCAAGTTTTTGCTAGATTTGAATCTTGTTTTTCCTAGTTCTTACGTTCACATCCCCCCGAGCATGCATGCACCCAGAAACATCTGCTTCTCCCAGAGGCAGACAACAAGGGAACTTTTATGGGACACTGGCAGGCTGGTTTATAACATAGATCAGCAGGTTCCCATGTAAACATGCCACTGAGCAGTTACAGCTGTTGCCCTCCTGGCTTTCATGCAGTCATATCCCCACTGTAAGAACGGACTACAGGAACATATGTTGTCATATTGGCTGCTAGCAGCAACATGTGAGTAGCAAAAGAAAGAAAACTATCCTCAGCTTGCTTGCAGAAAGTGAGAAGATACGTGCTTCCAGGCTGCGTAATCAGATACAGGGAACATACCACAGAATCATCATTTAGACTTACGTTCAAGCACTGGTTTTTATTATTTCTATTTTGCTTTATTCAGTTTTATGAACAGGCGAGTTATATCTACAAATCCGTATCGGGGAAGCACTGCCAATGGCTACGCCTGTCCGAGTGGAATGGCACTTCATTACGATGATGTTCCCTGCATAAATGGATCGGTAAGAATTGAATTTGCACAGAACAAATGGCTTGCATGTGTTGAATGCATGGACATCTGAAAATTATATTACCTAAAAAGCCCCACTGGGTAGTTTCCAAATGAACTCCTATTTTTTAGATTGGGCGCCGCAAACTTCTCTCACACCTACAGAGTATTAGGGGTGTGGGACATATTGTTTACATTAACCTGCACGTCAGCCAACGTGCACTTAGAAAGCAGTTGCCTGTTGACGATTGGTTGCCAAGTCCTTGAATATAATACTCACTTGAGGGGGTATTTTTTAGATCACACTGGACCTGGCAAAATTAAGGACTCACTTACACCAGACACTTTTTGGTGTCTGTTGAAAAAAAAACTCAAACCCAAACACATCTTAGTCCCTGGGGCTGCATTCCTCGTGACAGCAGGTACTGCTCATCGCAAAGGAGAACCACAGCGTTCACTGCCATCTTCATAATTTGCAGAGCTGTTTGTAGGCAGATGTGTAATAGGGTTTAACGCATATATGTGGTCCTCAGGAAGATTTACAGGGGAGCTACAGCTCCTGTCAGCAATTAATTTGGGCTGCTTCATAAAGGCCCCCCCCTAAGGCTGAACTCAAGAGTTCAGTCCTCCATCATGTCTTAGTAATGTCAGAAAGATGGTAGCAAAGCCCCTCGTGGGAACAGCTCAGGACCGCATGCGTGGTGAGTGGTCTCTGTGTGTAGGTCTTGCATGTGCTCACGCCTTTGTATGAGCAGAGCAGTGCACTGTCACAGCCAGGATGGATTAAGGAAGGATATTTGGCAACCGGGTTGGTTTCTGTTAAGATTAATTGAATGAATCACTGGAGTATTGTTGTTGGCTTTCCATTTTTTTCTGAATAGAAAAAAAAAGAAAAAGAAAGAAAAAAAAAAAAGGAATGGCCTGTAGCTGTTTTAACTGGTTAGCTCAGAATAATAATTCTCCAGCAAACAAAATGTAATACTAGCATACTAGCAGCTGGTATTCACTGGAAAGACACATAGCCTGAAGAAAGAAGAAGAAAAAAAAACAACCACCACCACCAAAAAAAAACCCCTCTTGGCTTCTGCTAACTGTTAGGCCATAATACTTTTAACAACTCATGTACCAGATGTAATCCCACAGATTCAGCTGTGTAGCCTGAGAGTACCCCCCTGTTAACACAGTCTGCTTCTGCCCCCGCAGTGCTAGAGCTGACAACAGAAGGTGCAGTCGTGAAACAGGAAGGGTGATAGGATAGTGCTGGTTTGCTCACACCATGGAGAATGCACGGGACTGGGGCCATGAGCCATGTAATGCAATGTTTCCTTTCCACAGTGTGTCCTCCCCTCCCTTTTCTAAAGTTTGATTCAAACATAAGCAAAAAGCACATGCTTGCTAAACACCGGGGGCTTGCTACGGTCAAAAGAATTACTAATGTTTTAATGTCACTTAGGAGGTGCTGCATGGTGTATTGTTCACTAACTGCCAAAGTGTATGTGTTGCAGTGGGAACCAGAAGATGGCTTTCCTTCTTCTCGTAGCAGGAACATTGGAGAAGAAATGCTTTATGATAACGCAGGCCTGTACGATAACTTGCCGTCTCCAAAAATCTTTGCGCGCTATCCGCCAGCTGACAGAAAACCCAATAGGTTATCTACTGACAAACTCTCCTCTAACCATTACAAATACCCTGTCTCATCCAATCTGTCTTCTGCTCAGTCTGTCACTAATACCTCTGCTGTGGGGAGGGGATCTGGCTCGCAGGTACCGTACTATTTAATACTTAACAAAGCTTTTTATTTTTTTTGGCTGTTCTGTTTATCTGGTTGTTATCTTAAGGGCCTTGGGCTACTTCAGTCCCTTAGTTTTAGCACTGAAATGCTTGGAGTTTAGTCATGAGCCCACTGCAAATGAAACAGCTTTGCAAAGTTGTAAATTCTGGTCTGGAAGTGTGGGCATCCAGGAAAGGCTTTCCCCATAAGTTCTTGATGATTCACAGAGTGTGGATAATAACAAAAAAATTAGACGTGACCTTCAAAATGTAACCTGAATGCATATCTAGCCATGTTCTGTCTCCTTAGGCAGTGATGACTTAAAAAAAAGTGAAATATGATTTGGCTGTGACAGCAAATTTGCCTCTCTAGAATTTTACTAATCTGTATATTGTATATACTATGGTTGCATATATTGTGAATATATATATAATAACATATATTATATTCTATCCATTATAAATATAGTGCGTATACACCATAAATTACTGCTTGTTTTCTTCCCCTGAAAAAAATATAAGCCTATGTCAATGTTACTTTCTGAGGATGGCCTCGAGCTTCTGGACCTCAGCTGAAATGAAAGTGAAGCTAAATAGAAATGAAATCCTGTGCCCTCAGACTCAATAGCAGACAGGCAGAGCACAGCTGGGGAGCAGAGCAAACCTCGCTCACAGCCACACCAGGGTCCTTCTCTACAGGCCATAGTCAGTCTCCAAAAGCTGGTCATTGGCATAAGCCTGTGAATGTATCACAAAGATGAGGGGTTTTCAATCTAATCTGAAATGGAACACTTAGATAAGTGGTTCCATTGACTAAGGTACCTGTCATAGTGCGTGTTAACTCACTTCACCCCTGTAAAAACTTCGTATCAGAATATTAGAATTCAGTGAAGTTGCAGGATCAGGGGTGGACCCAAGCAAGAAACTGCCCTGATCCTAGGCTGGAGCAGCAGCCTTCTCATTGCACGCCCAGTGCAGTCCTCCAAAGCTTTTGGAAGCAGATTCCCAGAGCATGGCACACGTCTGCCCTGGGCTGGGCTAAGGCATTCCCCATGGAAACGCTACCCTTACCCAAGGATAGTGTCGCTCCCCTCAGGCTTCAGTTCAGCGCAGGGGAACCCTCTAAATGGAAGCTCCTCGGACATGAAATGTGCTGTTTGTGGTAAACTTGTGAGCTTGTCTGGCTATTATGAGAGGTTTTTTTTAATTAAGAAAAGCTTTTAATTAGTAGCTAGAGGTTGTGTTACAGGAAATTGTTGTGCTAAGTCCTAACGTTTAAAAATGTGTAATAATTATTTTGTTTTTTAAAAAAAAAAATAATCCATGCACTACGAGGGTGGCAAGGTCATATAGTAAATAAGAAAGTGTTAAATTTTTGTGTGGCAAACCCTGTTGCATTTTTCTATATGAAATTAACTGAGGCAAACCTATGTTTCAAGAATCTTTACTGTATAAAATAATTCAAAGATACAACTTTTCTGCCTCACTATGGCATTCTTATTACAGTAAATGCCAGAATTTTAAATAACATGGAGACCATGATGCCACCAGAGATGGGAAGTTCATCCCCTTGTTATCCTGTGATTGCTGGAGTGGCTCCCACTGAGCAGGCAGCTCTCAGAGAGGACATCTCTGGAGGAAGCGCCGTCTCCAGCTCAATCAATGCAGTCTATTAAGGCTCTCCAAGCAGGCAGCTTTTTGTCAAGCTTTGGCCTTGATAAAAGGGTGACTGTAATGCAAGTGGCACAGGAATAGCTGGACCCCATTTCTACTTTTGTTTTCAAACAGTTTAAAGGGAAGAAGCCTCCCGTGACTGCCAACGGGATCACCAGCAAAGGGAGAACTTTAAATAGCCAGCCGAAGAAATCTGAATCGGTGTCATGTGTGAAACGCACTGCGTCCAGTAAGTATGTCTCCTCACTGCTACCTCACTTGTGAATGCAGTCATGAGGATGCCCAAAATAGCTGTCTTCTGAGCGAATAAGATAAAGAACCACTGTGGTTCTTCTGTGGCTGAGAGGCTGAGCGGGAGATGCCCACCGGGACTATGAATAGGAGATATTGTGTGCATTGATGACTCATTAGTGTTACAGCCATGCCACAAGATAAAGGGTTGTCATATAGAGAATGATAAATATGAGATGTAGACCCATGGCTGCAAAGTCATGAGGGCAGCAGGAAAAAAAAAGAGTAATGATGTTCGTTTGGGGCAGAGAGCAATTCCATATTCCCGTTGGAAGAGGCATATGAGGAGCTGAGAGACGTGAGAACACTAAATTGGTCAAAAGTGGAAGCACTCTTATTAGTAATGAAAAAGAAAAGGTATAACAAAATGACAAAGACAACCACACAGCTCAAAAGCTTCCTCAGAGAAAGGAGGTTTCAACTGGTGAGTGGCACATTCAGAAAGAGGGTTCTTCTGGGCAGGTAAATTGCCTCTAGGAAATCCCTGACAGGGGTTGCTTTGCTTAAAGAAGAAAAGATGAAAGAGAACTGTAATTATATTTTTAAAATAAGGATTCAAAAATATGACTTCTGCTGGAGAAGGAAAGACTGTGTTTTTTTTAATCCCATGGTAAATTTTTAAGAAGTCATGGGTTTAATGACAACAAGAGAAGTTTGGGTTAGACTTCAGGAAACAAAGCATGTATCTTTCAAACTGTGCAGGTCAATTGGTACTGGAAAAGATAGTTGTGGGAGTAAAGGCATCTTGGTTACTAAAGAGCAACTAAAACTGTTTTGACAGCTATTTGTCAAGAACGGTTTAGTTGTCTTTGCCTTCAGATATGGAGACAGACAAAGTGATCTTTTAGCTGACCTATTTTCTTTGAGACTGCAACTGGAGCAGAGGTATAGAAGGGGCTGTTATATAAATTAGACAACAGATAGATGTAAGCCACAAAATGAGAGCATTCATATGGGAAATTAAAAAAAGAAGAAAGCTCTGAAGTATCAAAAAAAGTAAGAACATCTTTGTATTCTCTTATGTCAGGTGAGAAAAGACGTGTGCTTTAAGCACTTGAAGTAGGAATCGAAACCAGGGATAAGGGCAAAGGGGTAGTTTTTCCTCTGACCCCTTCCAATTAAAAATCAAGGGTTCAGAGCTAAAGAGGAGCCTCCTTTCCTTCCTCTGAACTATTTAGAAAGGCAAGGCCACTTTTCAGAACCAAGGCACTATAAGGTAACTGGTATTTTTTAGCTTCCCTGAATAAATGTAGAGAGCAAACTAACCCATATCATTTCTGTAGCTGTGCTGCAGAACTCAGCAGGAATCAGAAAACACCAGTGGAAGAGGTTTGGCAAACGGGTTTCTCAAGTCATGACATGCTTCTTGTGATGTTGAGTCTCAGGGAATAGAGTTTTACTGTTAATTTTAACCATAATTAACTACAATCCAATACGTACAGACGCGGAGCAGTACAAATATGGCAAAAATCGTGTGGAGGCTGATGCAAAGAAGTTACAAAGCAAAGAGGAGGAGCTGCTAAAGAGGAAAGAAGCACTTCGGAATAGGCTGGCCCAGCTCCGAAAAGAAAGAAAAGATCTACGCGCTGCCATTGAAGTCAATGCTGGTATGAGGTGCCTTTTTTTTTGTGCTGAATTATGCTCTGAGTAGGCTTGGTTATCCAAACAGCTTTGTAGTCTGTGCTGAAGACATGCTGAGGTTTGGTTTTGATGTTAAACAATACCCTGTAATGTTTATATTTGCTTTCTATATAGATATATAATATAGATATATGTTAACTTTATGTATACATACAGGTGTATATACTTATTTACGTATTTTATATATGTACACACCCCCCTATAAAATGACACTGATGGGGACTTCAGACAAACAGAACATGGGAATAATTTTATTGTGACTGGCTAATCATATTTTCATGACATGGAAAAATAACAAAACAAATGCTGATTCAAAACTATACTAGAAACCTACAGGAGGCCTCTAATTTCTGATGCTAAACGTTTTACATGAACAAGTGGTTTTTGCAAAGCACATAACTTTTTTGTGATGTCACTGATTTTTAGAGACCCTGTTCCTTACTTTTTTGAAATAAAATAATTTCTGTAAGTGACAATTTAAGCTTCTTAGTGAAATAACAATATTGCTGTGGTTGACAGGCAGGAAAACCCAAGTGATTCTTGAAGACAAGTTAAAGAAGTTGGAAGAGGAGTGTAAGCAGAAGGAGGCTGAGCGTGTAAACCTGGAGCTAGAACTGACCGAGGTGAAGGAGAGCCTTAAGAAAGCCTTGGCTGGTGGCATCACACTGGGTTTGGCTATTGAGCCCAAGTCAGGAACATCAAGCCCACAGGTATGCAAAGCCATTAAACACACAAATCCCAGTATCATGGGCTGGGAGCACATTGCCTTCTCAGCTCTGGTAAAATGAGTGGGAACTGAGAGTTTTGGAAAAGAAACAGGAGCAGAACTAAATGCCTTTCTGAAATACTTGTATTCTCCAGCTGGTGTACTTTCCACAGCAACGGGGAGCAGGTAGACATGGCAATCAGAGGCAGCATGTGTTGGGCTAATGTGCAAAAGCTGACACCTCCTTGTCCTCAGTGACTGTAAAAGTGCACGAACTGAGACACTGCTCCATCCCAGGGAGGTTTAAAGGCACCAAGTCATGGTGCCGTGATGGAGACCTACTTGTGTCAGTTCCTTGACAGTTGCTGTCACCCTTTGCAAGGGCTATACCTCACACATTCAGAATATAGCATGGGAGTCCTGGCTTATGCTATAGATCTGCATCAGAAGCAGCCATCAGAAGGACCGGAGAGGGATGTGTCCATTCCACTGGATCACCCAGAAAACAAACTTTAGTTCATCACAGAACACAACACTTTGTTTTGTTTTCGTTCGTTTTAACCTCTTTTTTATTTATCCACCATTATTATGAATATTGTTTCTTTAAAAAAAAATAATCTGCATTTCTAAGTCTAGCTAGAAAACATTGCCCATGTGACTACTTGGAAGAAACTCAATGTAGGCTTTTCCTCTTCATTAGTCTCCAATTTTCAAGCACCGAACTTTGGAAAACTCTCCAATCTCCAGCTGTGATACCAGCGATACCGAATGCTCAATACCTGTGAACAGCGCAGCAGCTCTGAAGCGACCTCCCTCGTCAAATAATTCTCCATGTCGAGGCCACGTCCTTCGAAAAGCAAAGGTTAGGAAACTTGTGTCTAGTTTTCTTTTTCCTGTCCTTTTTCTTGCTATCTTAAAAAATCTTGCTTGTTGCGGAGAGACCGAGACAGAGAGGGAGAGAAGCAAAGATTGGTTCCTGCTGCATTTGTGGGTGAAAATTAGCCTTAAGAGAATGTGCCATATCTAAATTATTTGTATTACTGCATAAATGCCGCTGATTTTAGGGAACCTTTTGCAGAAGAATTGCTAAGTAGTTTGGGAGACAGTTTTTGACTCTACTTGACTCTACACTCCTATTCTGTTTTTCTCTGTGTCTTTATAGGTTTAATTTGCAAGGTAAAAGCCCTGTGGTGTAGACAGTCCATCTAAAATTCATAAAGTTACACTAATCTGTGTAACAGAGTAGTAGTTAAAAAAGCTGTGTTATAATAAGTATTCTGACACAACACAAGATCGGGTCTGCTCTTCGCCAGCTGGTGAGAGAAGAATAGTTCTACATCGTAATAATTGACAGTGTGTTGTCCAAATATCTACTTTTAATGTGCATTTAAAGTAGAAATTGAATTAATTCAATTTAATTAGGTCACACAAGTACCAGGCTGAAATTTGTGGTCCTCTTCTATTGTTAGAGTTTTCTAATTTCTGTGCTTTAGTTTAAATGAGATATTTAAGACCATTCTTTTGGGCGGAATTTACTAGCAGTATAAGCATGTGGCCAGCACATGACCAAGGGTGATGGTAATAGCATTGGCCCAAGCTTTTGTTTATTAAGTAGTTCACTGCTAATTGTAATTATAAGCAAAAATAATCATAGACATTTGTCTTTTATGTAGTCCATTTATTTTTTGCAAAACAATGAAGTATAAGGATTTTTTTAAGTAATTTTTGTCATGTTATCGTCTTTGATTATATACATTTATAGTGACTGAGCATAAGCCTGGCACCTCAATGTAGTAGATAGTGAAAAATCATCATCTCAACAAATGATTTGGTTTCCTAATCTCTCTGTTTCCTGCCCCCAGTCATTTTAACCTCTCTACGTTGCCCAGGCCATTAATTACTTCTCCCACCCTACCTCAGGGTGGTAGAGCTTTCTGACCCTTCTTCTACCACCGTTTCTTCCATCCTTTCCATGGGCATAACTGCTTTTTCTGCCAGATAGTCTGATTTATTTAAATTCAACTAAGAATAATTAAACTCAGCATAATGGCTCTCAGTTCTTTTTGACTTTGAAGTTTGCTGTCCTTGTTTCAAACCTGAAGAAGGATTTGTGTTCTCTAAAGCTTATCTGCATATTCCAATTATACTCTAATTTGTTTTATAAAGATATCATCTCTAACTGTATCCTTTGTCTTAGGTTTGCCTGTTAGCACAGCGTTTCTCAGGAAATGTGGTCTAGCAGAGCAGAGCCCTTAGGAAAAGGAGTGTGGATTTGTGCTACGTGCCGGGCAGGCACGTTAAAGCCATTCAATCTCTACAGCTGGAGAAACCTGGGCACTATAAAAACCTAAACATTTTTAGTGTAAAGAATACCTTCCAGCTGTAGTACATTTTTTATGCTCAGCACATACCATACAGGAAAAAAAATCCCTGCTGTGTTGTTTGGTATCACTGTGCTTTGGATGGCACGATAGGTTGGCCAAGCTATTTTGTAGAGGAATATTGGATATAGGATTAGGCTAATCAGAAAGGATATGGAGCTACTAAGCATATTTCCCATCCTGGGAAAAACAACTCAAAGTATCCAATTCAGCTGTAACAGCTTTTTTCCTAAAACCTCATGCACTAAATATTAAGAGCGAAATTTTGCTGAATTAGATAGTGCAACCCAAGCTGTCCTCGGCCTGTTTGCGAGGAGCTGCAGCCAAAATCTGCCATCAGGTATGCGTCTGCGGCACACCCCGCTCGCGGGGGGAGTGAGATGTACGTGCGTGTGTGTGAGGGTGGGACCTGGCTCTCAGTTCTTTTGGCCTTTTGCAGTGATGCCCGAGCCCAGGCCTTATAGATGTGGCTAAAGAAAGGGCGTCGCACGTGAGTATCCCAGAGCAGAGCTGCCTTGGCTCTCCACGCATGGATGGCAGGGCGAGAGGTGGGCGTGAGGCGGGTTGCACCTCCGTGCTAGCACTTGCATCTTCAGCAACTGGCACATCTCCCACTCTTATGAGGGAGTTGCATAAGCATTCAGAACGTCACATTATATATATGTTATTTTTTCCCCCCCCAGTATGTATTTGACTGCACTGAATGCCTCCCTTCTTGCTCTTTCCTTGCACGAGGGATGCTGGGTCTGTCCCCATCACCAGCTGGCTTTGTGCTTCCAGCCACCCCGCTGTCACCGCCGTGACCCCGCAGGGCTGTGCCCCTCTTCTCTAGGGCAGCTTCTGCTGCTGTGCCAGGCGTGCACCCTGCAGCCTGCTCCGTCAGGGACAAAAATCATGGAAAACAATACTCCGCATTAGCATTCCCAGAGAGGTAGAATACTCCAAACATCCTTGCTGTACAAGAAAAACAATTATCTAAATATTTCACGCTTCAAATTCATTTCTAACCCCAAGTCGTTATATGCAGCAAGGAAACTGCAGTGATTATTCACTGAAAGAGTGGTCGGGCGTTGGAATAGGCTGCCCAGGGAGGTGGTTGAGTCACCATCCCTGGATGTGTTTAAGGGACGTTTAGATGTGGTGTTGGGGGATATGGTGTAGGGGAGGACTTTGTAGAGTAGGGTAGATGATTGGACTCGATGATCCCAAGGGTCTCTTCCAACCTGAATGATTCTATGATTCTATGTGTTTTTGAAGCTGGTGGACTGGTGAATGTCAGCCGCTTGCATTTTGCTTATGTTCAGGGACTGGAGAAGAAAAAGAGTTCTCCCAGTGTCCCAGCTCCCAGTCAGGCTGTCAGTGTTGACTTAAACATTCTTTCACTGGCGTGAACCTGCCTGGGAAATGGAAACAAAGCAAAAGTTCCTTCTGCACCTGCAGAAGAAGCTACTGCTTTCAAGGTTTATTTAACACTTAGAAAAATTCTCCTCCCAGTTAACCAATTACTTCCTTTAGAGCTCTAGCAGCATATACATAGAAAATATATATTCAATCTCTGTTTTAAAATAATTCAGTTTTTACCAATACTGTGCTTTCATTTAGCTTTACCATAATTTGAAGTGTAAAACTGAATATTTAAAATACATCGTATTTTAATAAGAGCTACCTGTTTTAAACCCAATATTTTTTTTCTTAGATTGCTAAAGCAGCCACCAACTCTGACCTTTACTGTTGCTTTACAATTGTTGAAGAGGTGTCATGGTCATGCAGCTGTTTAGCCAAACTAGTGCCATTACTACTTTCAGCCGCAGAAACAGATAATTTACACGCACAAGTAACCGTTTTCAGTCAGAGCTCTTAAATGTTGTGGGATGAGTGTTAAATTCAGGAATTCAGGTTGGGAGCCAAGTCAGCAGGCTGCCTGCAGAGGAGATAGGTGGGAGGGGAACCTGTAGCCCCCAGTGCCTGGCCAGGAGCAGCTGGGCGGTCGCTCCAGAGGGGTTACTTCAAGCAAGAGGCCAACTCCTGCGTAGCTTCACTATTTCCTGATCACTGTCAGTATGTGATTCAGGGAGTAAGTACAATATGGGTGTCCTAGGCCGAGTCTATCCCTCTTCGACACGTCTGCTCCTCAAGTCCAGAGCCACAGGTTTGATTTAACTGGGTGTTTAGATACAGGAATCTTATGGTTTTCAATTACATAGCAGAAGAAATGGCAATACCCTCCTCTGAGATATATGGATGTAAAGCATTAAAGATTATGTGCTTTGCTGTGGATGGTAGGTGCCGTTGTCCTCAGCTGACAGCTGGGGAAACTGAGGCACAGAAAGGCAAAGTGATTTCTTTCACTAGCCAAGAAACAGGTCGACTTGGTTTGTGTACACAGGAACCAAGTTAATGTTAACTAATTTGCTTTTCTTTGCCCTGCCTATAAGTCACTCTACCTCAGGAAGTTGCCCTTTTAGCCATAGAAATGTGTGTCTGCCATGAGTTTTATAATAAGAAATTGAAGAGTAAAGCAATCACTTGGTGTCAGCTGTGAGAAATACTGAGTGCTTCCTGCTGTCTCATCCAAGTAAGTTATAAAGCCCTATATGCTAAATCAACCTCTCTCTTATTCAGCTCCAGCTGAGTGCATTAGACCAACTGTGGTGTGTGAATTTTTTCCATAAGTACCTTTTGCAGAAAACAAACATGACTTATTTGCTAGAGAAGAAGTTGCTGTATATAGCTGCGGAGGGGTGGAAGCACAGACTCTATCAGGACATACTTGTTAGCGTTCCCTAACTAATTTGTGGGCAGAAGGCTGGATTCAGTGAAGTTAATGGAAAAACTGTTACTGACCTCAGCTGGCTTTGGCTTAGCAGATCTGATGACATCTGTGAAATATCCTGATTTCTCTAACATTTTCCGTATCTTTTTTTTTTTTTTTCCCCCCTTCCAGGAATGGGAGATGAAAAATGGAACATAAATATAGCAAAACCACTCACTTTCCATAAAGGCCTTACCTATTATGGACCAAGACATAGGCTGCAAAAGACTCATCTGAAAGGTGGTATGGAGTGATACAACATAAGAGGTTTTATAATTCTGTTAAGTTAATGGTAGCTTGGCGCTAATTTGCCTGTACTCCCTCTACTGTACTGCTGTGTAACTACGTGTGCCCCTTTTTATTAGCTGTAACTCTTTATTTCCAGCTTCACTGGTAAAGAAAATGAAAACCAAAAAAAACCCAAACCAAGCATAGTAATTAAAAAGGAGCACAAAGTAGCAGTAGAAAGTTTACTTTGCTGAAACAGCATAGACCAGCAATGTTAATTACATCGCACGGGATGGCCAGAACACCACTGAAGACTGCTGCGTTAAGACCGACATGAAATCGTTATGGATAAGAAATACTCCTACAGGTTAAAACTGACTTTGTGAGGTCTGCCACAGAGGTGGCTGAGCAAAGTCTTGCTCATTAGCCATCACTTTGCTCTTAGCTGTCCACGTGGCTAAAAAGAACTGAAGAAACGTATCCACAGAAAAGGCATGCCTTGCTTGGCCAGGAAGGCAGGAGCTCTTCAGTGCCGCTGTCCTCTGCGCCGGTGCAAGACCATGGGATGACACGACTCAGCCGTGAAGCATTTTTTTGGATCCTATTTAGACAGAAGATTTTGTCATTGGAGATAAAAAGCTGCCATACTTTGAAAAAAAATGCATTTTAGTAAATTCTCTCTTACTATTCTGAAGCACCAGTCGTTTGCAAAGGTCATGTTGTCCAACTATGATTTGTTCCTGATTTTTTTAAAAGGCAAACAGGTATTTTTAGATACTGCTTTTTTTCTATACTTTTTGAAAAAGAAAAAGAAAATGTAATAGAAATTAATCCTCAACAG
Source organism: Calidris pugnax (assembly GCF_001431845.1). Lineage (NCBI taxonomy): Eukaryota > Metazoa > Chordata > Aves > Charadriiformes > Scolopacidae > Calidris > Calidris pugnax. The sequence continues at coordinate 3,656,469 of NW_015090793.1, read as the reverse complement.
ATAATGGCAACTCAGAATAGCTTATGCAGTCAGTCTTGTTTTGTTTTTATAATATAGTATTGTTAAACTTGAGTTATAGAACACTGCTGTACTTAGTTTTTTTCATCTTTTCAGACCTCAGCTATTATTTTTGAGGAAGATGGATTGAAAAGATAATAGTTTCCAGACTCTTTTATAAATAATTTTAAAAAGAATTGGGGATTTTGTTAGACAGGAATCCATTTTTGTTTACTAGGAAACAGTGTCTTGTATTGTTGTCTAACAAATTATGGAAGTCTGTCCTTCTTTGTCTCCATCCATGTCACTCCTGAGAACTTACATGCAGTAAATTGCCAACTAAAGTCCTTCAAACTATCAATATTTGCTTTAAAAAATCAGGAGAGAGAGAGAAAAAACTACCCCACAATTTATTGGATTCTTTTAATTTTTTTCTCTGTGTTTTTTTTAAGCCTTTGGAGAGCCTTCAATCACATCCTCAAGACTTTTTTTCCTCTCAACTGTGAAGACTAGAAAATTACTTTAATTAAAAAAATTATAATACTACTCATACTTTGAGATAATCACAGATGTTAGGGTTGGAGTCTTGATAATTAGTTAAGACTTGCAATTAAAACCACAGAAGGTGGCAAGACAGCAGTTATCAAGGATCACATCCCTTTACAGCCCAGCCTATAGTTTGTTTCTTACCTTTAGGAATTGGTGTGTGTAACTCTTGAAGGGTGCACTGGGATTCCCGGCTGAGCTGGATGCCAGAGGACTTTCCACTGGAGCTGGTGGGATTTGAAGGCACAGAGCTATCAGAAAGACCTGATAGCTGCTAGGACACGGGGCTGTGTCCTGTTCCCAAATGTAATTAGTGCCAGGGATCCCATTGACCTCAGCAGAACAGAAATGGAGCCTACCATGAGGAAAGGCTCCTTGCTTCTTGGGACTATGCTTTGTACAAAGTGCCGCAGGAACGCAGATACAGTAGGGAAGCGTCAGTGTGGTTTTCACTGAAACTAGGATTTTTTTTATTATTATTATTATTTTAGGTCATTTGTTACTTACTAACTCTTTAAGTGGAGGGCACATTCTATGCTGTATGACTATGGACTAAACAGTATCAAGTTCCCATAATTATTAGCAGAAACAAATTTGAAGCAAAAGTAAGTTCATTTAGGCTTTTTATTTCAAATTAAGTTATTTATTTGTATATTTCAATAAATATTTAATTTATATCTGTACATATTTATGATGCAAATTAGGCTTCTAGTCAACGTTTGCAATGATGTAACAGTTGCCATTAAGAAGTGGTCCCGCATCAAGTAATGCAGAGTAGTCAAAAGCCAAATCACTTATCGTCTTTACCCAATGTTTTACCCATTGTATATGCCACCCCCCCCCAGAGCCTATGGAAACAAAATAAATCCTTGGCAAGGACAGATTTTGATCCGTGCCTGAGACAGAAGTGTGCAAATTTCTGTCCAAGCGAACAGAAATCACGTGGTGGAAGGACCACGCACAGAACCCCAGCCCTGGTGCTGTAGCCTTCTGCTCTGCCTTAGATGCTGGTCGCTCTCGGCACCTATAGCGCCCTTGGCACCTATAGCTCCTGCTGCAGCAGGGGCTGCCAGCAAAATTAAGCATCTTTGCAGCAAAGGCTCCATAAAGGCACCACCGCCCCTCGTCCCCAACCTGGCACCTACTGTAATTGTATGTCTCTAATGTCTAGGTACATTGGTACCATCACAGTTCGCATTCGTGACACGTTTATTCTATATAATGGCCAAAGTTTTGAAAAAAAAGAAAAAACCTCGGGAAATAACCTCTCCATAGACCACATTCGGTGCTGTGAAATATACTCTGTTTTCTTGAATAGTATCATTGCTGTACAATTTTTTATAAAAAGCGACAGAGCTTGTATTTTCACCATTTTTAGATTTCAGGATCACCAGGCAAAGTCAGCAATAGAGCAGCGTGACTTTTGTTTTAAAGGAAAACTCTTGTATTTTAAACCATTTCTATGTCTTTTTAGAAAATGTTACACTTGCGCTTCCTCAACAAACTCCTGTTACTGTACCAGGTGCTTTTTTAAATTGTTTTTATGATGCTTTTTTTAAGAAAAAAAGATCATAATTCTAGGGGATCAAAGGTGTTTTTTTAATGAAATGATTGTGGCAATTTGATTTTTGAAATGGAGAATACTTAATTTAGTATCAATTTTTGTTAAAGACACTTTCAATTTAATTGGCACAGGCTGTATGTTGTAAAATAATGTTCTCATATTAAGAATGTAATTATTTCCTTATTGTATTTTTTAAAAAACAAAATCATATTTAAAAATTTCTGTGAAAAAAAAGCATGAAAGAAACATGAAAAAAGTTTTTGTTTTATTTTTGTTATTGGATATGTTGGCAGTGCCCATTATAATTGACTGTAAATATAGTCTTTCTACTGTATTTCTCAATGTATTTAAGTTTTTTGACACACATTCATGGAAACTTCTGTTTAAAGAAAAAAAAGACCAAAATAGACCCACCTTCAAATGTGTGTCTTAGTAGCTTCAACTAACTTTATGCCTTTCTAGTTTATTCTTCAGAAAGTCTTGCAGAGTGTGAAAAAAGACTGGCACCTGATAGGTGCGACACATCCAAGACCATTATTAATAAAGTTACCTGTCAAAAAAAAAAAAAAGGATTTGCATTGTTGTTTCTTGGTATTTGTCAGTGTAATAAGCAGGTGGCACTTTAGCAGGACACCTGCAATAGTCATCATCAACCACGTACCATTCTCCCGTACCAGTCAGTTGAAAAAATGGACAGGTTAGAATTAGTACATTTTGTTATCAGTTCTGTTCCCATTTAACTTTGTGATGACCTTCTGCAACTCAAAGTTCAATGTATTTAGAGGTCATAGCAGAAGTTACTGCTTATCTAGTGTTACTGCATCAGTTTGCTTAGATATCAGCCCCAATAATAAATAATGTAAAATTATAAAACATTAAAAATTACCTCTCAGAAATTAAAGTGGATCAAAATCAAACCTGTGCTAATTATCAGGCTACTTAACTAGGAATGTAGCAATTCCTTATAGGTGACTGACAGGTTAGATTGACAAGTGATAAGCCATAATTACTCCTTGTTGCTTTTCCTAGATTTAAAACTTGTTCACATTACACTAAAATTATTACCAAATGTCATGCTTAAATAGAAAATACATTTCATTTTACCAAACTCAGGGAAGCAGTATTATAAAGTAGCCTAATTAGTTTCCTTTCTGTACTCCCAACCTCCTCGATGTCAGAAGGTGGTGGTCAGCATATGTAAAACAGCTCAAGGTGGTATAACTAGTAAGAATTGTGTCTCAAGTAGACACAGCTTTTTGTCTGCTTAATCAAAGCTTATAACACTTCACTGCCTTTTATGCAATTAAAAAGCCTTCCACCTTCACAGCAAATTACTAGTATTTCTCTAGAGAAAGCGTAGAAAAGATACATATATATATATATATATGTAGGACAAGCTGAAAAAAAATTCTATATAAAAATATATACTTAGAATAGTTATACTATATAATATTATTGCGATATGTAATATAATATTATACCAATATAATGTATAATATATTATAATATAATATAAATATAATAATGTCTTATTATATATTATTATAATATATATGCAAAAATTGGAAAATTAATACCTTAAGTTACTCGGGCACGTGGCCTAAAAAAGCCTTAAAAGACCATCTTAGTTTTTTTCTATAAGCTACCTTTAATATTTGGTCTAGCCAGTTGTATCTCAAAGGCATTCAATATGAAAGACCCCCACCAACATCTTACTTACTCACCGCTCCATTGTGGTTTATTCTTGCAGGTGGGCACCCACATTATAAGCATTTCAGTGCTTTAATGTTAAATTCTTCTTTTTTTTATATGTATTTTTTAATTTGTGCATAAATTGAGCACCATCAGACCCCTCATTACAGTACTTAAGCACGAAGCTTTATAAAGAAGCGCTCCTTGCTAGAGAATGAATGATACCAAATGTGACACCATTTTTTTGAATAGAGAGGGAGAAAGTCTGGAAACACAGACTTTAATGAACATCCAGGAAAATAACATATTCTGCTTGGATTTCTTCATCCCACTTTTGACAAGGTCCGTCATTAGAAAGATTTAAGTAGCTACTGGAGAAAAGGTGTGGGGAGGGGGAAATCCCAACAGAATAAATAACTGGTTAGTAAACAAACAAAAAAATAGGCATAAAACCTCTATTTCTAGTGGCTTGGATCTTTCCAGTCAGCCTTGGGATCCCACAGGGCTGGGTCTTGTGCATATGAGAATAATTGAAAGAATTGGGGGGAAAAAAAAAATAATGTAAAATTTGCTGCTACTAATTTATGCAGGACAATAACACTAAAAGCCAACTGCAAGGATTTCCAGAAATACCTTTCACAACTTCACTAGTAATTAAAATGTCAGAAGAAATTCAATGTAGATAAACGTAGAAAGAACTGTAGGGAAACAAGAAAAAAAATGCAATGAAAGCAACCTAGATAATTATGTGCACCAAAATAGCTCTGACTACACCCAAAGATGATCATGGAGTTTTAACAGGTCCAAGAAAACATCCGTGTACTGCATAGAAAAAAAAAAAAAAAAAAAAAAGCAAAAAATGTCCCATAGCAAATCCACAATCTAAAAAATCTAAAACAAAGCATCATGGGCTGTCATAATACCGGTCATCCAGGGCACCCAATGTCCCCATTGATAAAGATAACACTAAAACAACTGCTATGCACAAGAACTTTTACAAACAAGTGCTAAAAGAAGAACAACACTCACCTGCCCTCTTTGATTCCTCCATCATCTGCTTTAGGACCTATAGAACATGATCCAAAAAGTGGGCACTGATTGTCTAAGTACATAAATTCCTATAGGTGATGGTACAAGAGCAAGAAAGAGATCCAAAAGTACAGTAACCACCCCATATGGGAAAAAATAACACTGATTTTTGCAATTAAATTCAAAGGGAAACAAAGATAGGGGGTTTTCAGTGTGAAAAAGAAAAATCTTGAGTAGGGGAAAGAATATATTAAGAGGTTGTAAAAATCAGCAGTAGAATGTGACATGGGAATAAAATAGTCCTTGTCACTAATGGTACAAAACTGTGAGGTTATCAAAATTAATGGGGCAGGCTCAAAACAACTACACAGAGGTACTTTCACTCACTACCTAATTCAGCTATGGAACTTGTTGCCACAGAATTTTATGGATGCTAAAAGCTTATACAGCTCCATAAAGAAAATTCATGGCAGAAAATAATTACTTCAGGCTATTAAGCACAGAGCTACCAGCTCCAAAAAAAAAAAGGTCCAGGTCCATGGTGGATGGAGGCTGGAAGTGCATACTGGGTAAGTGTCCTCATGTGCTTCCCCCTCTTCCCCTGCCATAGTGCTATTGAGAAATGAAGCTGGTTTCATTCATAAAAGACTATTTAATTTTTCCCACCAGCAGTTACAAAAGCATTCTCTCCTATAAAATAATGTATCACCCTCTTTTAAATTTGATTTTTAAAGCGAGCATCTGTCTTAAAATCAAGACAATGCAATGTCATTCCTTCCCAATATATGAGATAATTGAAAGAATTAAATTACATCAAGGATATTCCTCTACAATAATCTCTCCTGATGACAAGGAAGTAATTTTCCTATTAGATTTTTGCAGAATTACAGCTCAGTATAAATACAGCTACACGGTCCTGAGCTGAACTTCAGTGAAAAGCTTCATTCTTAATTATTATTTTTTTAACAGACTGATAATTGCTGACACTGAATTATTTCTTAGAATTATTACCTTTTAACCTGTTTTTCTTAGCCTGTAAGGCTTCTGATTTTTTTGGAGGTCATCTTGTGTTGTGATGCTGCAATGGTGAGAACAGATCCTTTGATCGCATTAAAAACACACTGAGCAGCACACAACATTTTGGTTCAGCTTTTGAAAGCCATGAGGATCAGAGTACGGTAACATTTTCACCACAGCAGATGGAGTCATATGAAAGCAAAGCATCTTTCAAGACATAAATTACAAAAAAGAAAAAAAGCGGAAAAGAAATCAGTGTCATCACGGAAAACAGGAAAAAATATTGTCTGGTATTTATGACTCAGAAGTTTTACTATAGAGACATAATTTATGATGATATTGAAATCAGGCTTCAAATAGCATAGCAATTAATATGGCTTTGATGAGTGCAGCAAAGGAAACAGAAGTGAAGTGATTATCTTATTCTTTTTTCCCGTGGCAATTGGTTTCTGATGTTAAGTAGCCCTTCAGGTTAAGTATTGGCAACTTTCATTTGGTACCTCATTTATGGAAACAGCTTGGCCATGTCTGTTCTCTCTCCTGCCCTTCCAACTGAGGAGCTTTCCTCAGAAAGAGCTATCAGAACATCTTTAAAAATAAGAGATTTTAGGATTTCTTTTGCTTTTGCTGTTATTTATATCAGAGCAGTAAATCTGGAAAATGAAACGTAGTCACTTGAGATTTAACAGGCGGCTTTTTTAGTGATAAATTGCAATATAGGATTAGGGAACCCAAAATGACAACCATCAAAATGTTTTCTAGCTGAGTTACGCAAATAGGGAAAGCCTCAAGCTTCATTTCTGAACCCAGCCTCACATTTAGCACAATGTGCCACCGAGTAGAATCATGTAGCCCATACTGTGGGGTTCCTCTGGCTGCCAAGTCGTTCAGCAGGGACTATGAGAAAGCGCTGAACTAGGGCAGACTGAGAAAATTAAGTTTAAACTAATATTTTGGAAATTTTTCCTTCTAATTGCCCATCTTCTGATCCTCAAAACATACCCATTCCCTGAATAAATAATCCATTCATTTTCCCACTTAAAACTTCATTGTAAGTTTATAAATCATTATAAAATTATATCATTTATAAATCATTATAAAATTAAATCATTTATAAATCATTATAAAATTTCCATGGCTAATTAAAAAATTGGTAGACAATAGTTCATGCTGCTGCTTTGTTCCAGTATGAGGTTTAGTGAGACTTCACATTGCACATCCAAGACCACAGCACTTAGCAACATCTCTGCTCTTCTTCTATACAGGACAGGCAACTCTTCAGGACGAGAGTGTGATAAAGGAAAAATAATACAGTTAATAAAGAAAAAAAAAATAGTGTGTGAAGAAGCCAAAAAAAATGGAAAATACTGGAATAAAGACAAGGGCAGAGCAAAAGAACACACAGAGCTTCTTTGTGTTTATCTCTATTATAGGGATAACAAGGTTAAAACTGGCTGAATTCTTTAATTTTTAGCTAGACAGAAATATTCAGCCTTTGATTCAGTGGAATTCTAGAAGAACATTTCTTTTTCTTCGACTGCAGTTGCACGGCTTCAGTCTCACCACAGAGTGTCACCCTCACGCCAATTATACTGCAGCTCAACTCCACTCCTCGCGGAAAAAGGAGAGAAGGATTTTTCCCATTTTCCCGAGGAGTGGAGTTGAGCTGCAGTACAGGAGGATGGAGTGGCTAAAGTGGAGGAGGATGAAGCTTTGCTGCAGCCTTTGAGTTCAGCGCTGCTGAAGTTGAGCAGTTTGCTGCTAATTACTGACAAATCAAAACACACACACACACATACAAACTCTGGGGGGTGGTTAAACCCTTTCCCCTCCACGAATCCCATGAAGTGCTTCACAAAAAAAACAAAGCAACCAATAGTTCAGAACCAAATTTTATTAAAGAAAAACCTGTAGTGCAGGTTCTCAGGACAAATGCATACCTTTGGATGCAGTGGAGTACACAGGTACGTATACAGTAGTTTGCCTGCTACATGTTTGGAAGCTGAAAGAGACCATGATAAACTGTACTGCACAGTTCATCGCCATCGTTAAGAGTTGCCAAAAACTTGGTCGTGGATCACTAACAGATACTTGGTTATGTGTGTGCACTACATATTGCACAAGACTTTTGATTAAGCTATTAATTGTGCAATTGAATCACAGTTAAGTGTTACATTAAGCATATTCAAACATATATTTGATTTTTTTATTTCTCAAAAACAGCACGTCACTACAAAACTGCCATTAAATGTTACATATTTACAAAAATATACAAATAACATTTTTCCCCATTTATGACAACGCACCAGTTATGGATTGATTCCATTCTTCCCTTGAGCCCTGATCATGTATACAAAGAAACCTCCTCAAAAGTCAAGGTCTCCTGAAACAAAATTAGGAAAAGGCATGTACTGTTTTCACAATTAGTTGAGTGTGCAAAGGCAAAAGGAGAGGACAGCGTAGTATGTGTGTTAAAGTTAGGGACTACAGCATACCAATGCCTGCCAGGAGCCTTTACACAGGTTGGACGGGCTCCTCTGTCAGCAATCTGGTCAGAAACACAGTGCTAAGCATTTGCTGATCATATTCTGGAAAAAACAGTTGCAAGTTGTTCAAAAACTAAGTTCTGCCTTGGTTCTACTCTCTTGCTAACCACAGGAATAAGAATGACAGGTGAAAATCAGCCCATCACCTGCGTGAGTACAGATGCAGCGACGTGACAACTGATCTTAGCCTGCAGCTACATTTCTAATTCACTGTGGGTGGGAACCTTTCTGCCATAACACAAAGCTGAACTGACAAAGTCTGTGGAACTGCACAGTCATAAATTAGGGTAGAATTTGGCTCTGCAATGCCAAATTAACAATGCTCCACATGAACAACAGGGTAGCGAGAAATGCTTTGTGAATCTTCACAAATATGTCAAGACTAGTTTAATGGCTTTCATATCTTTACCAAGAGCTGTAGGTCTAATTAGCCAAAAAATATGATTTGGGCTTGGTTTAATGGCAAATATGTTCTCCTTTTGTTTACATGGGTAATGCCAGCAAAATCTATATGATTTATCTGTCCGAGTTTGGAATGAGAGATTTCGGATCCACCTGTGCTGAAACAGCCACAGATGCACTGTAAATATGCCAGTACTCATCCTTTATTCTCAAAATGAAAAATTCTACCATTCCAACTCTGATTATCTCTCCAAATCTTCCTCCAATACTTAATCCAAGGTGAATTGATATTCCTAGTGCAGCTTCATAAATACAGAGCAATGATATTATGATAATTTCATTTAGGTGAGGAAGGGTGATACTTGATGTCTCCTAAAACCACACTTGCAACACACTACTGTGACATCCTTTAGAACCACCTCTCCTTTTGCAAAGAAATATATCAATGGTTAATGGAAAGGTAAGTCACAGTTGCTGTACATATTTGTAAAAATAAGTGGTAAGTAAAGCACAACAGTGGAAGCTTCCCAAAGCATCCTGCCAGCTGATCAAGTTCCCCACCTCTTCCAATCCGCTACTCCTCTGCAAAGTTTTCCTTGTGTTTTTTTTTTTTTCTCAGCCACACAGAAGAGAACAAAAATGAATTAATCCCCTTTTGACATCAAGCCAGCATACTGGCAAAACCACAATCAGAGAAAAGCAACTCAGAAGAGACTGGGATCAAGAGGGGAGAATTCAAGTATACTTCTCCATTCGATTACGTTTTCCCTCCAGAGCCTTCTGCACTGCAGCAAGCACAGCCCATGACATACACCCATGAGGAAATAAATCACAGCTTGTCAGTGACAAATAAAAAAGGAGCTATACTCATGTCTGGTGTATATATGAAATGGAGGAACTCTGTGTTCCCAAAATTAAAATTTCTAGTCACATGCTCAGTAAACTCCAGTGGCTGGTGTTTACCCTCAGGAATACTATACCAACTCCATTCATCCTCTCTAAACATTATAAAATTACAACTCATAGAGGGATTCTGGCAAATTACATTTAAGCAGTATAAAACCAAGACTCAGACCCTATAAAATAATTCTTCTCCCTTGCCTCCTAGCTCAGTGCTGAGGTAAGGAGGAACACCATTAACAAAGGCCCTAAAATTATCTCAGAAGTAAACCTCCATTGGAGCTACCTCTGGACCACACACACATGCATCATGGCTCCTGGGAAGCAACCTCTTTCCCATCTACCTCAAGGGGGATATTGCTGTGAGTCAGATCCCTCTTAAATTATAGGTAGAATGCTGAGAATTTCGCATGTTCCTGGTTCTACATCAATTTAGACTTATAGTGTAACATCGCTGTACGCAACCAACAAAACTGAAAATAGTGGCCATCACGAATTAAAGTAAGATCCAAGGGTTAAGCAAAATTAAATCAACAACTCGTGGCAAAATAATACACACAGGTAACACTGAGTTTCTCCCTGCTTTTCTCTGTCCTGTTTAGTCTTGTGCTCCCCTCTGTCCTGCATCTTTCTCACATACACTTCCTCTCTAACACAAGCTCTACCCTACAAAGATGCTGCTGAGCTTTTCAATTATCTGCCCTCATCAATTTCTCCACACTCCCCCAATAAGAAGATTATGCCAAACCTACATGATGTCTTCGCTAAAATTTGTATTTTATGGAACTTGAAAGCAAGGCACTTGCCTCTGCCTCCAGGAATATCTGCATATAGACCCTTCCCACAAATCTGACAAAGTCAAACATCTCCCAAGAGGAATGATCCCTGGTCCTGCTCCTCTATTAGCAATGGACCCTCTTTATTTCACCTATTCTTCAGCTTCAGGTTCTTAACAATTTATCTTAAAGTGATGTACTAACCTGGGACTCAGTATTTCCCATATTGAAAAGCAGATGTAGCCTAATGGTCTGGCCAGGTGTCCCTGCCCAACCTTGCTGCAATTCTGCATCTGCCAGTTTGAAGGGCTGGCAAAGCAAGGCAGCCCTCGCTGAGCTCCAAGAAGCTCATGCAAACACCATGTCTCATCCCCATAACCTGAAATGAGGCAGAATTGCTGGTAATGGGTATAGCTGTCTGTCAATTAAATATGTATTTTCCACTACAATATATACATGGATGAGAGAGAGAAAATGCTAGTTATAAGTTTATTATTCCTCCAGGGAGTACAATATTCATCCACATCTCAGACTAAGTATGTGCTTTCTGGGACAAGGTGCTGCAAGAACTCCTGGAAAGGCTAAAGGGAAGAGTGCCAGAAAGGTTTAGAGAAAATGAGAGACAAAATTTAAAGAAAGAGTAAAAGAACCAAAGTGGGAAAAAATCAGGAAGAAAAGACTGCAGAGGGGCAAAGCACAGGGGACCTACATCAAGCCAGATAACACAGCAGAGCTCAGACAGGGATGGGGAAGAAATCATGATTCTTCTTCTCATGAAGCACTCAGGACATAGTAGGGTGTTTATCCAAATGAAAATATAGATAGAAGCAGAATAAAAAACAAAACAAAAAGCAAGGAAGAAAAAAATGGACGGTGGAGAACTGTCATCAGGAGGAAAAGGCAGGCAAGGCAGAGCAACAAACAGCAGCAATAATGAAAAAGAACAAAAGGACAAAAAAGGAGCCAGGAAGAAAGAAGGAGAAACAGAAGAGAATGGAAATTCAGATATTTTTTTCTATGAAGTGTCACCAATTACTTAGCAAAAGGTTGGAAGCATTACACAACACAAGCCACTTCACTTTCAGCATCTCAAAAGATGAACCCCAAAGAGAGACAGGAGTGTATTTAACAGCAACTGGAGCCAGTGAATTGGGCACCTTCCCAAATTTGTGATGATATTCTGTAATCTTAACTATTTAAAAGCCCTTCTGTGAAGGGGCTTTTACACACATGTAAGTGGTGTATTAAAATATTCTCCTTTAGACTAGTTTTATCACTTGGAAACTGCCTAGGTGCATGTTACTGATATTTGGGGTGTACAACTCCTGCATAGTCCAGCCCACTCACAATCCATAACAAGAATGTCTCAAAAACCAAGTGCATACAAGTCTCCTGTTTTCCTATATAAGCTGTTCTCATTAAAAAGCATCTCTTTCACCATTTCAGAAAAAATTCCTTTATAAACTGTTTTAATTAATATGCAAATGCTGTGAACTAATACTATTTTTAAAAAAGAGAATAAGCTAATTCTTGCCCTTTGATCTGCAAGAGCAGACGTTGTCAGTAAGAACTAAATATAAGTATTAAAAGCTGGCTAAAATTAGCAATAAATACATAGGAATATAAGACATGCTAAGAAAGTTATTTGGAACACCTGGTCTTCATGGTGATTAACATACTCATTATACCACTAAAAATATGTGCAACAAAGGTATATTATTTAAGTAGCACCTTGCACTGCCACATGTATTATTGCTGCCCAACAGGACTTTATGTCCACTCTATTGCAACATATTAATATAGAGATGCAAATTCTACAGAAACTCAGAAATCAAGTCCAATCAATAAAGCTCAGCTTTGCGTAATGCAAGGAAATAATTTTAAACAGAATTACTTGTGTAAGGGAAAGAATCCACTTTTTTTCAGAACTAGTAAATGTCACTCCTAAAAGAAAATCAATCCAGAAGGAGAGAGAGACAAAGAGTATGCAATTAAAAACATGTACTTTTAGAGAGACTATTAAAAAAAGGGATTTTAATAGAAACTGTAAGAGATCTTTGATAAAGATTGTTTTGTCCAGCATGTTCATAGCCTAGCACTATTTACATAGTTCTATAGTTGCACTTCAGAGTATGCATTACTAAGCCTTGCAGGACTTCTTGTCTCGGATACTGAGAAGATCATCTCAGCTACCAGCACATTAACTAGCTGAAAATAGTAATTCTGACAAGCCTCACATATGAAAAAAAAAAAAAAGAAAAAAAAAAAGACATGAAAAGAATGAAAATCTCTCATTCGGACATACATGGCTCCATAATTCATATTTTAAGTAATTTGCTACTCCATTTAACAGGATGAAAAAGGCCAGGGCCAAAGACTTAAAGAAATGACATCTCACATATTAAAAATAATGAAACTAACTTGCTGTACATATCAGTTTCATAAAAGAAAAAAAAAAAAAAGAAAGGAAGAATGTATTCTCTATTCTTCACACCATCCTATAGTACCATTATTCGTCCTTATTCCTCTGATGGTATGTATAATCCTCTCTGCAGCATGCTAACATACTTGAAAAGAATGGAAAAATAAAAACTTTGTCCACAGACATTCCTGTTCAGATTTTGGAAGTGACCCATTCTAGTCCATCTCAACATTGCGAAACCCGTCTGCGTTCCCTCCAGCTTGAGGTTACAAAATGAATTGGAAGAAAAGCTTCCGAGGTGATCCACTGGGTGGAAGGGCTGATTTAGGAAAAAAGATTAAATAATTAAGAGGGCACAGCCTGACAGTTCCCAAAGGCTGCAAGGCCAGGTTCTTAATTGCAAAAGCTAACTGGGGGTCTGAGTTATTTCAAAATTTGTCACTATTCAGATTATAGCCTGAAAATAAGTAAAAAACATCACATATACATCCACAACAGGAATAAACATGCATTTAAATGGCACTGAGGGGGCTAACACTGAAATAATGAAAGGAAATAAGGAACATAAAAATATAGACTTGACATTAGGAACATGGTCTGGGCAGATCCTGTAACTACTTCTAGGCAATTGAATGCTATTCTAATGGAAGTTTTTAGAAAGATTTTCTCAGACTAGTAAGACTGTAGTCTAGTATACCAGTCTCATAAAGACAGTTCTAAAGGCAATGTGCAATTGGGACTAAAACAGAGAAAATGAACCAGGAAGCAGCTTTTTGGTTGGACTTAGAAGACAGAACAAAATTTAGCATTGCAGAAATCAATATTTATAAAGGTAAATGCTTATACACTTCTTCCTGGCGGAAAGCCAATATTTTGAGAGAAATGTTTACTTACTTTCATCTAAAACTCTGAAATAAAAATGAAGATGGAAACAATACAACGGTATCAATCAATATACAATAACAACTCCAACTGTCAGGGATTCTGCAATGAAATAAAAATTTTAATCCCTCTTTTCCCCCAAAGCCTCATTAATAAAAAATTACAAAACATTGTTTTACAGGAAACAGGAAAAAAACTATGACTGAAATTGTCATCAATTCAATCAACCAGGCAACATTGTATTCGACTTGAAACGACACTAGAAATTGAAAGAAATTCATATCAGAACCACTGGTTCATCATAAAAAAGTTACTGTATATGCTTGAAATAATTTTAAAACCCCATTTTTTTGAGCACACATTTGTGGAAGGAAGATGAAAATCACTGCAGTTCCATGCTGCTGACCTCTATTAAAGAGACAGCATGCAGTCATAGAGTATTCCCTCTAGAGGAATGTCTCATTGGACCTGAAACACAACTATCCATCATAATCATGTCAGATGAAACCTGCTTTCTGCTAGGAACTACCAATGGCAAAGCACTGATTTCCCTGTCCAGAGACATCTACTCTATATGAATAAAAACTGTGTTCCTCTTTACACCGGTCACTCATCAAGGAGGGGGAAACTCATCAAGAAGGATATAATTCAAAGACAATATCCTAAAACTGTTCAAAGAAATTGGATGTGAATTGGAGATAACAACATCTTGCCTCAGGCTGGCACCTTCTATTTCTTCAGTCATTTCCACCACCCTCTTCTACAGGGTATAAAAACATATATTGGTTTATATTGCTTTTACTTTTGAGAAATTAATTTACACTATGTGTGGATTTTCCCTAAATGTCTTCTGAGCATTTCTGAGCACTTTATATGAATGGACCATTCTAAAGACATATAAAACATTCAATGTCAAAAGCAAAAGCAAATATATCAGCTGTAAATCTTGATGGCTCTGCTAGAATGCTTCAAATCGGTACTGCTTGGAGCACTCCGAAAACTACAGAGTGGTTTTGGAATTGCAAATACGTAAGAGTTTAAGAAGGTCAAAAGATGTAAATGAGGCCAATACACCACCAGTTTTGTTGGTTTCAGTACGGTTCATTATAAATGCTGATAAGTATTACTGTACCCATTATTATAAGGCTTTTGACCAAATAACACTGCAGAAAAGGAAGTTTAAGACACTAGTGTGTAGCTTAGTTAAATGCTACCATGTAACAATAGGTTCCAATAACAGGTTGGGGAGGTTTTTTTTGTTTTTTATTTGTTTGTTTCTTAAACAGTGATGTACCTTTTCTGGATTACGCATTTTTTACTTTTATATATAATTGCATCTGGTTTCAGTAAACTACCTTTAATAACAGTGATAATTACAAGTAAAGCAAAGAAAGCAAAAGTAATAATATATGCTCACAAAATTCTTTCACTCTGAAAATCCTGACCAAACAGTGATTCATTTAGCCTCACAGTACCCCTGTGAGGTAGGTAATTGCTATCAGCCCAATTTTATAGGTGGGGAAAATGAGGCACATACAGGTTAAGTAACTTGCCCAAAGTCTGGCTACAGAATCCAGGTACCTGACAGCCATCTCCTGTTTCTCAGCCATCAAATCACCCTTCCTCACTAACAAATTTAACTGGAAAATGTACAAATACTGCATGGGTGTGTGCGTGCATGTGTGACTAGCAGTTGTGCATACAAACAACTCTGTGTTTCAGTATACACGTGTATAGGATTTTAGATACATATAAAGGATAAAATGCTAAGATGTCATGGATCTAATTCAAGAGATGCAAAACTTAGCACTAGTGAGACTTCATTTAAAGATAAATCAAGACACCATGAATGGAAAAACAGTAGGGTATTTTCTCAGTTTTAAAATAATTAATTTAAAAGTTATTCTTGCCAGGGAATAAAATGTTTCCTTTATTATCTGCTGGTTATTATTAATACAGTTATGGCAATACTGACAACTCTTTAGAAAACAGTGTTTTTAAGATATGACAAACCAACCTCACAGGAGTGCTGCATGAATCAAATTAATAACCATTGAAAAAAATTATTACAGGTACTATATTGTGCTAAGTGTTAATTAGAGTACCAAGCAGTTAAATATTCTACGGCGTTCCAAAAGACTCCTGTTATCAGAGACACAAACCACCCTGTATTAAATGTATAGAAGTAGCTGTTAAAGCATAAATTAGATGTGTGACCTCGTTCCAACAGTGCCCTTTGCCAATCGGATGAAGCATGGGAGAACAACCCCTGCTAGAACTTCTATCCCATCCCTTATCCATGAGGCTAATCCGCTATCACCTGCCCTATATAAATAACCCACTTCAGTTCTATTTCACAGGAACAGGTAAGCTGTTTGTAATACTATTTTATTCTCTGTTCCAGCTCATTTCCATTAGCGAAAGCATAAAGGGCTAGTGAGGACGGAGAGCCTCTGGTGCAACGATACCAAGAGTTTCCAATGCACAGCACATTTTATATGCTCACTTCTCTTCAAGAAACCCAGACTCAGATACATGTAACACCTTGGATTTCTACACAGCCTGGCATATAACAGTCAGCTAGAGCATTGCTTCTCTGGAAATCTGTTTGCATGGCACTCCATGACTACATAGGCAGAAATTTTGGAACAATTTTTGAAATTAATTTCCTGAGGAGTTTGCAAGCACTTTTCAAAATCTTCACTTAAACTTTTCCACCTAGTTCCTTACAGTAAGTTCATAATCTAGATTTTCTTGTGCTTTACATATGCATCCCGTGGGGTTTGAGAGAGCCTACAGTACTACACTGAATCATTGCATCCCAGTCCAATGCATTTGATGACAATATGCTCTAGGATATCCACAGCTATATGGAATGCATACAATAATTTTAAGAGTTCTTTCTTACCTTACCAGCATTTGTTATTTCCTGTCTGCTTATTCAGAAAGATGCAGTTAGCTATCTGTATCCTCCTTAAGCAAGGTGGTGTGCGAGCTTGTCACTAGCATCAGTATGACATTCAGTGAGTAAAGAGCTATTTATTCTCTATCAAAGGCAAAAAGTGAAGAGATTATATAGGTTTCTGAGAGAAGCATCCTAATTCCAGGCAGCTGTGATACATAGGATTCCAGATGTTTAAACTCATCACACCACTGTCCGTTTCCTATACAGCTCCATAAACCCCAGGGAAAAGACCAGCCAGATGTGGATTCACCCCACCGCCTTCTCCCTAGTGATCCAGAGATCAGGACAAGGAAACTCTGACCCAACTCACAAAACAGGGATTAGGAAACTCTGATCTGACTCACAAGCTTTTCTGCAGGCAGCTCCTTCAGAAGCCAAACCACCCTCCCTGGAGAAATAGGGGCCTGAGGCCGTAAGGACTCAATGACACCCTGTCGTGATGGAAAGGAAATATGAACCCCTGAATCACAGCCCATCATGGCCCTCCAGATTGTCAAACCAACCTGAGCGGCAAAGGTCAGGTAAGAGTTTGCCCACCCCTGCCTGCAAGGGCAAACAGCCAGGGAAAATCCCACAGAAGGATGCGGGTGGGAAGGGGATGGCGGTGCGCTGCCCAGTCCTGCCCAGGGGAGAGCTCTGACCTACCCGGCACCTCTGCCCTAACAGGAAGTTTTTAAAAAATAACCATACAAAGAAAGCAACTTAAAAGAGGTATTTACACTCTCTGGAAATTTAAAAAGAGACAGGCCTCCAGCACAGGGTTTCAGAGGATAGCTCATCTGGCAGCTGCCATCGTCCTAGAGGTGCTTGCTCAAGAGACCAGAAAGAGAAACTGAAATGACTGTCCACAAGTGAAGGCACCTGGTCTGGAAACAGCATCAAGCTGGTGTTTTTCTTTCACGTGGGGTGGGATTGGGGGAGATACTGGTGCTGATGGTTTGTCAGGACTTGCTACACTTACAAGAGCATTATCCTATATTATGATAATTAACACTTTACTTCTTTTAATCCACAGAAGGGCCTAAACCTAAATTCATTAGATTGTCTCACACAAGTTTAAGCTAAGAGTTTGTACTAGGAGTGCATTTATCTCCTTGCTCAGTCCTCTCCCAGTACAGAAACACTCAGCCTCCTGAAAAAAATGTCATTGTGATCAACCAACCATCTGTTCTGGTCTAGTCGCTTTTGTAAAAATCACCTTTTCAGGCTGAAGAGTTCCAGCCTTCTGCTGAATACCTCAATTAAAAATATAGTTAAAAAGTTACAGTCAATCCTTCTAAAAATAAACATAAAGAACACATACAGAAAAGAAAGAAGGTGGCATTGAAGGTGCCTAGGGCTACAAATCTGCTACCATAGTTTGAGTTTCAATCATAACAAGTTCCCAGGCCATAGAGTGAACACAAGATGTATTATCCTTCTTCCCCGGTAACTGATGATGGACACATTTTTCCACAGGACCGATAAGGAACCTCCTCTCCACCAGCATTTACAGCCATATTTGCAATTTTGTGACATCACCAGGGAAAAATAAAATGATACAGAGAAGAGTCTTTCGTTTTTTTATGTTCAGCTGTAAATATCAGCTAACCAGGTAACTGTGCATCTCTCTGGAGTTGATGCTCAAAACCACGCCTGAGTGATTGCCTACAAAAATATAGAAACAAAAGGCCAGCATTAGTGTATTTCAGGCACTTTACAATGAATACCCCTTTTATTGCAGGGACAAGTCAATCGCATAAAGAGAGTGGCTTTATCAAACAACAGGTCAGGTGAAGGTTGGTGCAACAGCTCCATGTACCTACAGCAGCACACTTTCGCGCAAAGCTTTTGCTCATGGTGGTGGATTTGTGGCGAATTCCTAGGGTTTCTATCCCAGTGACAGCATAAGTTGGTTCTCTTTGTGGCTTAAAAAGGTGTAGTTGTCTCGAGGGGTGCAGGTGAGGGAGGAGAATGGAACCTGAGGCGTCCATTCGACATGCCACTGACCTGGGACTGGACACTGACCGGCATCAGCAATAGGGGAACTCTGTAGCTGTTCAAGTTGCCACTTCTCCCAGAAGGAGTCACTGCAAGGTAATGGTGTTGAGGAGTCCCAAGGTGGGGGTTGCGATAAAGTAGGCAACATAAAATATATAGAAAACAAAAAAAGTGGATGGGTGAGTCTGGCAATACTGTACTGTGGAAATTCAAAAGTTATGAGAAGAAAGAGAACAAACAGAAACCCAGGCCTGTAACTCCCTGCTGTGCATGGAGCGGAGGCTGCTACTGACATCTCCCAACAGGGAGGGAGAAAGCTCACCAGAACTAGAAGGGATCTCCATAGCACAGGAAGCTTCTGCAAATAAGGTTGTAAACTAGAATTTAATTTAAAGCAGGGATTATAATATGTTTCGTACTCTAGCCAGATAAAATAGAGGAGCATCATTAACAGGAATATTTTCTTGGCAGTACTGAGCGATACCAGAGCTAGTGGAAAGTATTGCAAGCAACAAAACAGCCAGCAGAAGTATAGTTTTATGTCTTAAATAATGCCTGTGTCTAAAAGGCATACAGTAGCTGACGAATATGGATGATTATGATCCACAAAAATGAACTCTTAATGCTCCGCTGGAAATGCTGCTGGTGTTGACAACTTGGCAGAAGAACAAATCACCTCGAAATCTGCATTTGCCTTAAGTTTCACATCAAAACATCATGATCTTGCACTCTTTAACCCTAATAATGCTCTGCCCAGATAGAAGAAAATTTTTTTTTTTCAATTAAGTAAGGAATGCAGGGCAAGTAGAGTTTATTTCTGAATTCATTACAGGGTAGCATTTCTTTATTCCAGCATCCCAAGCTGCCTTACATAAATAGGCCATAAGGGATTTTCTACCATTAAAAGAAATTACACTTTTGTACGTTACTAGAGGTGTTTGAACGCTCCGCTTTAACAGTCATGTCTGCAAAGACTTTGTTAACATTCAGCCTTCTCCTCTAAAGACCCTGGAGATGAGTTGATCAAACAATTTTAACATAGCCTTTGTTTTTCCAGGGTTGCTTTCAGAACTAACTCCGGTAGAGTCAGGAGTGCAATCAAGGTTGTCTTGCAAAATCTGAATGAAACCACAGTGATACTCATACACAAAGGTTGTCAAAGAAAAGATAGAAATAAACAAAGCAAAGCAGGAGGCTGGATTCTTCCCTTGTGCTCAACGCTAACACCTCCAAGAACCTAGAAGCAGCACACACTTCAACAAAAGAAAATTAAGAAATTGACAACAAACAATAAAGGTGAAACCCAAGATAAAGACATCTCTCCTCTGCCAAAATTCTGTCCTTCCCCAGGCTACCTATGGTGCAGCTGAAAAACATCATCTGTGGCTTCATGAAGACATTACAGTTGCCTGTTACACCATGAATTTCCTGCTATAAATCCCAAAGACTCTGGGTTATCTGATTTATTTTCACAAAATGTGTAGAAATGGAACTGGGGCCTTTTTCATTGTCCTACACTTTTCAGCCTGTGACCTGAAAGCAGTCTGAACACAATGGTAAATTTTACAAGAAACTAACTTTATAGATCAGCAATCTATGCTGCATTAAAAATAACCACAGGGTGCCAGGATATATGCTTCTACCTGACACTAAATCATTTGCACTGAGATATTTACAAAGTTTCCCTCATGGGTTCCTTATGACCACTCCATGAATACTAGAAAGTTACCAGCTAAAATAGGGGACACTTATGATACTTCTCATACAGGAATAAATGTAATACTTCTAATAATGAAAACTTTAAATGCCACTGGACTATGGCAAATATAGCACTGGATTGAAATAAAATCCATCTGAAATAATGGAGTCATCACCTCTACAAATCCTTCTGGCCTAAATGTCATTTTCCAGTAATACATGGGATTATTGGGTTAATTCAAATGTTACCTTTTACATCCTGTTCTACTAAACATAATTTCTCTCTAAAATTCTCTAAGTCTCCTGACATTACTCTGTATTATTGCTGTACTCACACTATAGACCATGCCATCCATACATTAGCCTGTATCACAAGCAAGATAAAAGAAGATAACAGATAATCCTCTGTTGGTGGTGAACTATTTGCTTCCTCCTGAGACTGAGCAAAAAATTTAAAAAAAAAGCTAAAATAAAAATGAATATTAATTAAAAACCAATTACTTACGAAAATTTATAAACTGAAAATGAAGTTACCTCTTGCGTTACCTAGTGTTTGAGAGTCCAGATCATCATCAATAAACTCCTCACCCTGGATGATGTTCTGGGTGTCCTCACTATGATTAACAGGGCTTGTCATCTCCTGCTCTTTTTCATTGTGCATCTGGGCATAGACATTTCTGCCTGGCAGTTTCCTAAATTGGACAAGAAGAAAAAGTGTTGTGATGGAGTTCCTTTGTGTTACACACACACTGGCATTAGAGCAGAGCTTCAGCAAAGCAAAGCCACACCAGAATCACAAAGTAGTACCAATCCCCCCCTTCCTTAATTTTGAGTTCACAATCTAAACATACCAATGCATTATACTGTCATCATTTTATGCAACCTCATTCACAATATTCATACCAATGTAATAATTAAGCATCAATTTCTTGACTCAGTTTGACAGACAATGAACAATACTAAAAGGAAAAACCAAATTAACCCCATAGAAAAGCTATTTTTAAGAACTCAAGCCACAAAATGTCCCAACAGGCGTTCATTCCTGGTTCCAGGTGTCTTCACAAACACTAAGCTGAGCCACAATCATCACCTTTTGTGAGACCCCACCTGGATTACTGTGCTTAGATCTGGGGCCTCCAAAATAAGAAGGACATGGACTTGCTCGAGCAGGTCCAGAGGAGGGTCATGAAGATGATCAGAGAGGTGAAGCACCTCTCCTATGAAAACATAGTTGGGGTTGTTCAGCCTCGAGAAGAGAAGGCTCCGAGGAAACCTTATAGCAGCCTTCCAGTACCTAAAGGGGGCCTACAGGAGAGATGGGGACAGACTCTTTATCAGGGAGCGTAGTGATAGGATGAGAGCTAATGGTTTTAAATTGAAAGCAGGGAGATTTAGATTAGATATTAGGAAGAAATTCTTTATTGTGAGGGTGGTGAGACACTGGAACAGGTTGCCCAGAGAAGCTGTGGATGCCCCATCCCTGGAAGTGTTCAAGACCAGGCTGGATGGGTCTTTGAGCAACCTGGTCTAGTGGAAGGTGTCCCTGCCCATGATCTTTAAGGTCCCTTCAAACCCAAAGAATTCTATGATCACATCTCCCTGATGAGGTGGGCTGACACTGAAGGTGGGTGATAGCATCAAGTAGCACTCTTATACACCACCAGGGTTGAGGAAAAAGAAGCAGGAAAAATCCAGGAGACTGGGAATGAGACGGGAGCAAAGGAGTCCAGGAGCAAGGAGGTAAATAGGCATCAATAAGGGCAAATAGAAGACAGGGAAGGTTAGTGAAGTTAAGCAAGCAGCACTGAAGCCGACAGAGAGTAGAGCTTGGCCCAGGACTACTGGGAATTGCTGAATTAGACAAAACTTTCTATAGCAGACAGCATTTATTTAATTCAGATTTGAATCTAGAAAAAACAAAAAGCTTGTTATTAAATGGCTCTATCAGCTCTACTGGACAATTAGCACCATGGCTGAGCCTGGGAGGCTTAAGAGCAAGAATTGTTAAAGAATTCTTAACTAGATTAATTTAAATTAGACTTTGTAAAATCAAAGGGAATAATCAGGGACTTCTAAATTTTTAACAGAAATTATGGTTTAAACATTTCTAGAGAGCCATATCCTTTGTTCTAGCTGCATTCACCTGTAATCTGCCTCGGCACATAAGGACATCCTTTCCAAGGCACCAAGGAGACATTTCTGATTAGGGAGTTGCAGGTTGTGAGCACTGTTTCCTACACTGCAAGAAGCAGCATGACAGCTTGATCAGCATGACAGCAGATCAACACTGCTTAAACACTGATTATTGCAATGGGCAGGCAACAAGAAGAAAAGAGAAAATGGGGTTGACTGCTGAGGTTAAGCTGTGGTTTCTGCTGAGCTCCCTTAGACAGTGAGAAGACAGAAACAGTGACTAATTTTCAGACAGCCCTTTAAGAACGACCATCTTCTGCTTCATATTCTGGAAGCAGTTTGAAGGCTGGATAAATACACAAGTTGCTCTGTTTTCTCTAGGCTTTTGAAGATGACCCATCTTTAAATGTCATTTCAGAAGAAAGGTTCTTTACCAGGTGGTGCCAGTTTAAGATAAAACTTACTGCAGCAAACTTTTTTGAACTGCACCTTCTATTGCATCAAAGTAATTAGAATAAATAGACAGTACTAAACAATGAAAGATGACTGAAGATCTCCTCACTTTAATTCAAACTATCCAAGAAATTAATTGCATCCTATATATATATACACACACCCCATCTGTATAGGTATGTGTGTATACACACACACATAATTATACATATATACAGAAATCAGGTATTTTATCTCATTATTTATAAGCAACACAAAGAAAGAAATCTGATTGCTCTTGCTGTTTTCTATATCTCAGTGACCATGGAGTAAATAAAACACAGGACTAACCAAATGCAAAGGACAAGGATGGAAACTACAACACAACTATTATGACCATTTCAACAGGTCCAAGGGCTCCTCCAACACAAATATACATATAAAGCCAAGCTCTGCATCACTCTCCTCCCATTAACTGGATTAAAAAGGAAAACACATTGAAAGGGGGAAGGACATTCCTCATTACCAAAACAAATACATTAGGTAATTAATTTTGACTTTTTTCTCTAGGGCGAGTAACTCCAGACTGTTTTTAATGTATCTGCTAATGAAACTGATCATGTGGAGAACAATATCCCTCTCAATCAGACCTGCATCAAACCTGTCAAATTGCTCACTTTCAGTGCACCACCAAATGCCTAAGGGAAATGAAACCCAGAAGAATGTCTTCACAACACATCTGCAGAATTAGCACATATGTTTCTGCAATAATTAGGGGACCTTCTCAAAACTGTATTTGACAGATTGTAAGAGCATCAATGGCATTATCAAAATATTTTTGACATAATAAAAGTGTTTTCCATCTCAAACCCATATGGCACATCAGATCTTTGCGCTTAAGTAAAGAGAGCAAGAGCTCCTAGTGTAACTGTTGTCTGCCCAGGCTGAAGGACCTGTCTGAGACCAGGTCAACATAAGTTGTGTCCTTAAGTCCTGAGGCTTCAACTCACTACTCTGGTAAGACTTACTAGTTAGACATTAATATTATGTGTTGTGATTTTGGTAAACATATTAAGGGGTTCCTGAATGAAGAAACCTCACCAGTTCACAAATAACCATTAAATTTACTGTAAAAGCACTTCTTTGTGGGTTATGGGTAAAAGGAGAAAAGGAGTAAGCTGTTACTTCTCGCTCACCTAAACCTCATGAGCCCAATCCTGCTAAGATCCTTCATGGAAAGTATAAAGTTGAGGTACGCAGTGACTCTTCTGTACTTTCCTTTGCTCCTTATACTAAGAGGAAAGCATCTTAGATTGCAACATGGAGTATAGATGGGAGGAAGGAAAATATTACAGGTCTCGTGAAGGCATACGCCATAGACATTTGACCTTTTATACATTATAGAGATCTCTATGTGTTTCATATCAGTTCAGTTTTACAAGGAAGAGACTCAACCAGACTGAAGAAAACTATAGTCCAAGCCTTTTCAAGAGTCATTTTTAACACATGTGCCAGATGTTCTGTTTTTAAGGACAACCACACTGTGGGATGAAACAGGATGTGGATATTGAATCTTTGCTAAAGATGGGCCTGATTCTGGCAATTTTCCAGTCGCTCCTCACTGCTCTAACATGTAGGAAGGAAGCTGCTACCCCTAATTATACAGAGAAAAACCCTTGTGTACCCTGATGTGCTTTGCTCTTCTTAAGGAAGCAATTTATGTTGAGTCCAATGTAACTGTTTGAAGCAGGCAGAGCTGAAATGCTTGGGTCTACATAAAAGACTACTGTGAAAACATGACAAGACATGAAATTTGACCCAAGAGATTTATATCAGCAATATGAAAATTGAAAGCACACTTATAAGAACAGAGAAAAAAGATTATGCAATTGTTTCTTTTGGGGGTTTACTCTTCAGCTGCAAAATGCATGTGCTTCACATCCATCACTGGAGACAATTACCTCTGCTGAGCAGCTCTCCATGATTTACATTTTTAGTCCCCTTTGTTTTCTCTGTAGCATTTTATTTCAGTCATGAAGAAGAAATATTCATGCCTGCTTTGAGGATCGTAAGTCTCCATATGAACTGGAGACTTAATTCTGCACAGAACTACTAACGAGCACCACAGCACATGGCTTTCACCAAGCTCTCCAGGTCCCACACCTTTTAGAAGATACTCCAGGAAGCATTTTTTTCTTCCCTGTACTCACAAATTCTAATCAGTTCATACTCAAAACTGTTTGCACTTAAAAATGTTCAGCAGTAAGGAACAGCAGGAGGGGGATGAGATATTGATTCCCACTCATTTAAACTCTCTAGCTTACTTGGTTTTCAATTCCTTCCTTGTGGAGCCAATATTCATTGGCCTTTATGGAACTTTATTCGTTTTCCAGAGACTTGATTAAGATTCTGTTTAGTATAAAAAAACAGGAACATATTCACATGGCAAAGGATACGAAATAACATAGCGTTCTCTTGGAACTTAAATAAAACTAACAACAATAATAATCCATTAAATGGAATACTTTATTGTGGTGTTGGCTTTATTATGTTTGGATTAATGTTCAGATGACTGACTTTGTGTTTTAAGGCACTCCTGATTTACTCACCTCTTTCATTTCAGAAATCTTTCCTACATGCTATTACTTTGATTTCTGAGGAAGTTTTTATAAAATGTTATAGATCATTAAATTAGTGCCTGTTTTTTTTATAACTAAATGGCATGGATTGGGACTAAACTTGCTCTCATGGAACATAAAAGTAGTATAAGCAAGGTGGGGAAAAAAGACAGCTTCTCTCAGAGACTGAAAATGAGATAGTAAGTCAATGAGGCAGAAAGATAACACAGTTCTGCTCCAGATTGTGGAAATGACCCAGGAGGGGGTTCATTTACCAAAAGTGGCACTTGATAGTACCAGGGAAAAAAAGGAATAAACACAAAATCGTATAAATTTGGCTGAAGTAGATCCATGGTGATTTGTGAAAACAATGTATGCAGCTTTAAGTACACTGGCAGTAGTTTGCATACAAATTAAAAGATAAAGATTTTCATACTCTCTTAGAGAATTGAATTTGCTACTATTAACCAGGTAAAATACCTAGGCAGAAAAGCCAAATATTTGCTCTGGTTTGGCTACTCTAGTGTCCTGTTGTTATACAGAAGTGAAAAATACGAAAAGGCTGATTTCAAATCCTCCACTAACCAGTAACATAATGATTATATGGGAGCTCTGATATGGCTAGAACAGAATTTTCTTTTTCTCCACTTTCCCCAGCGGAGAGAGTGCTATTTGCTTTCTCTATACTGTTGCCCAGGTCCCCAAACCATAGAAATTTAATCTGAAAGGACGATGAAATCTTTTCTGGGTGGCAATTGGAAACCCATAAAAAAATATAAACATTGTTTCAAAGGGAATGAAATAAGTGTTTTTTTATTGAACCAGATTTAGTAAATATGGTATGGTATAGAAGAAATAGACACAGGTCCCAGATTGCATAAAAACATGGACCTGATTTCTCAAAAATATTTTCCAGCTGCTTCATATTGTTCTGGTCAAACAAAGCAGCTGTAGTCTATTTTACCTGGATGCATAAACAACTGAAGCGTACCAGTGAGTATTGTAACATACTGTTTGCTTGAGGCATCAGATCGGTGATTTCCATACTCAGAAAGTAAGAGCACAGAAAAGGCACATTATTCTTGGCTTGCCCACCATCCACGTTTGTTGTCTGCACGGCCTCCTGTGCCACAGCCACAGTCTGATGTAGCAGCTGAGATATTACCTCTCACTCCTCACTGCCATCCTGAAAATTTCCCCTAAAAATATCTAAACCAATGCTTGTTCATTAGTGGGACACAACTAGAATTAGTTTTTAAAACCATTGGCATTTATAATTTAAAATTTACTTTTCATTTACTGGGTAATAACAGCCCTAATCTGAATTGTTTAGGTACGCTGATCACAAAGGTTAAAACCTCTTTGTGAGTCAAGTCTTTTTGGCAGTGTATTTTTTTTTGTCTAAAGCAACAAACCACTTGGGATTGCCAGGAGTCACTCCTCGAGCTCCAGGGACTCCAGCACAATTTTTCTGAGCACGTATTCCTGAGGAGAAGTGACTGGATGCACAAACAGGCCATTAGATAAAGTTGGGGGGTGGGGTGGGTGCAGAGATACAAAATGATAGATCTTTGCAATTTTACTGTATATAAGAAAAGAGGGCAGCAGTCATCTTAGTGTTTAAATATTTGGGATTAGGGTATATTGAAAATAATATAACCTGCAGTCACCTAATCATTAACTAGATAGTTATGGCAGCTCTGACTATCAGACCCTACAGTTTTAGTTTTGATTAGAATACTGGGAAATATTTTAATATTTTCTTTTTGATGGGCATTCCTTCAGGAGTGGTGAGACTGTGTTGGCTTTTACTTCGCATATAACTAATCAGCCAAAATCCCACTACCTCTATATGATGCTGCCTCTGTTTTTCCCCTAACCCCCTACTTAATTAGATAAAATACTCTCTTCCTTTTCTGCATATGAGGCATCTGACACAGAATCTTATGCAGGACTGTTATTTTTAGATTACTGCTCTCCCTCAAACTAATCTCGTGAGATTTACTTCTGGTGAGGAACACCAATTTTTAGCACTGGGTATTGCAGTTTTCAAAACCTGGCAGATCAAACAGGAGCAGAAAGTTTCATCATAGCTGTCCTGATTGCCCTGAAGGATTCATAAATAAAGAGGTAGCAGATTAGCCCCTGATGTCTCCTCAACACCATCTTTCATCTCGCAGTTCTGTCTGACAAAAATGAGTGTAAATTAAGATCCAGGTTCTCAGAACACAAACCTCAGAGAGAATCCGAGCAGAGACAGCAACGACCACGCTTAGCAGAAACAGATCCTTGGCCCTCAGGAACCATAAGGCAGTTGGGGACAGGTTTCCCAATTTTCTGTAGAAGCTCTAACCTCCCTCCCAATCCAGTCCCCATCTTATCTGTAAGGCAGTCTTTTCATCTTGCAGCTTTCCAGGTATCAAACTTAACCTAAAGTAAAGAACTGACATTTGGGCCAGCAAAGAGAGAGAGAACAGTCCAAGGCATGTCCATGCAATTGTTTGCAGATGACCTGCTTTGCCTGTGCCCCAAAGCCACATGAGTCCTACAGACCCAGTCAGTGTAGTGATAAAAATAAGCCTTTGTCCAAATCAGGGCCAGGCAAAAGGAGTTTTAACCCTTTTCTCAAGACAGTATCTGACTATCAACTTAGATAAATGAAAGGAAAGTACCACCAAGTATATTCCACCTCCTTAATTTCCTGAATTGTACATAAAAATTATGGACAGTATTAACATTTCAACACTTTACATTCATCTGTAATTTCTATGTGGAAATAATTCATATTTATATTTGCATGTGATGCCTGAGTTACCACAGGGCCCAGAAAGAATTCTTCTGCTGAAGTTATCTCCTAAAGCCAAACAATTTTTCTTGCCAACGGCATTCTTTCAGCAAATTAATTTTTAATATACAGGCATATAATATTGACAAGCCGCCATTGTGCATTACGACCTGTAACCTTTATATCTATATAGGACACTCGGTTTCATAGCCTCAGTCTCTATGGATCAGTTTGTAAACTTACATACTCCCTGTACTGACTTTAAACGGGCTATACCTGCAATTAAGTACTCCATGGGGATCCAGCAATCCACCATCCATCTTTATAAACACAGCAAAGACTTTTTTTAAGGGATTAAAGATTAGGGTGGGAGAGGAGTTCACAGGGAGCACACAGGGAAAAAGTGATTTTTCAATGTGCACCGATTAGGCACTCACTATTTTTTTGAAGATCAAATTGTAAATGAAGGATGCAAGCAAAAAAAATTGTCATCTTGGAAAACCTTGGCAGGCGTATTTAAAAAATAATTCTGTCAAATATCTCAGAAACAGATATGATACGGACTAAAATTGAATACTACTGCATGGTCATTCATCAATGCCAACAGCAGTTTTCAGGCTACTGTGAAACATCTGAATATATCTCGCAATTCTCCTCACTCAGCACCTAAATTAAACCCCCACAAAATTTAAACACAAATGATTTTCACAAATTATACATAGAAGTGCAAGACATATTAAAGCTCACAATTTGCAAATTGTACTATAGTTTCCTCCTTAATAAAAGCTCTATTTATAAAGCAATGGTTCATTGGACATTGGAGAAAAAAAACTCAAGGAAAATTATTTTTTTCTTGCTTTCTTGAATATTTTATACTTCTTTTTCCATGCAGTAATTGTGTCTGTTATTTAATTGCTCTCATTTAAGAGCTAATAAAAGATATAAATCATACAGCTTTCGAAAGATATCACAAACAATTTTTATGATCCCCCACTACAAACAGCAAATCCTCCATCTATTGCTGCTGAAATAATATAATTACATCACATCAACCATTTTTATGCTTTTCCTTGCTGCAGGCACCGAAAATAGCAAAATGGATTTTTATTCAGTTGTAGACAGTCTGATACAGCATTCTGTACTTTGTTCTTTAGAGCAATCAGCCACTGTAAGCTCTAAGAAACTTAGGTGCCGCAGTGAGAAAATGAAAAGATTCTTGGAAATAAGGGGTTTTCTCTATTGACTTAAAAACTCTTTATCTAAATAAACTGTTACTTAAATGCTATCTACACTTACTGCTATTCAAACTCAGTGCTGCACCCATTTCTATAAACTGGTGTTTATTTCCAATAAAAATCCATCTTTAAAAAATGATACAAAACAGTAGGAACCCTGACTGAGTAAGGACATTAGGATTTGATGATTATGAAGGCTTGTTTCCAGTATGCTCAAACCCAATAGCTTCTAAATGCCCCAGAGATAGAAAAATACCAAAAGCATAGCCAATGATAACACAGATTCATGAGCAAGAACAATATTCTTTAAACTGCACAGCATCCTAGTAGCTCTGATTAAAATCAACTGTGGACTAAAGATACATTGGACTGTCAAAGGCTGGTATGGCATCCCTTGTCAATTTTGGGAATATGTCTCGCATAAGGGCCACTTCCAGAATTATCTCTCCCCTCAACACACTCTAGTGTCAAATTAACACTAATCTGTTTCCATCACTCATTCTACGTGGCGTTGCCCCAGCCGTTAAAATGTAATGTGTGCAAAGAGAAAATCCAGAGGGCTGCGCGTTTTGATAAAACTACATTTTTTTAAGCAAATCAGCATTGCAGATGCACTCATTGTCCCGATAGCTTTAGTTTATTCATAACTGCTAGGAGTAATGAGGTAGGAATTAATCAGGAATAATATTTTAGCTCAGCTCTCTATCTTGATGATATTATTTACACAAGCTGAACAAACTCTCCGTAGGTCCCATATTGCTGCTATTTATCTTGGAACACAGCAAGTAAAAGCAAGCAGCAGTGCATTACCTTGATGTCTGAAAAGTTCAGAAAAACACAATTTTCAAAGCAGCGGACATTTTGCAATTCTTCAAGAAATCTCCTTTTCAAAATAGAAACTCAGTTTTGCTGTTTTGTGGATAAACCTAAATCTAAAAATGTGTATGCTGTTGAAGAAGGTTTACTTGCCTTTTGAACTTGTAGAGGATGAAAGCCCCAACTGCGACTAGACAGATAACAAAGAGAACCACAATAGCCCAGTAGCCGCTGCCTCCTCCAATCCTCTGAGAGTCTGGAATATGAAATAAAAAAAACAGCTTAGCACGTCCTCTTTCAGATCCATCACATTCCTGGCCTTTCTTTTCTATCTAATTGTCAGGTCAAAACCACTTTTTGTTATTTGTGTAACCTCATCTTTTCACTCCATTGCCTCTTCAAAAAGGCAACAACACAAAATTAATTGGTGACTTGTGACTGAAGAACAGAGGACCAATTAAAAAAAATACCCCAAACCCTTAAGATTTAATTATTTAAACACTCAGTGCTTTTTTTCTGGGAATCTAGAGTTAACATAGGAAATTATCGCATACCCTAAGTACACGTGTTGCAAAAGCAGAGCTATATTAGCTTCACAGAGAAACTAAGGTTCTGAACAACAAATGAACTCATCAAGGTCATACATTGGTAAAGGCTGGAATAAACACGGGCTTCTTTCAGTTCCAGCCTTTTGTGGTGGCTAACACATGTTAGCCCTTTAAACCAGATGAGGTACCACAGCAAAGCTGTAGCATGATTCTACATTAGAGACTAGACAAAAGAGCTTTGTCTTCTACAGAGACCTGACAGATAAAATATCACACCAGTATTTACGTAAATTGATTGTGGTCAGCTAAGCTGTTCCGCCCCAACACGATGCAATAAGAAAGGAGGATATATTATGGGATATGATACACAAATAAAAATTACAGAACATTCTAATACAACATTCAAGTCAAAGCTGGACTTTCTGGTTAAAACATCACTTTAATGTATCGCTGTTCAAAATGTTCATACACATGTATGCACACATACTCTCTTCAGCCAGTTTCCAGGTACACAGTGAATCCAGAGATGCAGGAAATGCATGCAAAAGAATCCCTGTTTCCATTAGTTTTAAACACAGAAAGAGCATATAATTTATCTCAGGACAGGATCAGCAATGTGGAGACCCTACAGCAAGCTTCACGTCAGTTGATTTGGAGATCAGAGATACAAGGCAGAGATGCAAGGCTATTACCCAGACCCCTGGAGTAACATCTGGCTGAAGTAAAGCAGCTCTGCTTTCTTGGCAGCCAGTGCAGCCAAAGTGTTTCAACAGATATATTTTTTTCAAGCCTGGTTGGCTCTTCCTTTGGGGCACTGTTTTGGTTAACATAGGTCATAGCTAATGTCACAGTTACACAGAAAAAGCAAGAAGCTTCTGATAAAAACCATAAAGTATGACTAAATGGAAATATTAAAGAAACATTTATTTTACAGCGTTTGTTAACAAGTACCAATCAAAAATATATCCATATATACATATGTGTATATAGATACATATATTTACATATATATATAAACATATATGTATATATGTGTCTATATAACAAGTATCAAGTAAGTATATATATGTATGTGTATATATGGATATATATATTGGTACAAAGATTTTCTCCTTAACTTATTAGAACTCGGACAAGCATCCAAAGGTTGGTCTGTTGGGAGTTTATATATATATTTACCTGAACTGGAGTCAGCTAAAGTCACTAAGACCCAGTATCCTCCCCTCAGAAAGAAACTGATGTTGTGTGCATTCAAGGCCTGCTTTATAGCTGCTATTCTCTGAAAATACAACAGAGAGAATGTCAGACGTCTCGCACTCCGTTCCACTTTGAGCGACTCAATGCTCTAAAAAAGAAAGCCTCAGGTTCATTAAATGCTGAGGAACTCAGAAAGCATTTGTCAACGATGAGCTGAAATCTTAAAGAAATTCCATATTTAAAAATCATGCAAAACTCCCCAAGCCGTAAAAAACTGAAAATGTTAACTTTATAGCCAAATCTTTCTTTCTGCTTATCAGACCCTTTATCCAGTATGTAACAGATAGCACATCATTTGCACGTGCAATGGGGTTTACCTGAGTTATAACTCACACAATGCACAGTCCGTATTAAAACCAGTCAATTTTTCTAACCTATTGGAACATAACCTGCAATGTCACCTTAGATTCTTTGCTATGAAAAGTAACTGCTATTTGATAATGAACTGCATGTCATAATGTACCTCACCTCCTTACCTGCAATGGGATAGATTCCATTTATACCTAATTTTTAACAATACTCTGTAGAAATGCATACACCCATCCATGTGGAAAAAATCAAGATTTCTCCTATTTTTCTCCAGCAGATAGAACGTAGTAAAATATGGTCTCTCACATTTTTATGAAGCAGAACCATTAAATATACCATCGTATCCTAACCCCAAATGACAAATTGTCTGAATTTTCCCTTCTACTTGCTTGTGTCTTCAACATGGGTGATTTTCTAAAAGATCAAAGCTAGTTTTATACTCTACGCCTTATAATTTAGGATACGACTTCCCACAGGATGCCAAATTGGAAAAATGCTTTATATCCATGAAACCTTCACGAGCAACTCATTTTATGATATTATCAATTACAGTGTTCATCTTTGACAAGCCTTTGCAGTATAATAGATAGAAACCCCCGTAGGCTCTCTCATGTTATGGACAGAGACTGCACAAAAGTTCAAATTCAAATATCCTTACTCATATTGAGGAATATCTAACTTCTGAGGCCATTCCACTGATGTTATTACACTTTCTTTTTGTGGGGGAATGACTCAGCATAAGGGTGATGTGAGCATGGCCTCAGTTGTTTTATAAAACAACTACTCCAGATAGCTCCTGAGTATTTATCTTTCTGCACAAAATCTGAAAAGAGAATGGATATGACACCCATACTGATTAGTAGCCTTTGTAGTGTTGCTGGCACCACTGAAAGAGTTATTTAGTCTCATTCCAGGTTCATTCCCATGTTCATGGTATACAATGCAGAAAGGACCACCACTTGAGGCTAATCTCACTTTCAGCCAGTGAATTAAACTATTGAGTCCCATAACTTTGGGTACATCATATTTTCCTGGCAGGTGTTTAAAGAATTCAACTTTTCTCTGGTTTTTGCTTAAGTGACTAACGCTTGTTCATTATTTCTCTCCCCACCCCTTTGTTCCCCCCAACGCCTATATGAACTACACTACCACAGGTCAAAAATCTGAATCTCATGTGAATCCAGCCAAACGTTCTGGCTTATTTATTTCACCTATAGATTGATAGATGTTTCAGTACTCATGGCGGTTTTTTTCTGGCCCGAGGTATTTACTAAGCAGAGTGCTGTCACCTCTCCAATTGCTTAGAGAACAAATCAAGTGTTTGCAGGTCCTCTCTAGACTCTCTAAGTTAAGGTTCTTATACCAGCATTTGAATCTTGTACCTTCTTTTTCTACATCATTTCCAATGATAATGCTTGCACATGTATACACAATGGCGCCTGCACTAATACAAAAATAACGACAGTATTCAAACTCTTACCCACTCACTTATACACCTAGGGGCCTGACTTGTCCCTTTTGCCAAAGCAACTCATTAGGAATTTTCATGTAGCAGCTTGTCTAGATGGAGCCCCAAATCTTTCTCAGAGCCACTACTTTCTAGGCTACAGTTCAAATGTACTTTGATTGACTCTTCCAACCAGACTCATCCCACCTGACACTAGACTTGTAACAGATGTGCATAAATTAAGCAACCAAGTCTTCCTCTAGAGTCAATGATTAGAATTAATCACTTTTGAAATTGTTCTGTTCTTAAAACCAGGTTAAATCAAACTCAGATTTTATTTCTACATGCATAAATTTGAAAGAAAAAGGGCTTTTGTCAGACTGGAAGTTCAGAATTATCCAAAGGGCTCCTATTACTATGCCGCCAACTTACTTATGATCTTTGTTATTGCTGGCTACTTTTATCAGAAATGACTCCTATTCTAGACCACTAAC
Organism: Calidris pugnax; assembly: GCF_001431845.1. NCBI lineage: Eukaryota > Metazoa > Chordata > Aves > Charadriiformes > Scolopacidae > Calidris > Calidris pugnax. The sequence goes on along the minus strand of NW_015090793.1, from coordinate 3,621,979 downwards.
TTCAAAAATAATACACCAACAGAAAACTTCAACCAGTAGGTGTTCTCCGCCCAAGCAAGAAATTATTGCTTTTAACAATCCTTCTGAAATCATATAATATCTCAAATCTAAAAAGTCAAGAACAAATAGGTTCTCCTCAAGGGAAGACATTTAACAACAATGTCTAAATTAAGGATTTCAGGGACATCTCCAAACGTGCAGAAAAGATTCTGCATTGATGAGTCCTTGCAGTAGTGTCACAACACTGACTTTGAGGAGTGGTACTAGCAGCATGACAAACCACATTCTTCCAGTGAAACATGATGAAGACCTTCAAGATTCTTTTCTCTTAACAGAAGAGAATGTAACAAATCTTTAAAGAAGTGACACCACGAGTCACTGTTCACTTAACTAGTTACTGCTTCTAAGTTTATTGACATAGGATATAATTTCAGGAGATTTCTCAAGTCACAATGGACTGGTCCTCAAGAATATGGTTTAGTATTTTTTTTTTTTTTTATTGCTTATTTCTTATTTAATTTTTTGTCAGAGTTAGGCTGATGGTTGGACTAAATGATCTTTAAGGTCCCTTCCAACCTAGACGATTCTATGATTCTATGGATTCTGATATAAGGCATTTTATCAAAATTTGTGCCATTCCATTCTAAATCAACAAACTTATATGCACATATAAATAGCCAAAGTAGTGCCCATTAGTAATAACATAAAAATAGAAATTTAGGCAACTGGCACTAGAACACTGGGTCTACCGCATTGCACTTTATAAACCAATCAGTGTGTAAATGTGTTACTAACATACATGATTTTTTTATCATTGGACAGCATAAGTTACTGTAATTGCTCCTGCCTGCCTTGCACCTGCTCCAACAAAATATATGTTGTACCATATTTGGTGTTTCCATACGTGTAATCCCCAGCCACCACTGGTCTGTCCTGATCCATCCTAACGATGTCAGGAATATTTATCTATTCTCCAGATATACTTTCACCTTTCAGTGCTCTTCTAGTTTCACAAAACCTTTGCAAGGTCTTACTGGAGGACTACTTATTATAGAAACTGTGCCTGATAAACTACTCTAATTTCCCCATAGCTCTACTCAACAGAAGTTTTCCCAAATAATTTGCAACATGTGATTATTCTTCTTTATATTTTAGAGGAAGCCACAGGGTATTTCATAGGCAAACATGAAAAAAAGCCTTGATTGTAATTGATGATATTCTTTAAGCTGCCTTGGAGCACAGCACTAATATAACAGTTGAGATTTAAAGGAAACTAATATACATAACATGTTGCACTGAAATAAAATGTTTGCACAACCAAGGAAGCTACCACCATCAATTCCCTTTAATTATTAAAGATGTCCATTCCATACATGCTTGGGATAAAGAGAAAGAATTTCTATTAGAAGCTGCATCTTGTTTCTTAAAAAAGCGGAAAGATGCAAATAATTTTGAAGTGGTAACATCCACCTGGCTGGAAGCTGAAGTTCATGACTGGCTATCTACTAAAGAAACAGTCTACTAAAATTAACCATTTCCTGCAACATAATCAGGATTTCAGACTCCCGCGAATTCCTACTGTGATTACAGAGGGAGAGCAGTAAGGGTTTGTGGTTGCCACAAAGCAGAAAATTTTGTGCAGTCACACTATACTCTGTGCATCTAAAGTAACAATTCACACTGCGCATTTTAAAGACATCTCTTCAAGTACTTGGACAACATTACCAAACTGCTTCGGACCTTCCATAGTGTACCCCATCAATTCCAAATGCAATCTACTCATTTTGTGTTAAGATCTTAATCTTAACTACTTCTCCAGCTCTTTGGATGCTGGAACCTTGCCTCAAAAAGCTGTAAAATGCCCTTCAAAATTAACAATACCTTACATTGGGGTTCTTCATAATTGGCAGTACTTGAACTGCAAGACACAGTCACAGTGTTGGGATCTGTTCCTTCTCTATCACCATAAAAGGATGAATATCATAAATTGTGAGTGCCAAGCTTTGGATTTTCAACTGGAATAAGGTCTTTTATTATGGAAGAAATATGGTTTAGAAATAAGTAGGGAGAAACTGATGTCTGCTTTTCACTCCTGTGTTCATTATATTTGTTTCTTGCCAACAGAAAAGGACATTTGCTCATAAAGGCAGAAACTACCTGCTTGATGCTCTTTGCATTACAGGTCAGCTATTAAGGCTCTGTTTCTGTTTGAACTGAAATCTAATTTGCTTCTGAAGACAGTGGAGAGATGGTTTGCCCCTCTTTAGAAATATCAGTGTCCTAAATACAATTTTTCTCTACCAAATGTTCACAGACTGACATGTTATCAGTGTTGTTACTGTTTAAAAAACATATCAATATTAGTTATTCTTGAGAATACACTAATACTTGTCAGGTGGGAGTGAGATCTTTACATAGTTAGGAAGCACCTTTTAATTTCACATGAAGTGTAGAGCCACTGATTGCAAAACAGGATGAAGACTGTCCTAACCATACATTCCTCTGGTTACCTTATCACTAGTTACACTTCTCTTCCTTTTTGGTTGGTTTGCCGGTAGTAGCACATGCAAGTCAGCAGTTGTGGGCAGACCAGGTTTCACGACTGTCATGAGTGTTTCTTTGGGTATATTGGTTTCCTGTGAAGACAAAGACATACAGCACATTATAGGACAGTATGCTTTATATTTTATAGAAAATACATAAGTAACAATACATAAGTAACTCCACACGTCTTTTAGTCTTTAGCGTTCAGATCCTTAATAGTTAGAGAGGATTCCACCAGAAGCTAAAAAGTGAACAAAGCCAAACGTAAATTAACTGAAATGTGAGCTGCTCTTTGAAGACTGGAAGAACTAAGCATTGTTATCGCATTAAAGAGATTTAGTGGCATCATGGAAAAAAGCGAAATGAAGCGGTGTGCAGCTTTAGTAAAGCCCTGCAATCGCTATGCATTTCTAGGGTAACAAAAAAATCAAACCTAAATGATTTAGGATCCTTTGTGGGACATTCAGACACTTGGTAGAAGTGGCATATTCTTTACAGCATTAGAAGGGTGTATTCTTTACAGCTAACTTTAGCTTGGGAAGGTTACTTTTCTATCTGTGTTTAATGGATAAAGAGAAGTATTCCAGGGTGAGACTAAGAGCACCTAGGTTCATTTCCTGAAATTATTATGAATATCTACATCCCCCACTGAAAATCAAGTGCATCTCTTTTCCAAATAGTTTATGAAAATTTTGCTTTTAGTCCCAAATTCTTCCATGTGCTGTATAACACAGCCACACAATTCTAATGACAACACGTTGGGCACTTTCTGTAGCCTTTCTCCAACAGATTCTGAAATTCCATTAAATCATTCATATTTTTTTGCAAATAATTTAGTAATTATAAAAATGAAAAGGCTATTTTATAAGGAGGTAAAATATTTGAGTGACGCTGGTTATGGAATGGGTTTAAGTTGAGAATACTGGGAATTTACTTTAATTTGATATTTGATATGAACTTAAAAAAAAAAAGACAAAAAGCAGGAAAAAGTATAAAGTCAAAATTCCAGAACCTGATTTGCACTACTGTAAATCCACAAAAAGTCAAGTGATTTCAAACACAAGTATTTTCAAAACATTATCAGCCTCCACCTCAGCGCTACTTTCCTCACAAAAAGTCAGTGTGTGCACACTCAGTTGCTGGCAACGTGTGTCCCTGAAGCGCACAGCTCTAGAGCTCACAGCTTTTCTGGGGTGCATTCACTTCACTCAGAGAACTGCTGCATGGCTTTGTACTTGATTTAACCTACAGGATTCAACTGCTCCCGATCCACACTTCTCCTGCGAATATGATCTAAAAAACCAGCTCTATGAACCATCTGCCTAGGTATTATATATAATTTTCAAAGTTACACAACTGATATTGTAAATTTTTTCTGTGTTGTTTTTACACAAAGCCTATGTTTTTTTTATATTACACAGCATCCCCTGCTTAATTTCGAAATATATCACATTTAAGCTATTCTTCCTGTTTTGGAGTAAGCAGTATTTGCCAATACATCTATCCCTAATCCCAGAGAGCAATATTTAGCATTAAATGGCAATTAGGCTGTGTTAGACCTAAACTTCCTATGTTACAATATCGTCATCTACAGCCTGCACGTAAAAGCCACACTAGGCTCAAACTTGTTTAAAATGTGGCTCATGAGGTTCACTTTATTATTTTGCACTGCCTCCTTTTTTTTCTAAATGAGAAGGCATTAACTTAACCTTCAAGCTTTACAACTGGCAAGGGAACATTTTATGAGCAATCTGAAAGAGCACCTTTGCAAGAAGTCGCGTCACTACACGCCCTATGTCTTCCCTCCACTCTGGTATGTCGGGGTTGTATATGTCCAGGTGCTTAGTGAACTTCAGAGGAAGAACATGAAAATGATCTAGGAAGAGAAAAAAAAAGCAAAACAAAACATTTTTGAACAAGTAACAAACCAGGTTGCAAAAACAGTTTTGCAGAAATAAAAGCTGAAAATACATATTTGGCATTATTTGCGGTGCAGCGCTGCAGCATCTAGGAACCCCAGTGCTCCGTGTTGCGTACTCTTGCACAGAGCAGGAGTACACTCCTGTCAGGTGCTCAATTTCTTTCTGGATTTTCATCATAATAATCAAATTTTTGCCTAAAGATAAAAAAGCAGGAAGAAAAAAATAAAAAAAGGAGTTTTACGTACGTCCTCAAGGGTCATAACCTTCCCAATAATTTTTCCTTAGGATAATACACCACGCAGACGTGGTTGGTTTCTTTTATTTGTAATGGGAACGTGCCAGTGGATTTTATTCTCACTGAATCATAAACATGAGGTTTTTGACCATTACATGTTCCTGTTTTTCATGTAAAATGTATTCGATTAACTAGTTACGAAAATAAGAACAGAAATTATATATCAAAGGCTAACTACTACCCTCTTCAAAAAAGTAAAAACAAGGTACACCCACATTTCTCTGGACATTGCCCAAAACATCTGAAATAGCAGAAGTGGGCTGTTGCTCAGTAAACAGTCTCTAAAATCTTTCCTTTCTCCATATAGGCTCTTTGGATGAACACCTGGGGAACTTAATCCAAAGCAGAGAGAGAGATCTTCTGGAATGCGTTGAGTCAAATCTGGCCTCACCAGTGCTTCTGACAGAATTTTAATGTGGTTTTCTTTACCTGAGGTTTCTTTATTTCCCCAATGACCAGTACGTTTTTTTGCCCTTAGTATCAGGATTGAAGAACACAAAGAGAAGAAGCAGTGTTTGAAAACCAGTCATTGATTTAGTCACACCAAGACAGCTGAGGTTTCTTTATTTCCCCAATGACCAGTACGTTTTTTTGCCCTTAGTATCAGGATTGAAGAACACAAAGAGAAGAAGCAGTGTTTGAAAACCAGTCATTGATTTAGTCACGTTATACGTCTAAAGATTTCTTAAAAAGTGGATGCACTTATAAGTGGTATCATAGACATTAAATCCATTCATCTTAGGAAAGGAGAAGGTTCATAAAAGCTGCATTTAGCATGAGTGTTTTTTTTACCATTATTTTAATTTAGTAAGTATACTAAAAGCAAAAATAACAGAATCTTCTTCAGACAATAGAGATGTATCTTGTTGTGCATTTCATAGTATCCAAAGGCTTTTAGCTCTGCATTAAAGAGAAGCTTTTTCACTTATCACTATTCCCACATGTGACAGCACAAATACAAATGTAAATAATTCATTGGCACTACGTTTTTCACAGTATATTATGCCTTGTCATCGCATTATAAGACACAACAAAACACACCAGGGCACAATGAGAAACAAGATCTGAAGAGTTATTCAATAATTACAGTGAAGCTACACTTGATCCAAACTCTCAGAGAAATATCAAAGGAACAGTGATATATTGCGATAAAAGGCAATTATTTCACATTGCTGGAAATGCTGAGAGTATATACACAACTAAATTCTCTTTTTTTTTTTTCAGAGGTATTTAAATGACTTTATTTAGAAATTCTAAGAAACTCTCCAGTCATAAGCCAAAATACTGCTTTAACACTATTGCTACATACAGCTTTTGGGAACTACAGTAACATTTTAAATAAGCAATGGAAAGAAAATGTTTTAGATTAAACCCTTTCATACAATGGCACCGTTCAACTTCATGAAGTTGCCTAGTGGCAGTTCATCCCTCTAATTTTAAGAATTAAATGTTTATATATATGTTATACATAATTTTTCAACAGGTTCAGTTGTGTCAGGGGTGGTTTAAGAGGTAAAAGAAACAAGTACACATGAAATGAACGTAACAAAACCATAAAATAGAAACCTTTGCAAGGTCTTACTGGAGGACTACTTATTATAGAAACTGTGCCTGATAAACTACTCTAATTTCCCCATAGCTCTACTCAACAGAAGTTTTCCCAAATAATTTGCAACATGTGATTATTCTTCTTTATATTTTAGAGGAAGCCACAGGGTATTTCATAGGCAAACATGAAAAAAAGCCTTGATTGTAATTGATGATATTCTTTAAGCTGCCTTGGAGCACAGCACTAATATAACAGTTGAGATTTAAAGGAAACTAATATACATAACATGTTGCACTGAAATAAAATGTTTGCACAACCAAGGAAGCTACCACCATCAATTCCCTTTAATTATTAAAGATGTCCATTCCATACATGCTTGGGATAAAGAGAAAGAATTTCTATTAGAAGCTGCATCTTGTTTCTTAAAAAAGCGGAAAGATGCAAATAATTTTGAAGTGGTAACATCCACCTGGCTGGAAGCTGAAGTTCATGACTGGCTATCTACTAAAGAAACAGTCTACTAAAATTAACCATTTCCTGCAACATAATCAGGATTTCAGACTCCCGCGAATTCCTACTGTGATTACAGAGGGAGAGCAGTAAGGGTTTGTGGTTGCCACAAAGCAGAAAATTTTGTGCAGTCACACTATACTCTGTGCATCTAAAGTAACAATTCACACTGCGCATTTTAAAGACATCTCTTCAAGTACTTGGACAACATTACCAAACTGCTTCGGACCTTCCATAGTGTACCCCATCAATTCCAAATGCAATCTACTCATTTTGTGTTAAGATCTTAATCTTAACTACTTCTCCAGCTCTTTGGATGCTGGAACCTTGCCTCAAAAAGCTGTAAAATGCCCTTCAAAATTAACAATACCTTACATTGGGGTTCTTCATAATTGGCAGTACTTGAACTGCAAGACACAGTCACAGTGTTGGGATCTGTTCCTTCTCTATCACCATAAAAGGATGAATATCATAAATTGTGAGTGCCAAGCTTTGGATTTTCAACTGGAATAAGGTCTTTTATTATGGAAGAAATATGGTTTAGAAATAAGTAGGGAGAAACTGATGTCTGCTTTTCACTCCTGTGTTCATTATATTTGTTTCTTGCCAACAGAAAAGGACATTTGCTCATAAAGGCAGAAACTACCTGCTTGATGCTCTTTGCATTACAGGTCAGCTATTAAGGCTCTGTTTCTGTTTGAACTGAAATCTAATTTGCTTCTGAAGACAGTGGAGAGATGGTTTGCCCCTCTTTAGAAATATCAGTGTCCTAAATACAATTTTTCTCTACCAAATGTTCACAGACTGACATGTTATCAGTGTTGTTACTGTTTAAAAAACATATCAATATTAGTTATTCTTGAGAATACACTAATACTTGTCAGGTGGGAGTGAGATCTTTACATAGTTAGGAAGCACCTTTTAATTTCACATGAAGTGTAGAGCCACTGATTGCAAAACAGGATGAAGACTGTCCTAACCATACATTCCTCTGGTTACCTTATCACTAGTTACACTTCTCTTCCTTTTTGGTTGGTTTGCCGGTAGTAGCACATGCAAGTCAGCAGTTGTGGGCAGACCAGGTTTCACGACTGTCATGAGTGTTTCTTTGGGTATATTGGTTTCCTGTGAAGACAAAGACATACAGCACATTATAGGACAGTATGCTTTATATTTTATAGAAAATACATAAGTAACAATACATAAGTAACTCCACACGTCTTTTAGTCTTTAGCGTTCAGATCCTTAATAGTTAGAGAGGATTCCACCAGAAGCTAAAAAGTGAACAAAGCCAAACGTAAATTAACTGAAATGTGAGCTGCTCTTTGAAGACTGGAAGAACTAAGCATTGTTATCGCATTAAAGAGATTTAGTGGCATCATGGAAAAAAGCGAAATGAAGCGGTGTGCAGCTTTAGTAAAGCCCTGCAATCGCTATGCATTTCTAGGGTAACAAAAAAATCAAACCTAAATGATTTAGGATCCTTTGTGGGACATTCAGACACTTGGTAGAAGTGGCATATTCTTTACAGCATTAGAAGGGTGTATTCTTTACAGCTAACTTTAGCTTGGGAAGGTTACTTTTCTATCTGTGTTTAATGGATAAAGAGAAGTATTCCAGGGTGAGACTAAGAGCACCTAGGTTCATTTCCTGAAATTATTATGAATATCTACATCCCCCACTGAAAATCAAGTGCATCTCTTTTCCAAATAGTTTATGAAAATTTTGCTTTTAGTCCCAAATTCTTCCATGTGCTGTATAACACAGCCACACAATTCTAATGACAACACGTTGGGCACTTTCTGTAGCCTTTCTCCAACAGATTCTGAAATTCCATTAAATCATTCATATTTTTTTGCAAATAATTTAGTAATTATAAAAATGAAAAGGCTATTTTATAAGGAGGTAAAATATTTGAGTGACGCTGGTTATGGAATGGGTTTAAGTTGAGAATACTGGGAATTTACTTTAATTTGATATTTGATATGAACTTAAAAAAAAAAAGACAAAAAGCAGGAAAAAGTATAAAGTCAAAATTCCAGAACCTGATTTGCACTACTGTAAATCCACAAAAAGTCAAGTGATTTCAAACACAAGTATTTTCAAAACATTATCAGCCTCCACCTCAGCGCTACTTTCCTCACAAAAAGTCAGTGTGTGCACACTCAGTTGCTGGCAACGTGTGTCCCTGAAGCGCACAGCTCTAGAGCTCACAGCTTTTCTGGGGTGCATTCACTTCACTCAGAGAACTGCTGCATGGCTTTGTACTTGATTTAACCTACAGGATTCAACTGCTCCCGATCCACACTTCTCCTGCGAATATGATCTAAAAAACCAGCTCTATGAACCATCTGCCTAGGTATTATATATAATTTTCAAAGTTACACAACTGATATTGTAAATTTTTTCTGTGTTGTTTTTACACAAAGCCTATGTTTTTTTTATATTACACAGCATCCCCTGCTTAATTTCGAAATATATCACATTTAAGCTATTCTTCCTGTTTTGGAGTAAGCAGTATTTGCCAATACATCTATCCCTAATCCCAGAGAGCAATATTTAGCATTAAATGGCAATTAGGCTGTGTTAGACCTAAACTTCCTATGTTACAATATCGTCATCTACAGCCTGCACGTAAAAGCCACACTAGGCTCAAACTTGTTTAAAATGTGGCTCATGAGGTTCACTTTATTATTCTGCACTGCCTCCTTTTTTTTCTAAATGAGAAGGCATTAACTTAACCTTCAAGCTTTACAACTGGCAAGGGAACATTTTATGAGCAATCTGAAAGAGCACCTTTGCAAGAAGTCGCGTCACTACACGCCCTATGTCTTCCCTCCACTCTGGTATGTCGGGGTTGTATATGTCCAGGTGCTTAGTGAACTTCAGAGGAAGAACATGAAAATGATCTAGGAAGAGAAAAAAAAAGCAAAACAAAACATTTTTGAACAAGTAACAAACTAGGTTGCAAAAACAGTTTTGCAGAAATAAAAGCTGAAAATACATATTTGGCATTATTTGCGGTGCAGCGCTGCAGCATCTAGGAACCCCAGTGCTCCGTGTTGCGTACTCTTGCACAGAGCAGGAGTACACTCCTGTCAGGTGCTCAATTTCTTTCTGGATTTTCATCATAATAATCAAATTTTTGCCTAAATATAAAAAAGCAGGAAGAAAAAAATAAAAAAAGGAGTTTTACGTACGTCCTCAAGGGTCATAACCTTCCCAATAATTTTTCCTTAGGATAATACACCACGCAGACGTGGTTGGTTTCTTTTATTTGTAATGGGAACGTGCCAGTGGATTTTATTCTCACTGAATCATAAACATGAGGTTTTTGACCATTACATGTTCCTGTTTTTCATGTAAAATGTATTCGATTAACTAGTTACGAAAATAAGAACAGAAATTATATATCAAAGGCTAACTACTACCCTCTTCAAAAAAGTAAAAACAAGGTACACCCACATTTCTCTGGACATTGCCCAAAACATCTGAAATAGCAGAAGTGGGCTGTTGCTCAGTAAACAGTCTCTAAAATCTTTCCTTTCTCCATATAGGCTCTTTGGATGAACACCTGGGGAACTTAATCCAAAGCAGAGAGAGAGATCTTCTGGAATGCGTTGAGTCAAATCTGGCCTCACCAGTGCTTCTGACAGAATTTTAATGTGGTTTTCTTTACCTGAGGTTTCTTTATTTCCCCAATGACCAGTACGTTTTTTTGCCCTTAGTATCAGGATTGAAGAACACAAAGAGAAGAAGCAGTGTTTGAAAACCAGTCATTGATTTAGTCACGTTATACGTCTAAAGATTTCTTAAAAAGTGGATGCACTTATAAGTGGTATCATAGACATTAAATCCATTCATCTTAGGAAAGGAGAAGGTTCATAAAAGCTGCATTTAGCATGAGTGTTTTTTTTACCATTATTTTAATTTAGTAAGTATACTAAAAGCAAAAATAACAGAATCTTCTTCAGACAATAGAGATGTATCTTGTTGTGCATTTCATAGTATCCAAAGGCTTTTAGCTCTGCATTAAAGAGAAGCTTTTTCACTTATCACTATTCCCACATGTGACAGCACAAATACAAATGTAAATAATTCATTGGCACTACGTTTTTCACAGTATATTATGCCTTGTCATCGCATTATAAGACACAACAAAACACACCAGGGCACAATGAGAAACAAGATCTGAAGAGTTATTCAATAATTACAGTGAAGCTACACTTGATCCAAACTCTCAGAGAAATATCAAAGGAACAGTGATATATTGCGATAAAAGGCAATTATTTCACATTGCTTGAAATGCTGAGAGTATATACAGAACTAAATTTTCTTTTTTTTTTCAGAGGTATTTAAATGACTTTATTTAGAAATTCTAAGAAACTCTCCAGTCATAAGCCAAAATACTGCTTTAACACTATTGCTACATACAGCTTTTGGGAACTACAGTAACATTTTAAATAAGCAATGGAAAGAAAATGTTTTAGATTAAACCCTTTCATACAATGGCACCGTTCAACTTCATGAAGTTGCCTAGTGGCAGTTCATCCCTCTAATTTTAAGAATTAAATGTTTATATATATGTTATACATAATTTTTCAACAGGTTCAGTTGTGTCAGGGGTGGTTTAAGAGGTAAAAGAAACAAGTACACATGAAATGAACGTACCAAAACCATAAAATAGCAAGCACAAGGTCTCACCAAAAACTTGCACAACTTTTGAGTCCTGAAGCATGGAGCTCCCACAGGAAGCCTGCACTGTAACTCTGACATCTCCTGTCTCAGCAAACCTTGTCACCAGAAAACTCTCCAATGTAAGGAGTGGCTTTAAAAACAAAGAGAGGTTGAAAATAGAATTTCAGCAAGAACCACAAAAGCAGTGTCTGAAGGGACTGTTACTACTACTAATAAATAGCAGAAAAGTTTTCACATCAATTATTCAATTGATCAATATTTTATCAAATTTCTCAATTACTATTTTCAATACAGAATATTTCTTTCCCTAAATGGCACATTTATAAACAGAATAGCTGCCAGATGGGGTAAACATTTATTCTGGAATTGGTAGAGTATTAGGTTTTCATTCAGATCCCACTGAAACAAACAGATTTTGAGTCAGGCTCACAAATCTCTACAAGATCATACACAGCAAGCCATTCGCCTCAAAACAATGTGGGGTATAGTCAAGGTCAAAAGGATTACTTCTGTCAATTTAGAGCATGACCCACAGAAGTGCACCAGTCCACCGTAACCTCCAAGGCAGAACTGAAATACTCTGTTCCCTGACCACATTCGTATGAGCTACAAAACCCTTCACAAGACTAAATCGATCCACGGTGCCTGTTCTAGCAATAGCAAAGTCAATAATAGTGACAAGATACAGGCTGGGATTATGGTAGACAGCACATTTACAAGAAGAAAGTTCATTGTGCTTATCTGAAGCATTCCTCTGTCATACTTGGTCTCCCTCATAAAGAAAATATTTTACTTATCTGTTATTGAAAGAATTAAAAGAAATTAACCCAGCTAGATATGAAATATTCCCAATAGAAATACTTGGATATTTATTGCTTTAGGATATGTTTATCTAGATTTTCTATCCCCAAGTAAATATCACTAGATTGTTTGAGTGCTTGAGGATATGAAATATTCCCAATAGAAATACTTGGATATTTATTGCTTTAGGATATGTTTATCTAGATTTTCTATCCCCAAGTAAATATCACTAGATTGTTTGAGTGCTTTCACTGTTTTGATATCCTTTTAGATATCCCAGTTATTGTTGATATGCCAGTTTATTTTAGACACCCAGAAAATATTTATCTATACAATGAAAATATGTATTTCTGTAGAGCACTTCAATTTACAGTAGTCACATTATCAACATGGAAGTGCATAAATCCAAGTTCCATCCTTCACCAATGCTATGATCCTACATGTACCCCCCTCCACAAGTTTCTTTCCCACAGGTAATGAAATAGAATAAATTTTTGCCATCTCCCTCTCCGCCCCTCCTCCTCCCCCAAGAAAATAGTTTAAAAATTCAAACCAATCCTAGAAGAGCAATTTCCAGTTCCACATAAGCAATAAAGTGAAATTAACACCTTAAATGCGTGTGATAAAACAAGGGAAGTTACATACTCCTTGCCACCAGATGTAACTGGCTATTTGGAATGAAAGATGGTCTAAAAGAAGTCATGAAACATGGCAGTAGTTCTGTTAAAGATGTCAAAAATGGTTGAAAATAATCTCAGTCAAAACCAAGTATGTACCTGCAGATTGTTTCCTATCCACCAGTAGAAGACTGTCAAATTAGGGTTCTTAGGCAGTATGATGGCTGTCAGGTTCACCTCCTGGTTTCTCCCAACAACTGGAACCACTTCTAAATTTAAAGCCTGCAGTGGAGCTGAAAAAAGTTCCCAAAATATCAGTAAGCAAGAATCCATCAGTTTATTAATGCCTCTTTCCCCACAAGCCTCTCCTCTGCACATCACAAGGTCCTGAATTTATTTCCCCCCCCCCCTCCTGCTTTACATCTGTGATGAATACTATGAGCATTGGAAGGATATAATTTTAACAAAAACCCTCAAACTTAAAAAAATAAAACAATCACACCAAAAAATCCTAGTGCAACATGATGGATCACCAAAATTAATGCCTCTTTCCCCACAAGCCTCTCCTCTGCACATCGCAAGGTCCTGAATTTATTTTTCCCTCCCCCTCCTGCTTTACATCTGTGATGAATACTATGAGCATTGGAAGGATGTAATTTTAACAAAAACCCTCAAACTTAAAAAAATAAAACAATCACACCAAAAAATCCTAGTGCAACATGATGGATCACCAAAATGCACCTTTCTGTTGTACTTTTTTTGGGTGCTTGTACTTTTTTTTTTCCTTTTTTTAATGTAATAAAATATTAAATTAATAAAAATCTAACAAATATCTCAATCTGCTAAGAGAAAAAGCAGAAAATTGAAAAAGAATGTAGCTGACTACTCATTTTTATTTTAAAATATAAGCTGCTAGGCTCACACCGCATAAGATATCATTAATGCATATTTTAAAATAGATCTGTATATCAGGGGAGCATTTATTTGCAACTCAAAATAGATAATTTTGTACTCCAAAATACGCCTTTAGAATAAGTTTGTTTTTTTCTGAGCTTTTGCCTATGAAGGCTGTAAACATTAATAGTAGTATAAAAGAATCGCATCATTACAATTATTTGATCTACTTCTTAATGTTGCATTTTGCTTCATAGTAAAATAACTTTATTGAAAGAAAATCTTTTGGAGGTTTCCGAGTAGAGCTTATTCAGAATGTCTGAATCATAGAATGGTTTGGGCTAGAAGTGACCTTTAAAGGCCATCTAATCCAACCTCCCCTGCAATGAGCAGGGACATCGTCAACTAGATCAGGTTGCTCAGAGCCCTGTCCAGCCTCACCTTGAATGTTTCCAGGGATGAGGCATCTACCACCTCCCTGGGCAACCTGTTTCAGTGTTTCAACAACCTCATTGTAAAAACATTCTTCTTTATATCTAGTCTAAATCTACCCTCTTTCAGTTTAAAACCATTACCCCTTGCCCTATCGCTACAGGCCTTGCTAAAAAATCTGTGCCCATCTTTCTTATAAAAATTCTTTAAGTACTGAAAGGGCTGCAATAAGGTCTCCCTGGAGCCTTCTCTTCTGCAGGCTGAGCAACCCCAAATCCCTCAGCCTGTCCTCATCAGAGAGGTGTTCCATCCCTCTGATCATTTTAGTGGCCCTCCTCTGGACCCTTGGGAGGGTCCATGTCTTTCCTGTGCTGAGGGCTCTAGAGCTGGATATAGAACTCCAGGTGGAATCTCACCAGAGTGGAATAAAGGGGCAGAATCACCTCCCTTGACCTGCTGTCCATACTTGTTTTGACGGAGCCCAGGATATAGTTGCCTTTCTGGGTTGCAAGTGCGGATTGCCAGTTTATGTCCAGTTTTTCATCCACCAGTATCCCCAAGTCCTTCTTGGCAGGGCTGCTCTCAATCCCTTCAGCCTCATCCTGTACTGATATCAGGGGTTGCCAGACCCAGGTGCAGGACCCTGTACTTGGCCTTGTTGAACCTCATGAGGTTCACATGGGCTCACTTCTCGAGGCTGTCCTGGTCCCTCTAGATGACATCATGTCCCTTAGGCGTGTCAACTACACCACTCAGTTGTCGGCAAACTTGCTGAGGTTGGACTCAATCCCACTGTGTCAGTGATGAAGATATTGAGCAGTACTGGTCCCAATACAGACTCCTGATGGTTAC